>NC_046661.1:140628753-140671090 GCF_010883055.1 Belonocnema kinseyi | reverse complement strand
GTCGCTCCGTGTTCTTAGGGTCCACGAGGCTTTTGCTGGATCGTCGTATTGATTCCTTTACAGACTGTAACCACCTATCTCACGGTTGTGAGACGTGGTTTTAGCTGAAATTCTACCGCGATTTCGCTGGAAGCGGGTGCAATTTTTCAGATTAGCACCCGCTCCCGGCGAAATCCTGCGGTTGTCCTTATGACAAATTTTTATTATATATATAGAGAGATAGATATAGAAAATATAGATTTTGGCAGATTGCCAAAAAAATATTGAGAAGCTTTCTAAGAATTTTGGTGGCAAGGAGTCTGTATTATCATCAAAGAATAAACGAAACTTTTAAAGTATTTTCAGACTAGATAGAGCTATGAATAGAACTTTATTTTCATTTTCTCTGAAAAAAAATTCTCTTTCGCTCCGTTAGGAATTAAAGCAGAGAAATTTGGATTGCTGGTCGAGTGCTTTTCCCTTAAGCTACTAGAGAGATCGAAAGGAGAATCCTTTTTTCCAAAATACACACATCATTTTACCATGTGTTTCCAGTCAAGATTTGCAAGGAATCTGTATTATCATCGGAGAATAAACGAAATTCTTAAAGTATTTTCAGACTAGATAGAGCTATGAATCAAACTGTTTAAACATTTTTTTCTGAAAAAAGATCTTCTCTTTCGCTCCGCTAGGAATCGAACCAGAGAACTTCCGATTGCAGGTCGAGTACTTTTCCTTTAAGCTATAAGAGAGATCGAAAGGAGAATCCTTTTTTCCAAAATACACACATCATTTTACTATGTGTTTGCAGTTCAGATTGGCAAGGAATCTGTATTATCATCAGAGAATAAACGAAACTTTTAAAGTATTTTCAGACTAGATAGAGCTATGAATAGAACTTTTTTTTCATTTTCTCTGAAAAAAAATATTCTCTTTCGCTTCATTAGGAATTAAACCAGAGAACTTTGGATTGCTGATCGAGTGCTTCTCCCTTAAGCTACTAGAGAGATCAAAAGGAGAATCCTTTTTGCTAAAATACACGCATCATTTTACTATGTGTTTCCAGTCAAGATTTGCAAGGAATCTGTATTATCATCAGAGAATAAACGAAACTTTTAAAGTATTTTCAGACTAGATAGAGCTATGAATCAAACTTAAAAAAAAAATTTTTCTGAAAAAAGATGTTCTCTTTCGCTCCGCTAGGAATCGAACCAGAGAACTTCTGATTGCTACTAGAGAAAACAAATGAGAATCCTTTTCACCAAAATACACACATTATTTTACTAGGTGGTTCCAGTCAAAATGTGCAAGGAATGTATGTTATCATCGGAGAATAAACGAAAATTTGAAATAATTTCTGGACTAAATAGAGCTATAAATAAATTTTTTTTCTTATTTTCTCTGAAAAAAGATCTTCTCTTTCGCTCCGCTAGGAATCAAAGCAGAGAACTTCTGATTACTGGTGAAGTGCTTTTTCCTTAAGCTTCTAGAGAGATCGAAAGGAGAATCCTTTTTCAAAAATACGCGCAGCATTTTGCTAGGTGCTTATTTTATTGTCATTATTATTTTTTTAAAGGAGAAGACCTTTTTCAGAAAAAATGTAATTAAGAAAACAAATTTTGATTTGAAACTCCTAACAAAACAATGCCTATATATCTAAAAAAGGATTTTTCTTTCGATCTCTTTAGTAGCTTAACAGAAAAGCACCCGAACAAAAATCAGAAGTTCTCTGGTTCGATTCCCAGCGGAGGGAAGAAGATCTTTTTTACAGCAAATTCTATTTAAAAAAAGTATAATTCATAGATCCATCTAGTTTGAAAAGACATTAGGAATTCCTCTGATTCTCTGATGATAATACAGATTCCTTGATTGCTTTGGAATAATAGTTTTAAATTATTGTTCCACAAATTTTGTGTGAAGCCATAAAAATGAAGCCATAAAATCTCTAGTTTCTACAATATACCTACAGTATGTTCAAAAGCATAGGCATTCAACTTTTCTAGCCATTGATCAGGGTCAACGGCAAAGGGTTCGTATTCAGTATCATGATGGGGATTTTGTTTTTCCACAGGTCTGTAGTGAATAAATTGCTCTGAGTTTTTAAATGGGATAATAATCTCATTTGCGAAATCAGCTTTTGCAAGGACTATGCCTGTATGCTCGTCCACAATGTCTATTTCATGGAGACCAAGTTGTGTTCCATCCACAGAAAAAGAACGAGGTCTTCCAGAACTTCCGCTGCTACCAGACGCATTTGAACTTGGTTCTGAAAAAATATAATAAAAATTCAGAAAGTTGAACAAGACAGTAATTAATATTAAAGAAATTTAAATGAGGTTAAAATCAAATTCAAAATCTTATTTAAAGCCCAATAATCAAGTAATCAACCCACCAAATACCCTTCTTTCTATTTTTTATTTTATAATTTTTATATTTACTATCATCAAGTCAAAATAAAAAATTTGTGTAAAAAATAATCAGCATTGGTTTAGCACTCATACAGCACCCTTATTAAAGAAAGACAAATTTGAGCAGGAAGGAACAGTAACGAAACCACAATGCTCTCTCTCAGGTATCAGGGAGAGAGCATTGTGGGATCGTTGCTGTTCCCGCCTGTTCAATTTTTTTTTGCCTTGATAATTGCCGAAGCGTTGGTGATTGTTTTTTACAAGCTGTAGAGCCTAATCAGAAAACCAAAGTGTTTTCAGTTTTATCAATCAAAACAACATTTTTTTATCTATGGTATAAAAATTTATTTCTTCGTGCAGAATTTTAATCTTATTTGCTTGAAAACTAATCTGCTTAGATTGAAGACGAACTTCATTGTGCAGAATCCCTAAAAATGAAACAAAGAATCCAACATCCTAATTTAGTTAACCACTATAAAAAGTTCCTATTGCAATTTGAAAAAAGATAAAAAATTCTTAATGAAATTTGTCTGAAAAAAGATCTTTTCATTTCGCTCCACTAGGAATCGAACCAAAGAACTTCTGGTTGCCGGTTGGGTCCTCTTCAAAAGTGTTAAACTTATTATACGAGTAATTTAAAAAATTTAATTTTAAACATTTAAAAAATGTATTTCCCATCTTTTCTGTTACTTGAAGAGTTAATTTGATCGATAGTTTTGATTTCTTTTTTCCAAATTGTAGAATGACATATACACTAATCGATAGTAATTATCTCTGATGATAATACAGATTGCTTTAAGAGATACACATTTCATAAAAAAAAGAAAAAAAATCTTTTTTTTTTTGGACAAAAATAAAAAAGAGGAAAGAAAAATAAGAAGGCAACCAAACAAATCCCCTCCCTTCTCTTTTTCATTTATTTCGCCTTTTTATTTTTATTATTATCAAATCACAAGCAACAATCATTTGTAAAAAATAATTATCAACCTTTCGACATTCAAAAAGCACCCTCATCAAGGCAAGGAAAATTTGAGCCGAAACGTCGGTGATTATTTTTAAAAATTTTTTCAAATTCATCTTCTTTGTTAACAGTTGGTCTTTTTTGGTGGTGAATAAATCCTCTTGATTAAAAATGTAACAATTTAGTTATGAATTTATAAATTTTGTTGAAACCTTGTTTTTTTAGTTAATTATACATTTTTTCAACTGAGTCTAACTATTTTGCTTTGAATTTATCTGTTTGGTTTAAGATTACGTTATTTGTTCTTAAATTCATATTTTTAGGTTGAAATTCAACAATGTTAAATTCGATCATTTAAACTATTTTAGTTATTTTCTATGAAATTTTGTTTCTTTTTTGGCTAAAAAAAAATTAATTTGAAGAAAGTGTTGAATTTTCAAACGAGAAAGATTTTTTAGTCAGTAAAGAAAAAGAAGTTTGATTCAGAATGTTAAATTTTTAAGCCAAAAAAGATGAATCATTAACAAAATACATACACTTTTAGCCAAATAGTTGAATTTTCAAGAATAACTATTAATTTAATTTCCAAAAGATATTCAAAGAAATAAATCAATTTTTCAGGCAAAAAGTAGAATTGTCCACAAAATAGTAGCATTTCCAACCCGAAAACATTCATTTTTAACAAAAAAGGGAATTTTGAGCCAAAGCATTCCGTTTCTAATTAATTTGTTAAATTTATATATTAAAAATAAATTTAAAACAACAAACTATTTTTATGATTAAATTATGAACATTAAAACAATAATGTTCACAGGCGCAAATCAGTTGTGATATTCTATTTTAAAAGTTCAAGGTTCATATGAGTAAATTAAAAAAATGTTGGGAGTCGTATGAAATCTCAGTAACTTTGGGAAAACTTATCAACTTCACTATAAAGTAAATTTTTTCAAAAAGATTGTGTACCCCAGGTTTATCTTGGTGCGCCTCCTTTTCTGCTTTAAACCCATTTTTGTCAACAATTAAACTATTTGTTAATAATTTTGAATTTGTAAAGTATGATGAACAAAAGACGCGTTTCATCTAAAATTCGAAAATACGTTTCGATTTGTTTTACAAAATATCAAGTTAGGCTTTTAAATGTTCTTAACCATTTTTGTATCTCATACAACGTTAGTGTAAATTTGCATAGCCCCATATATGAATTATAAAATTTGTAATCAATTAGTCAATCGAAGCATCCTATCAAATCAAACTTCTGAATTCGCCGCTGAAACATCGTATGGCGTACAAAATTTGTTAACAACATTCAAAGAGAAAGAAGCTCACCTAGATATTTTCAGAAATAATCGAAAGATGTTTGAAGTTATTTGATCGGACGCTTATTTTGTTTATATTGGGAGCGTGCATTAATTTAAAGGGATTTCTAAGAGATGGCGTCACTTGTACTATATCACATCAAGGAATGACAACGCTCGGCCCCACGTTTCAAAACCTGTCAAGATTTACTGTGTCTGAGCAACGATTAACTACTTATGAAGATGCCAAAAAATGGGTCGATTCGTGGATAGCTTCAAAAGTCGTGTCGTTTTTCCGACCTTGTATTCGTATGCTCGCAGGAAGATCGGAGAAATTAGTGTTTAGAGATGGACGATATTTTTTGAATGGTCAACTGATATCCACTTTTTTCAAATAAACCCACAATTTTACAAAACAATGACACAAAATTAATGCACGCTCCCAATAAACAAACACAAGCTTAAAATCCATATCTATGGCCAAATTCACTCATTAAACTTTTTCCACGGGAAAGATTTCCATAAATCAAAGTGCAGATTTCAGTAAATGTGGCGCTTAAACACTATTGACCCGATCTCTCTAACTAGAGGTCAGCGAAAAACTAAAAATGGAGTTTAAAATTAAAAATAGAAGAAACACATTGCAATCGCTTTACTTTTTCAAGACTTGAACCAAAGATTTGATTTACTTTTTACTTGTATTATAATTGTACATTTCCAAATTTAAATTTAATGAATTTAAGGAATTCCAGAAATTCGTGGATAGTGAGGAATTTACGTAATCCATGGATCGTTAATAATTTTTGGAACTTATGGAAATAACCAAATTTATGAAATTTGAGGAATTCTAGGTATTTAAGAGATTAATAGAACTCAAAGGAATTACGAAATTCAAGAAATTCTCGGAACTTATAGAGTATACGAATTTAAATTCATAGAAATTACGGAATTTACGGAATTCACGCAATTCACGGAATTTGCAGTATTCAAGAAATTCACGCAATTCAAGGAATTCACGGATAACGAGGAATTCACGTGATTTGTGGAATTCACGTTATTTGTGGAATTCATGGAATACTCGGAACTTATGGCATTCACGGGATGCACAGAATTTACTCAATACACGGAAGTCAATCAGTTTACGAAATTCACAAAATGCAATGAATTCAAGAAATTCTCGAAATGTATGGGGTGCAATTGCTCACAGAATTCATGGAATTCATGGAATCAAGAGAATTCATAGAGTTTACAGAATTCACGTGATTCACAGAATTCGAAGAATTCACGGAATTCATGAAATTCAACGATAGCGAGTAATTCGCGGAATTCATGGAAAGTTAGGAATTCACGAAATTCATGGATGGTGAGGAATTCTCGGAACTTATAAAAATCAAGGAATTCACGGTATTCAAGGAATTAATAGGATTCAAAGCATTCATAGAATTCAAGGATATTTTGGAACTCATGGAGTATACGAAAAATAAATTAATAGAATTCGAGGAATTCATGTAATTTACGGAATGAATAAAATTTCATGGATATCACAGATTTCATGGAATTCACGAGACTGAAAAAAACAGAATTCACGGATTTTTACGAATTTATGGAATTTAAAAAAATGTAGAATTCTATAAATTTCATGAATTCCGTGAATTCTTTGCATTTTGAACTATTATTTTTTTGACGCAAATTCATTTTTCTAACTAAAATATAAACCGTTACTTTTTTAGAAAATAAAAAGTTCCATTTTTAATAATTAAACTAAATTATTAAATTAGTACTTAAACTTATACTAAAAATTATTTTGCGCGCGCTTTCTTGCTCTAGTATCTACTAAAAGATTAATTAAAATTTTGTTATAAATTATTAAATTATCTTATGTGTTTCACTCACCAACAAAATAAAATAAAAATACTGAGGTTATTAACAGAGTTGGAATGACGATCCTCATCATACAAAAATAGAGGAGCTAATTTCTAGAAGATTTCCCCGAAGATTGTAGCTGATGATGAGTGAAATAAACGCCGATTTGGGCGGTTTGTATACTTAGGCTGTTATCTTTTTTCTCCTAATCATCGTAAATACTGAAAAGGGACATGGCGTAAAATAGGTTACATTTTCATAATTTGCGTCATTTTTTCATGCGCGTAAAAAATAGCGAGGTCGTTAAATATTACGCAACTTGTCACTATCACAGACTGTTAAGAAACAATTTTTCCTCAAAATAGCATACAAGTTAAAAAATTTTCACGCTAAGGCACATACAAATAAAGTTTTATCTCAAATTATTGAAAAAATATTGGCAAAATATAAAATTTTTTTAGTTTTACTCAAGAAATATTATTAATTTTTTCCTGCCTGCAGTCAAAGTCTAAATTTGGGATAAAAAAGTTATTAAAATGTGGGGGAGGGGTACAGATTTTTAACATGATCAAGAATTCTATTTTATTTAATTATATAAATTATAAGTTTGTTTGTCAATACAGTCCCGACGCAGGTTGTACATTATTTTCTCACCCTGCGAACGCTAGCCCACGTACCATTAAGTGTCCTGAGATCCACATCTTCTTTGTTGAAGATGTCAGTCTTAGACAATTTTTCATGCATATAATAAATAGTCATGAGGAGATAAGGCATACTTATGCTTGCCTATACTTTGCATAATAATAAACCAGTCACTCAGTTGCCCAGTTACTCTCACAATCAGTAAAGGTTGAAAACCCTTTTTTCCAAACCATAATTTTTGTTTTATTTACGTTTATTTTGAAGGCAATTTCTTTCATGCTTGTATGTAATTTCTAAACAGCGTTTGCAAATCTTCCCTTGACTATGCCATTAAAACCTCATCATTTGCGAACGCTAACCCACGTACCTTCACTTTTCCGAGATCCACAACTTCTCTCTTGAAGAGGGCTATTCTTAGGCACTTGTCCATGGGTATAATGAATAGCCATGAAGACATAACGCATACTTGCCTTGTATCATATCACCATCATACCACCTTGCATCATAACGAAAAACGCACTCAGTTGCCCAGTTACCCTCACACTCAGGAAAGGCTGAAAACCCTTTCCTCCCAAACCGTAATTTTTGTTTCATACAATTATTTTGAGGCCCGTTTTCTTTATGCTTCTACTCAGTTTGCTGAACATCCTTTGCAAGTCTTTGATTGACTCTTCCATAAAAATCTCATCGTATGCGAAAGCCAACCCACGTATCTTCATTATCTAAAAATTGAAAAATTTTAAGAGAAAGTTTAAAAAGGAAACGTTAAAAATAATTTTTTATTCCAAGAAACATTGAAAACTAAACGTATCCAAACATCATTTAGAACTGAAAAATGCGTATAGACACAAAGATATTTTATAACAGAAATTTCTTATACTGACACCCTTTACAATTGCGAATTGCAAAAATGAATTTCATGAAAGGAAAAAATTAAAAATGTGGCGTTCATAAGTGAAAATTGAGAACTGAAATTGTTAAATTTAAATCTTTTTGAAAAAAACGAGACAAATCGTAATGTTTCAATTTAGGATTGTTCACTTAAAATTTCTTTTTAAATTGTTAAAATGGCGAAACTTCACGCCTTTTTCAGAAATGTTTTTTTTCTTAGGCAATATTTAATTATTTACTTTTTTCAAATATAAAATAATTTAATTTTATATGCCTACTTCTAACATCTTATCATATTTGAGCCTTAGATTAATAAATATTTGTCTTAATTTTGCATTGGGTTGAGTTTATTCTGGAGGCATCAAATTCAAAATTGTTTAATTACAAATCCTTTAAACTGAAAATTGTGCAACTATCAAGTATTTCAATTTGATATTCTGCGATTTCCAATAATTAACAAACAAAAATCAGATAATTTAAACTGCAAATATACAATTTTGAAAATTTGACAGATTTAATAGTGAGACTGCGCTAAAGTTTTTAATATTTTAATTCAAATCAAATATTTTAGTATTTGGCCTTTTAATGCAAAATAATGTTGGTCATATTTTAAAGTGAAAATTTTGTTGAAAGACATTTTTTAAAAGAAAATTCTCTTTTTCTTGCTTGAATGCGAACTCAATTAATAGAGAAACATGAAATGTGCCTGATGAGGGTGCTTTGGATAGCATTATCAAGTTTCAGCTAAGCACCTCAATAGAAATTCCAGGAGAGAGTATCAAGTGGGATACAACGATGAAAGAAGAAATTGTGCATGCCTATTAAGAAAGTGCGAAGTGCGAAAGTAAAGGAGGAAAGTGATACCACTTCAGGAAGAAGTTTGCTGCAAAGTATCCTAAAACACAGGAAGTTTTGGTGAAAACACTTAGCAATGAGATAAATCAGATAGAAACATATTTTATTTACCCAGACGACCGAGCAATGGGGATTAAGCATCAGATTTACTCGGTGTAGAAAAATGTCGACAATGAACATCAGTTAGAGGAATGCGCATCACACGATCAAGCAGCAGCAGTTGGTGTTTTTGTTTAACGTGATGATGATT
Organism: Belonocnema kinseyi; assembly: GCF_010883055.1. Classification (NCBI taxonomy): domain Eukaryota; kingdom Metazoa; phylum Arthropoda; class Insecta; order Hymenoptera; family Cynipidae; genus Belonocnema; species Belonocnema kinseyi. The sequence goes on along the minus strand of NC_046661.1, from coordinate 140,661,946 downwards.
CAATTCATCCACCACCACCAGTGGCAGTTGAGCTAATCCAATGAGAGGCAGAGGGAGAAGTTCAGCAAATGCAAAAGTGATACTCAAGTACCGAGAGCTAGCCCTAAGAAAAATAAAAAAGCTGCCATGAAAATGGGAGTGGAACAATAGCTTCCTAATAATGGACTCCTTTGGGAAAACTTCGAAGACGAATAACTATTTAAAGCTGAAGACAAAGGTGCTGGGATAATGAACATCAAAAACCGGATCCACTAGTTACACATCCGAACATTAATAACTCTGATGTCAATAGCAAAATCCCAGAAAAACTACAGCACCTTGAAAAGAATTTTGGTCGTCTTTACTTATTGTTTTAGATGTGCAAATTCTTGTGTATTATACAACTGTCGCACCATTAGAATATTAGGCCGCAGACCTAGGTTCACAAATGCAGTCTTTGACTGAAGAAGGGATTGAGAACCACCATGGGAAATGAGGTTAGATAGAAATGTCGGCAATTAACGTGTAAATCGGGTTGATAGACTCAATATAAGAAAGGTGTACCAGAAAGCTGATACACGATGTTAATCAATTCTTCCACAACAAGATCAATTCTCTCTTGCAGATGATAGAAGTTTTTACTCAGAACTGGCTATAAACCAAAATTAAGAGCAAGATGCCGAAGATCCTTAATTAGAATAGATGACTAACTACTGGTCGGGTGTTTGGATAATAAGAAACAGAAGCAATTTCGATGCTGCGTGGTTCTACCTAGTCCCAGGGTGAAAATTGATATGTAGATGGATAATTAGGGTTCGCGAAACTAGAGAATAAACACGAGAAAATCATCGGATACTGAGCGGGAGTCTCATTAAAACCTAAGTATCCTCCAAACTGAGGTTATTTAGCAACCGATAAGGAAAAATAGCTTAGGAGCTGCCTTCGCTACAAGATTCAAATTGATTCGAAAACAGGATTAAGGTAACCAACACCTATTCTATCCCCACCTTTACCTATTCCTGTGGGATCATCAAATAGCCGAACACTGAACTTTCGAAGTCAAACAGAATCATTCGCTGTGACGTGGTAGATATTAGCTGCCACTTAAAGAATTTATTTTGCTCGCGTAAACCGGGGATTTAACAGACGCGCCTCCCGTAGGTGGCGCGTCTGTTAAATCTCGCGCATCGCACTCGATGATGGGTTACTTTTAAAGTCAAACAGAACCATCTGCTGTGACGTGTTAGATATTAGCCGTCACTTAAAGAATTTATTTTGGTCGCATAAACCGGAGGTTAAATCTCGCGTATAGTGCTCGATAATAGGTTACTTTCGAGGTAAAACAGAACCATCCGCTGTGACGTGGTAGATATTAGCCGTCACTTAAAAGAATTTATTTTTCTCGCGTAAACTGGGGATTTAACAGACGCGCCTCCCGTAGGTGGCGCGTCTGTTAAATCTCGCGCATCGCACTCGATGATGGGTTACTTTTAAATTCAAACAGAACCATCTGCTGTGACGTGGTAGATATTAGCCGCCACTTAAAGAATTTATTTTGGTCGCATAAACCGGAGGTTAAATCTCGCGCATCGTGCTCGATAATGGGTTACTTTCGAGGTAAAACAGAACCATCCGCTGTGACGTGGTAGATATTAGCCGTCACTTAAAAGAATTTATTTTGCTCGTGTAAACCGGGGATTTAACAGACGCGCCTCCCGTAGGTGGCGCGTCTGTTAAATCTCGCGCATCGCGCTCGATGATGGGTTACTTTTAAAGTCAATCAGAACCATCTGCTGTGACGTGGTAGATATTAGCCGTCACTTAAAGAATTTAATTTGGTCGCATAAACCGGAGGTTAAATCTCGTGTATCGTGCTCGATAATAGGTTACTTTCGAGGTAAAACAGAACCATCCGCTGTGACGTGGTAGGCATTATCCGTTAGTTAAAGTCTTTATTTTACTCGCGTAAATCGGGGATTTAGTAGCCGGATATTTTTTTTCTTTGCATTTGGAATTTTTAAATATAACTTTATCAAAAAGATCTCTTTTAGATTACAGTATTTATATGTGTATTCATGTTGTGAATTTTCTACTTAAATAATTTTATTTAAAGATTAGGTTGCTCAAGGCTCTGTAGGTGTTGATGTACAGACTTTCATCGCGACGCTCGTGCTACGCGTTCGATTTTTCATAAAACTTTGTAATTTTATATTTTTTCAACTACCTTAAAATAAATAAAAAAGTACAATAATATTTGGTATCGTTCTTTTTTCTTCAAAATTTGAATGTGTGGTTAAAAATTTCGGGAAACTTCAATACTTTTTCAATAAAAAATGATAAATTAAAATAAAAAGTTTTGGCTCTCTGAGTGCTACAAATAGCCGTACATAAAATTGCATAATCTAAAAAAAACGTGATCTCCAAAATTTCGAAAATGCTGTAACTTTTTGAATTTTTATACAAAATGTCGGGTTAACAAACTCGGCCTTTCTTTTAGGATCTTAAAAAAGTGTGCGGAAGATCGATTTGATTCGTTCATTTTTTCGAGAGTTTTCGTGTTTAGGGAAGGACGGATGGACGGACGCACAGTGGGGAAAAAGTACATTTTTTGGTTCAAAACACGATTCCGGCTCAACCTTTGGACCGATTTGAATGTTTTTTTTTACAAGAGCTGATAGAATTTCCAAATGTACTTTAGAAAAAATAAATGAGGTTGAAATTGTTAATTTAACAGTAGTTACTTATAGTTTTAGTTTTTGCTTTCTCTTTAGGAAAAGGTTAGAATTCTTATTTAATCCTAATGATTGAGGCCTTATTCTATTATTTTAGGGATTCTGTAAATTCTATTTTGGAGTTGTTGATTAATATTTAGATTATCATTATTTATAACAATAATAACTGTCTAATTTGTGAATTAATTTTTCAAATAAAATCCATCCAAATATAAATTTAGGGAATACTGCAAATAATAAAATGAGATCTTGACCATTAGGATTAGAGAAGAATTGTAATTTCTCCTTGAAGAGAAAGGAAAAACAGGAAACTCTCATTAATAACTGTTAAATAAAACGACGACTTTTGAGATTGATTGTATGTAGAGTACATCCTTAATTTAGTGGTTCAGTTTTTTTTATAAATAATTAAAAATAACGAAAACAATGACCATTTTTCTATTTGTTAGAATATTTTTAGAATATTTTCTATTTTTCAAACAACTGTTAGAATTTTTCAGTCAATGAAGATGGATTTCGTACCAAAAATATAATAGTAGAATTTTCAATTTAAAATAATGAACTTTTAACCAAAAATATTTAGATTTTCTTATCGGGTTCCATTAATCCAGTTGGCATTAATGCGAAAAAACGAGCAAAGTAGAAAGTGGGTGGAAAGAAATAAATTCTTTAAAAAAGGTCATAGGGGAAAGACCGGCATTTTGAAGAGACCCGGGTTCGGAGCCCAGCGGAGCTTGAAAACAATTTTTTCACAATTTAGAAATGAAAATCATTACTAAAAAAATATTGATCTCAAGCCGGCAAAAAAACCCAATTAACATCCAATTATTTCTCAGGAGAAAGAGTCTAAACTTATTAGGTTATTATATTTCTGTACCGTTGGAGGCACATCTTATGTAAAATTCGTAAAAGCTTGAGAGTTGATTAACAGAAAACATATTAAATATGACCTGAATTCTTAAAGTTACTTTCACTGACACACGATTATTATTTTTAAACTAGTAGCCCCAGCCACGCGTTGCTGTGGCTCAGTGATACCACGTTGCATTTATATTATACCAAACTTGGCGCCATCTACTGGCTGCTTACCCAATCTAGATAACGTGAATTGTTGAAATGTCGGCCCACAAACTAACTTACACCGACGTATGTTGGAAAATTATGGAGTACACAAATAAAAACATTTAATTGACAATAACAAAATATTGAGGTAATTAAATGAGATAAAAGTAATCCTATCCTTTAACTTGTGCCAAATTACACGCAGTGTACGAAATATCATCAAGATCAGTAAATTATTTTTGGAGTTTGGTGGTGACAAACATCGTGACACGGGATTTATACATATATAGATATAAACCATTCCTCCTGAGCAAACCCAAGCATAACTTCAAATTCTTAAGACTTGTAAAATTTCATCAATATTCTTGATGATTTTCATTTAAAACTGTGCTGACGCTTTAATTGGGGTTCAAAATTTGTACTCTAAAATATGGAATTAGAAGCTGGCTGTGCTCAGTCAAGCGTGACAAACGGCATGAAGACCGCCCTGGAAATAGTTTCAAGGTCAATGTAAGCCGTGCTAGAAACCGTTATTAAATTCAGGTTAATTTAATTTTTAGTATTTTTCTGTTTAAAGAACAAATGCTATTCCGGTTACATAATATTTTTACTTATCATGAATAAAATAATTGTCATCTTGAAATTTTTCACAGTTTTAGTTAAAAAAATATTTTTTGATGCGCAATTATTTTGTTTGATTTATTTTACTCGTAGATTAGTAAATTCAACGAGATAGCAAATAAGTTTATGCTACGTAAGAGAGCACATAATTAGATGTTTGAAATATAGATAACATGAGATTTTAGAGAAGTTAAACAACATTTTCACTTATCGAAGCAGGAATTAGTTGTAAAAAGACCCTCTTATTTTCTTTCCAAGCTGCTGGGTTTTAATAAACTTAACATTAAATATAAATATATTTAAATTCTTCAACAATTACATTTTTTAAATCTTAAAAATTGCACAATTTTTAGCTTAAAGAATTTGTAAATTAATTTGTTTAAAAATAAATCCCTCTAAAATAAACACAATGAAAAGTGCACACAGAAATTTCTTAAATTGAAGACTTAAATATTAGAAGATTTGAGGATGTTGTATTGAAAATTGAATAATCCTTTATTGAGTATATGTTCCAAAATAAAATTTTTTTAAATTGTTTGATTTTTATTTAAAGAAAAAAAATTAATCATTAAAAATTAAAAAATATCGTGTTGAAAAATTGTGTTGCTTAAAATCAAAATAGATACAAATGCAATGATTTTAAAGTTCTCAATTTTTATGTTTGATACCAAATTTTGGATTTTATCCTCTCATAAGTTTCATTGTTGCAATTTTTAATTTCAAAGGGCTTTAGTATAAAAAGGTTCTAATATTAAATTTTGTAATCACTAAAAAAATTTCCAGTTCAAATAAAGTTCGGATTCGTTTAATTTCGATTAAATTTTTACATAGGAAACATCAAAAATGTAAACTTTTTCTTTCTTTTTTGATATTTCCTATTTAAAGTCACTTTTTATTTTTAATAGTTTTTTATAATAATTAAATTTTTGAACTTTTATAATTCAACATTATTCAAAAGTTTTATCATTCAAACATTGTCAAACTTAAATTATTTTACTTCAAATAATTTTATTTATAAAATGTACAAGTTCGATTTCTTTTTATTTGTTTACTATTAATTTCCATAAATTTTCTCCTGATAATAATGAGCATTTAAATGGCTCAGTTCGATGAAAATAAAATTAAATATCCCTTATTCTCCAATTATTATTTTTCTGTATTAATTTTCTGTATATAATCTTGTAATTGTATTCTGTTAAGAAAATTTTATTCGAAAAAAATTAAGATGCGCTCTTTTTTCATGAAATTATATGAGTATTAGAGGTCATAATTTTTTTATTAATGTTTCGTTAAAGCTTTTTTTATAGTCCCTTCGTGTAAGGGGAATTATTTGTTATTTGTTTTTTATTAGTTACCTAAAAATCCTAAGCAACAAATATTTTTAATTTTTTTAACATATCAGTCTATAACTTTCGTAAATATTTTTTTAGTTTTCACTTTAATTAAATTAGTTGTATAATGCTAGGAACTTACTTCAAAATTATGAACTAAAAACAAGAGGGGACAGCCCACCTATGCTTACCCGGCGACGGCCTTTTCAAACAAAAACGGAATATTCAAATTCAAAGTTGGAAAAACAATTTTTGAAAAAGCAAAAAATTAATATTTAATATATTATTGACATTTTCTAACGAAGAAACGAACTGTTTTAAAGAACGTGATCTTTAACTAGCAAATAAAATGTTTATAAAACAGTTCCACTCTTTACTAAATACTCGAATTTTCGACCAAGTTATCAATATTTTAAGCTAAAAATACGAAGTTTCTACAAAACATTTCAATTTTGAACACGAAAATGTAAACTTTTAACAAAAAGATTGTTTTCAACCGAAGCTGATTAGCTTTTAAATAAAAAAGATTAATCTTCTGCAAAAGCAGATAAATATTCATTCCAAAAGCACAACATTTTAGTATTCCGGAACAAAACTGAAACTAGTTAGATATTCTTAATGGAAAAATACTGGGAATAGTGAATAGAATTATTATATACTTGGGAGGGGAGAAAACCAAATCTGATTGGACCTTGAATGAGGAAGAGAGGGTTAGCAATTAAAGAAAAATACTCCTGACTTAATTTGTTTATAAAGGTACTAAATATCTGTATCGTTATTGTTTCAAAATGTGACTTTATGTAATTTTTTTTAGTTCATTTTTAAATTACAGTGAAACTCTTTAATAGTGCTCTCCGGTATAGACCTTCTAAGAATGGACGCAGCGCCGCAGATAGCAGTAAAAGGTGCCTTGCGAGTTGTGCGGTGCTCAATCAGGCGTGAACAAACAAAAGATTTTACATCCGGAGCAGGCTCTATCGGGTTTGTTTTCACCCACCATCAGCCCAAAAACTGGCACAATAGAAGGGTTTAGCAGGAAAAGGAGAAAGTTCTGGAAGAGGAGATAAGAAGTGTTAAGACTGAAGGTGACATGTGGATGATAATATATTTGGAAACGTAGGGCGGGGTATGGCCAAAAGATAGGAAGTGAGGAGTGCATGATTTTGGTTGAAACAATCGTTTCATATTTCAGATTCACAGAAGATCGATGAGGGGAGTAGAGGAACAAGGGAGGTAAAGTGGGAGAAGTTGATTGACAAGGAGATAAATAAGTAGATATGGAAGTTCTCAGGTAGCAAGGCTGGACGGGGTAGTGAACAAGTGTGGCTAGTGGTTAGGAAGATGATGAAGGCGGAAATGAAGAAAGTATAGAATGGGATGGATTCCCAAGAAGGTGGAGGGAGGCTTTGAATATGTAACGGTATTAGGTATGTGATAGGGATAGACAGGATAATTGTAGAGGTATTACGCTAATGAATACGGAGTACGAAGAAGAGGCGATGGTGTTGTTGGATAGGTTGCTGAAAGATGCCAAAGGGAAGGAATATTGCCAGGCAGTTAGGCGGACCTTAGAGAGGCAGGAACACTTTCGACAATATTTACGTCTTGCAGAACGGGATGGATAGAGAATTAGCAAGAAAGGGATCGAAAGTATACGCATTTTTGTGGAATTCAGAGGTGCGTTCCCTTTGTTGGATAAATAAATATTGTAGGAGGCGAAAGAAAAGAGGCGAGTAGAGAGGCCAGCTCGAGAGAATAAGGTATGAGTAAAGAAATGGAGAGACGAAAGTCGTGGGAAAGAAGGGAAGGAGATTTTGAAAGGTTTCTTGATGGATAGTGAATTAAGGCAAGGGTTTTTGCTTAGCCCAAGACTTTTTGCGATTTTAATCGCGAACATGGAGAGTTATCTAGAGGGCAGAATGGTTGGAGGAGTAAGGGAAGGAGGGGTTTGGATATGGTTACTCCCATATGGAGATGATATAGTATTGCTAGCAAAAAGCGAGGCGGATTTACAGTGGATGATGTAGAGGTCATGAAGATACCTGGATAAGAATAGGCTAGAACAAAATACGGCAAAGTCCAAGGTTATGGTGTTCAGGAAAGGAGGAGACAGGAATAAGGGAGGTGAGTGGAAGTCGAAGGGAAAGGGGGTGGAGGAGGTGGAAGAGCTTGTGTACCTAAGTTTCCTGTTTCGGAGCAATTTGGTAGTGGCTAGTCATATAAAAGAGAGAGTAAGAAAAGCAAATGTGGTGATGACGCAGGTGTGTCGGCTCGGAAATGAGTTGTTTGCGCATGATACTTAAATGAGCATGAAATTGTTCGAGTCAATAGTGATAAGTGACTTATTTTATAAAGAGGAGGTGTGAGGGTGGACGGAAATTCAGAAGGTTAATACGATACAGGAGCAGTACGTAAAGTGGATACTGTAGTTGGCAAGAAATACGCCTAATTATATTATCAGGAGGGAGACGGGAAAAATGATTTCAGGGATTATAACAGATAGTATAACAGGTTGAAAGTGGAACGCATTTTAGAAAAAATGGACTGCAGATTAATGAATAAAAGAATGCATGAGAAGGAGAGGCAGGTGTTTAATATGGTTAGGAAAAACAGTATTAAAACAGAGAAGGTGGCAGAGAAGGAGGGAACAAGAGGGTAAAAGTTTAAAGGGAACTATAGTTGGATTTCGCCAAAGGAGAGAGCGCAATATTTGTGTGTGGTTCTAGCTTTCCATGGAGTAGAGCTTGTTCGAATTGTGCGGAAAGGGAGATGCAAAAGTGAAGCACTGGTTTTTTATTTTCAGGATTTTTGCAAATTAATTTAATTATTGGACGTTCAATAGGATTTTAAATTTGACTTTAATCGTATTTGAATTTATTAAATTTTGCCTGAACTTAATATCTTAGTAATTACTTAATTTATTTGATTCTGAATGGTTACAATTTTAGAGTTCCGAATTTTTAATCTGAAGGCCAAATTTTTAATTTCCATGATTTTCATTTTCACAATTTGCAGTTTTAAAGGTATCGAGTATTAAAAAGTGTTGATATACAATTTGTTGGTGACTGTAAACATTTTTTAGTTTTGAATGAGGTTTAGATTTGTTTAATTTTCAAAGTTCTGAAGTGAATATTTTTTGCCTTTTTAATGTTCTCTACTTAGATTTTCTTTTTATATTGCACATATATCTAGAATAAATCATTTCTAAATGCGTATTACTTAAAATTTTTGTTAAATTGTGGTCTCAAATTTTCTCAACAAATCAACAGAATTGTTGTTCAAATCTATCGAAACGGTTTATTTGGTAACAAAAATCCCAGCTTTTCTGAAATACATTGTTTCCATCTTCAGGAGAATTATTTTAAAAGAATAATGTAGACAAAATTTAATGATAATAATCATAACAAATTTATATGGACATAAACGATTTAGTTGGAGTGGAAATTTACTTACAGAATAGCTATCAATTGCCAGCAATTCTACGCAGGTAAAAAATTTGCGTAAGCAATAAAAGCATTATATAAATTATGACGTGTCCCTTTCCTAAATTCGCAATGATTTGAAAAAAAAACAAGATAACTGCTTAGGTATATAAAGAGCGAAACTTGGCGATTATTTCAGTCATTAGATACAACCTTCAGGAAAATCTTCTAGAAATTTCCCCTCCATTTTAGGATGATGAGGACCATCATTCTAACCTTGGTTATATCATCAGTATTCTTCTGTCATCGTGTTGGTGAGTAAAACACATCAAATCATTAAATAATTTTTTTTCAAATATCAGCTAATTGCATTTCAAAGAGCCTGAAGGCCAATTAAAAAAGAAATTTAATAATTTTTTATTTGAGTTTAGAAATCACAAAAGAAAACACATTTTTTGTATGTATTGGGTAGCCCAATGAATGTTTTTTACTTGGCAGAAATGTGTATTCTGTTTGAAAAACATAATAAAAATCATTTAAAAAATGTATTTATTTGATATCTAATAAGAATTCAGATGGAAATTTCTTAATTTATCAACAAATACTTTTTGTCATTATTTATTATATACGACTCAGAATTAAGCCGATAAGGATCTCACGAAAAGTTATTTGTTAATACTCAAACGTGCCAAATGATTACTCTCATAGATGATACTAATCTCATAAATACTATGTAATAAATAGTTTATTATTATCATTATTTTTATGTTACAAGATTTATATCTTTTATTATTCAAGGAAAACAATATTTACTTCTTGTAGAACCCTCTAAGGGAAGCAGAAATTTTATGAGTCTGAGCAGAACTTTAAAGGTTTTGTCTTTTTCAAAATTATATTTCTTTATTATTTTAGGACATTTTTAAAAATAAAGGATTCTGTAAAAAGGTGAATTTCTAAAAAGTAGAGAAATTGACTTTCTAAAATATTTTTGTCTTTTATTATATTATTTTACTATTATAATATTCATCTTTTTGGTTTGAAAATTGAACTTTTTGGATCAAATGTACTTTTCTTCATTCACTGATTGTAAATTTGTAAATTTTTGAACATAATAGTTAAGTGTAGAGGATAAATTTACCCAACGTGCCAGCTTAAAAAAATGTTCAAAAGTTTGTGATATGGCTTTCCAAGTGCGGTGGAGATTTGCTTCTCTAGACAGCCACTTACGGTCTTATTTCAAGGACCTGAAAATATTCCGATAAAGACCAGAGAAGTGTTAGGTGCCGGGCGTGGTAATTTAAGAAAGATAAACAATAAGGTTTTTCTTTATGACGGGTGTTTGTTTTATTCGCGCAGGTTTTGTTTGAATTCTGTTCTTTGAAGCCATTCTTGGAAAAACTATGATCTAGCACGGAGGATGAGGGAAATTTATTATTGAGCGCGAAGCGCGAGGTCCACCAGGTACGCTCATGCTTACGAGCCGCAAATTTTTTTTACATAATTTAATTTTTTACAGAAGCAAGCTCACACGGATCTGGTAACAACAGAGGTGCTGGAAACTTTTCGTCTACAGGAAGACCACAACTTGGTGACGGTCAAGTGGAAATAATGCACAACGGAAAAATCATTACAGTAGCTAACTTCGAAAATCTTCAAATTATCCCATTTAAAACTCCCACTCAATTTTATCAATTAACGCTCGTTAGATATCCGAATGCCGATGTTACACGATTTGAGCGTTTTGAAGTTAGCCCCGAACTATGGCTACGTGATATCCGTGACTATGCTGAGGAAAATAATGTAAGTACACTGCAAAAAAGGATCCTAGGATCCAGTGATGAGTAAGCTACTTTTAAAAAGAAACTAGGTATCTCTATCGTAGTGTCGATATTTGCATTTTCATCCTTTTCAATCAGTTGCTAGAGGAAATCGTTTAATAACGTCCAAAAAAAGTCGATGTTTTGTGTTTAAATACAGGCACAGAAAGTGGGCAATTTAAGGCCGGTAATCTAACCGTGAGAAAGCAGGAAAAGCGTGAAAATAGTACGGCAAGCGTGAAAAAAGTTGCAGATTCATGGGGGTGATGGGCTTCGCAAACTTTTATTAACTGAACCGAAATCGGCTCAAGTTGCATCAAACTTTTTCGCGAAGGGGACGTGATAAGAAATATTGTTCGCAGTAGGTGCGAAATGGTGAGTTTGTGAGTTTAAAGTTCGTAACACTACCCAGGGTTGAATGGAACTGCCGCAGGCGCCGGAACGAGACGGCTTTGTTTCGTAGTTGCTACAATCCCTGTACCAAATGTTTCTGCTCAATACGGTTACAATATTTAATAACCAGTGATAGCAATTTCAGGACAAGGAGGAACAATGACATGCAGGTTCCACCTAAGCCCCAAGATCTGGCTGAAAAGGATGTCTCCCTTCATGAGAATATCTCGAAGGAGTCCAACCCCTGGACCATCAATTGTTCAGTTCATGGTGCTGCAAGAGCTCTATCTGATTCTAATCGAAGTCCAAAATTGACGATGGATGAAAAGAACCAAAGACGCTTCCATCAAATGAAAGAGAAGATTGGATTGGCAAGACTCAATGCGCCCTGTGTTCTGTGTGTGATTGACTACATAATATCTGGTAAACCATTTACGGAAAGGTTTTGGAAGTTCGCTCAAGAACTCATGATCGTCAATCACACTTTGAACAAGTCAAAACTGTTGACCATCAAGCAGCCTATTGTAGACAAAATATGGGTGTTATCTGAAGCAAGGAGGAAAATACAGAAGAGGGTGAGGTGGATCAGGGAGGAAAACAGTTTCTAGTTGGCCCATTGCTCCTCTTCAGCGTTTACCCAATTTTTGTCACAAATCCATCCTTTTCTTCAGAAAACCACGAGGAATTTTGCGCGAACGGTCGAATCACGAGAGCCTATCGATTAAACTGGTATTCATCTTCTCTCCCTTCCGCTCCCCATCTATCGCAAAGGCTCTGTTGCCAACTTATAAAATCTAAATCAATGCAGACATTTGGCCATCCTAAATTTGCTTGGCCTCCCATTTCGCATCGTTTTGGCTTATGCAGCGTTTGGTTGCTATGTCGAACAGTTTGAGATGAACTAGTATCAACTACCGGTAACGTTGGCAGCGTTGTGTCGTTGTTCACGGTATCTTATCAGTGATCGATTTGTTACGGTCGCTCTCCGTGTTATTTTCGTTTTCGCCAGTAGATGCTTAGTCAACCGAAACCCGCGCATAAGGACTACGGAAGCTTTAATTCAGCAATTAGAATTGCCCGGATCTATCATTGATGGAATTTTTGTCCAGCCTACAAGCAGCCTTTTTCATATATCGCTTAAACTCTACTCTCACACGACGAATATATAGAATTTATTTCCGCTTGCCTAGGCGTCTTTTGTTTTTCAAAATATTTAGAAGCATTTCCTAGCTCTTGGAAATTGTATCATTTAATTTCCCTTCTTTGAAGGCAATCTTTCGCAAGGTACCCCTCCGCATGAAAACGATGAAATTCATTTTTCTTACTACTTCGCTATTCTTACGTATCGCTAAAGCCTTTTAAATGCTATCTCTGTCGATGTGCTGCCTCGAATCTTTGCGCCCTTCTCCTGTAGAGTCGTTGTTTCGGTCTAGAGCAGTTTTCGCTGACTCTTGAAGCGCTGATCCGCTCGTTCCTCGCCGCCTCCAATTACTCCTATTCGACAAATATTTTTAACATATCATCAATATCTAGGATACTTTGGCCTCTAATGTAAGCAATGAACTCTCTTGGCCACAATCGACTGCCAATCTGCTTCCTAATCTCTTTAAGTTTGAATCCCAAAAATCGACAAGGGCGTAAGTTTATCAAAAAAATATTCTCTTGTATCCTGATTCCCACTTAATCAACTCTTCTTTATTCCTTCTTATCACTCCGATAAAGGTTTTTCAACAAGAAAGATATTGTTAAAAACAGCATGAACTTTGGCCAATTCATGATAAAGTCCGTATTAGCGAGATATCAGTTAAAATAAAATAGTTATTTCTCATCACTGCTGGGATCCCGCAAATGGTCTCATTGTAGTTCTACGCAAATTATTTTGTTTGAGTCTTATTTTAATCATGGAAATGAGCGCTGAAATAACATTTTTTTTATAGATGGGCTGGTTGAAAGATGCTGCTGTAAACGTATATCGGCAGCATATGGCAACAGAAGCAACAAGGATACAAGCAGAAAAAGAGCGTGTGCTACAAAATGCTCGGTATCAGAATGAACCTTATTTAAGGCAGCACATTCGTAGACCCTAATTAGCGGAAAATGTCAGTCAAATATTTTGAAAGAATAACACGTATCTTGACTTGTATTTTTATCATCTTCTATCAAATACACAAGATATAATTAGAAATTTGTTTCAATTACATAGCTTAAGTAATTTCAATTACCTCTAAGTTAATTTGACGAGATGAATGCAGTGGTTGGGTGGTGGACTATGTTGTGAATTTCTGATGTACCTAAGTCCACTCAAATTCACTTATGTATTAGTTTTTGTTAATCTAAATAAAAATTTAATTGGTTCCAATCAAATATTTTTCAGTTTTAGTTGAAAATTCATCTATTCGGTTGAAAATGATTTTTTTCAATTTAAAGTTGAATTTTATTTTAGTTCTGGTTCACCACACTGTTCATTATGAACAGGCATAACAAAACGTTGCATCATTTTGATCCATTTTCCTTATCAACTTGATACCTGGTAGTTTTTTGCGAAATACCCATACATTATTTAATAGAATTATAAATGGATGAGCGATGGATATTAATATCATTTCTGTTTATTTTTAGGCACCATATGGGAAATATTTATATAAGGAAGAACTTAGGTAATAAGGGTTTTCCTTATTAGAACAATGAGCAGGTATTATTGTGAAACTCCTGCATCCATAAACATAATGTGTTTAACAGCCATATTGCGTCAAAATGAAAAATTAGAATAATTTATAAACTGGATATACTTTATAATTAACTCACGTTAAAAAAAGGCCTTTAATACAGGTGTCTTAAAGAAACATACGTGATGTGATCAAACAAAAATTGATCTATACTCGATTATTAACTATTAATGAAACGCTAAATTTTTCCACAACTCACCTCCTTCTTCACAACTCATCATGCAAGGATTGCCCCCTCTTCAGGTAACGTCATAAATACAAACACCCTAAATATAAAACCTAAAACATACAAGCATAATATTTTGACGGACTTCAGAGCTGGAAATTCTCCCAAAAAGAAGGAAGCTAGGGTGACTCACGAAAATATAGAAATAAATGGTTTGAAATCAAATTAAACTATGGGTCCCATATTGAGTTCAGTTCAGTAAGGTTTAAGATTTTAAGTCCAAAAATATTTCGTTTTCAATAAAATAGATAAATTTATCATCTAAAAGATCAAATATTTTAAAAAGATTCGACTTTTCAGCTCGAACAGATGAATTTTCGAATGAAAAATATAAGTTTTCAAGCAAATACTTGAGTTTTTAACAAACAAAACAATTAATGTTTGACTAAGTATTTACATTCACAATTAAATAGTTAAGCTTTCAAGCAAAAGAGAAGATTTTTTAGAAGATAGTTGGCCATCCGTCACTACCCATATAAGAACCTTTCTCTCCATATGAATCTGACCTTAGGAAGTAAGGAAGAGGCCGAACAGGAGCGGTTGGAATACGACTCGGATCGTAAGAGGGTGCAAGGTCCGTTTTAGCGAACAAAGGGGCTCAAGTGTGGAAAATTTCTTACGGAGATTCGAGGAGACCAGAGCCACTAGTTCTGCCAGAACAGAATAAGATGGAGTACGTGGGACTCCTTCTTTCAGAAAAGGTGAGAAGAGCAGATCCTCTCACGAAGGCCAGACCAGAGGAAGTGGAATACGAAAGCGTAATTTCCATATTTGTGAAGAATCTAGCACCCCCCCCCCCCACTTGAGCCAAAAAATACCTTATTATTACATACGGCCGTACATAAAAACACTGGGGTTAGTCCAGCCTACTTGAGTCTATCTAGAGCACCCAAAACCTTTTAATAGCCTACGTTGAAGAGTTGAAAAACAACGCGCATTGCCCCCACCAGACCATGAGGAGTGAAGGCAAAGAATGTTTTAACTGAAGGAGATTCATGAGTTGGTCTTCTTTCTCGACGAAAGTGCGTTTGACCCACTTTCAAATAGTTCCACTAAAATCTCACAAGCCTAGAGTATTGTAGAAATACAAAGCGCGTAGATTTCTTTTTCTTTTGTTTTCCTTGTCAGATAAGATCAACAGACTAAATCAATAAGATTTTTTTATGCAATTTAGTGGTAATCGCCTAGATTTAGTGTCTGAGCAAAGTAGAAAATCATTAGGTGGAGTTAAGCAAAACAGTAGTTCTTTTGCCCAATAGAAAAGAGCTTTGGTGGCACGTGTGGTCCAATTTCGAAAGACAGGCCTTTGAGGAGTCAGAAGAAAGAGCTACGCAGATTATAGTAACCTTAGTAGAGGAGTCACAGATAGCTCACATAGAGTTTTCTTATAACGCTACTATGAGATTTGGGGATGCTGGAGTACGAAACTGGGGAGGCTGGCTGCCATGACTTCAAAACGCCACGCGCACAGAAGTACTGGAGTGATCCTCAAGACTCCCAGGCCAGGATAATAACTAGGTTAGGTAATTTGTTTTATAAAAAAATGTATTTAGACTTTAGAAAGGAACCCCACCTAGTTAGTTAGAAAATAAAAAGTGGCAAGGAACCTGTAATACTGTGAGACGGTATAAAAATAGAAGCTGCACGTGACAACACAAGGCAAAGCAACGAAGAAGACGATGCACTCACATTTCTAATACTAATTGTTGATCTTAATCAATAGAGAAACCATCAAGAGTACTCAACGTACGACGAACTGACAGTTCGTAAAAATTCAAGCAGACGGCCCCAAAGATTGACAGTCTGCTGGCCCACCACCAAAACCATGACGAGAGGGCGAACTCACGTGTGGTGATTCTGCGAACAGCAGCGAGATACAGCACAGGGCCGACCGAGGTGTGGGATGGTCCGTTAAGTTCTTGTAGTCTCAAACAGGTGGCCATGTTATGGTAGCCACGTACAACTAGTCAATGCGAGCCATGATGATCCTTTGGCTAGACCCAATCAGAACGGCCCAACGATTCCACTATTAGCCACACGATGCAGCGCCGGCTGTTCACCACATTGACGGGCAGCCATTTTTTACCGAACAGTGGGATTCTTATTAACCCATTAGCCAGACCCAATCAGTATGACGGAGGGAATTCTATAATGCCTGGTGGATTTAAAAAGTTAGTATTTAACAGTGTTAGTTCCATTAATCACAGGAGCATGAAATGGACGCCTCAACAAATAATATTATTTAATGCGTAGTCGAGACGTCACTGTTTTCGGTAGATTTATTATTATCGAAATTTTTAGTAGTCAATAAAACATATATCATGCGTGAATATTAAACATCAAAATACTCTAGTAATTTCTTTCACGCTCCTACGTTCCTAAGCTCCTACCCTTGTGCGCATGAGAGAGCTAGGTGACCTGCCATCCGTTGAAAAGACCGGACCTCGCGAGATTTGGATTGAAACTATTCTACCTGGCGCCTGAATGCAAATTAAAAATAAAGAGCTTCTGAGGTCTTTCGCAGTTTGAAAGAGTCTGACAAGCGGAATCGATTTATTCCGATAAGTGTCGCGGTAAGGAAAAATGGCAGGTGAGTGGCAAACAGAGTTTACGTCCTAATACATTCCCGGCCAGGCTGTAATTTAATAATTTTAATAAACTCTAATTGAAAAATATAAATGTTTGAAAAATCTTTAAAATAACTTAAACTACACTTAAACAACCAAAAGCTTAAATTGATGAGATATATCGTCTTCTAAATTTAGCATCACCTAAAATAGTTTTTTGGACTTGAATGAGGTGAAAATTGTAGTTCTTTTAAAAAATTGCAATTATATTCGATTCAAATTGATTTGAGTTTCTAATTTCAGATTAAATGATAATTTATGTAAAAAATCACCCGTTTCTAATCAAAATCAAAATTTATTTAAGAAATCACTCGTTGAGAGACAAAATCATTTTAATGCTTTAAAGAAATTCCTTGCTTTATATCTAAATTATAATTGATTTTCGAAAATTTCCTGTCTTTAATCCCGGCTTCCAAATCACAATTATGATTTTTCTAAAAAATCTTCTCTTGCAATTAAGAATCCTAGTTCTATCAAGAAATTCATTGAGGAAATTCAATTAATAACAAAAATATTATATCAGGGTTACCGCAAATTTGTATTTGAAAAATTATCTAATTTTCCCTAACCAATTTTTAATGTTTCCTGCCAATTAATAATGTGATGTGCAGAATACCCGAAAAAACCAAGAATCCAATGAACAATATTGGACAATCATCCTAAAATATTCCTATTGAAATTTCAAAAAGATTTAACCGTAACCCCTTTCTAATTTTTATTATTCCTTTCATCTTTTTCATTCTCATTATAATCAAATCACAATAAAAAGCATTTGTAGAAAATAATACTCAACGTTTCGCACTCATATAGCTCCCTTATTAAGGAAAAAAAGATATTAGAGCAGGCAGGAACAGGAACGAAGTTTATAAATTTGCCTTTTTACTTTCGGTATGTTGATACCTTTTTATGTCTTCCTCTAGGTAAGTTGCAGATGTTTGTCAATGATTTTAAAAGTTTTCATCCAAAACTTAAACTCACCCATGAAATGGAGAAACTGCCCAGAAATCGTTTCTGTATTCATTAAAGCGTTTAAAGCGATAAAAAGCCAGAAAACCCATACTTGCAATGATATTCAGTGAGTTCTCCCCGAAAAAGAAAAGGGGGTTACCTTTTTGACCCGCCCTATTCTAAAGGTACTTTCAAACAGGTGATGAAATTTTTCATAAAATTTTTTTCCATTTGCGGACAATAGCCAAAATTGAGACAAACTGCAAAAAAACTCGTCTTCGGGAAGGTGTACAGTGTGTTCTGCCTCAAAAAAATTGTTTTTCATTACCTCTTGAAAGTACCTTTCGAATGGGGAGGGGAGGGGCTTGTGAAAAAGGTCACCCCTTTTTCGTTTTGGGGTAGAACTCACTGTGTATCTTTGCCCGGACGAGTTTTCGTGCAGTTTTTCTCAATTTTGGCTATTATCCACAAATGGAAAATCTTCTTTTACATTTTTTTCCATCACCTCTTGAAAGTGCCTTTCAAGTAGGGTGGGTTAAAATAACACCCCCTCTTCGTTTCAGGATAGAACACACTGTATATACTTTCGGAAACGAGTTTTCGTGCTCGATTTTTGCTATTGTCCGCAAATGGAAAATCTTTTGTTACATTTTTTCCAACACCTCTTGGAAGATGCTTTTGAATAAAGGGGGGGGGGGTAAAAGCGCACCCTCTTTTCGTTTTTAGGTACGAAACCTTGCATACCCTCCCCAAGAAGAGGTATCATGCAGTTTTTCTTAGTTTTGGCTATTGTCCGCAAATGAAAAATATTTTTTTACATTTTTTCTTAACACCTCTTGAGAGTACCTTTTGAATAGAAGGGGTTAAAAAAGTCCTCTCTCTTCGTTTTCGGGTGGAACACACCCTATATCCTCCCCAAGGCGAGTTATCGTGCAGATTTTCTAAATCTTGGCTATTGTCCGCGAAAGAAAAATCTTTTTTTACATTTTTTTCCATCACATCTTGAAATTACGTTTCGAGTAGAGTGGGTTAAAATAGTACCCCCTCTTCATTTTTGGATAGAACACACTGTATATCCTTGCCCGGACGAGTTTTCGTGCAGTTATTCTTAATTTTGGCTATTGTCCGCGAATGGAAAAATTAGCTGCAATCGCTTTAATGAATAGAGAAACGGTTTCTGGGCTTTTATTATATTTTTCTGGACCATATATGAGCCAAAAATTTAAAAAAAATCGTCATATGACGTCAAAAACTTTAGTCAGATGAGCTCAAGGTTTGTCCTAAGTAGAATTCAATAAATAAAAAGCACAATTTAAAATGAATTTGTTAATAACTTTTTGCAACGATCCTTTAGATCATTTTCTCATCAATATTTATTTTCTTCTACTTTCTCTATTTCTGATGTGCTTATGATGGATTTTTCAGGTATGTTTATAATTGGTTTTCTTCAGACTCAACCGAATGTTTCAGGTTTGTTTGTGATTGTTTTTCACTTTGAAGCTCTTTTGATTCTCGATTGTCAGAAAGAAAGCGTCGTAGTTTCGTTACTATTCCTGCCTGTTCAAATATATCTTTTTTACCTTTATAAGGGTGCTGTACGAGTGTCAAAACGTTGGTGATAATTTTTTGCAAATGATTTATTATTGTGATTTGATAATAATAATAAAAAGACGACAAAAATTAAAAGAGAACAAAGGGAGAACAATAAATTTGAAACATGTATCCAAACAGAAGAGGACTTTAAATTTATTTGAAGGATTACTTCAAAATTATTTGGAAAGAATGTAGAGCACTACCTTGACCCTATTTTTTATTATTTCCTTCATTTTCGAAATTTGATTGAAATAATTTTGTCATTTACAAAATTACTGTGGACACTTGTGAACAGAGAAGAAATTATTTGAAAATTGAATAGAGGAAGGTGAAATTGATCAGGTGTCCAAATAATTCTTACGTTTTCATTCCAAACCATGTCCTTGTAAAAATGTTTTGTTCATGGAGGTGACAAAATATGATCAATGCCGCGGCAAATGATAGAGACAAACAAATTCTTACAATATCATGAAGAAATATTCTACGCATATGAAGAAAAGTTTACACAAACAATAGAAAGATTGTATACGTTATACAATGACTCTTTTAACTATTCACGATGATGTGAAAGAAAATCGAGAACGGCTTCGGTATATAAAGCTGATTAGTGCAGCGATCATTTCTCTCGCCATCAGTTTTAATTTTTAATATTCAATCTTTAATCTTTGATCTTCTGGAAATTAGTCAAGAAATTGTCCTCTCTATTTTAGAAGGATGAGGACAACCATTCCTACTGTGCTGATAACCTCAGTATTTTTCTTTTGCTATGCTGGTGAGTAGAATATATCAGACAATTT
The DNA here is from genome assembly GCF_010883055.1 of Belonocnema kinseyi. Taxonomy (NCBI): domain Eukaryota; kingdom Metazoa; phylum Arthropoda; class Insecta; order Hymenoptera; family Cynipidae; genus Belonocnema; species Belonocnema kinseyi. The sequence continues at coordinate 140,641,672 of NC_046661.1, read as the reverse complement.
AATAATCGATTTAAAATTATTCACATGTTATAAATTAAATTATTTACGTGTTTTGCGATTTGCAGCAAAAATCAAGTTTCAGGGGGTAACTACCCTTAAACGCATTTCATGATATTTTTTGAGATAATATTGAAGATTTGCTGAAAAAATTAATTGGGGTTACAAATACATATCAAAGAAAAAGCTCGAGACCCGATACACGACCGGGCTGAGTCGAGTCGAGCTTGAACAGATTCGAGCCGAGCAAAAGTCGAGCCAGGCCAAATAGATTCACAAGCTCAAAAAATTGTGGTTTTTCGAAGTTTTTGCAGAGTTTTAAAAATCTTTTTCAAATTTTCAGCTAGATCGAGGAAATAGTCAATTCAACTCAACATAAATAATTGTTTGAACATTTATTATCCTCTGTAACAATATTCTTTCAAAAGAATGCTAGAGAGATGCAATAATTATTTAAAGTGATTAAAAAAGATTGTTTTAACAATGAAATTATTATTTTCAATAGAATTCTTTTTAAATAATGTTAGGAAGTGACGCTTTTCTAATTTTCAAATTGTTGTTTATTTTTCCCTCTTATTTTACAAATAATTAATAACAATTAACAGAAATAATTATTGAAACAATTTATTATAAGTATCTTTGAATGCATTTCATGCTATTTTGTGAAATATTATTACAAATTCACACACAAAACCAATTGATGTGACAAATACATACCAAAGAAAAAGATCGAGGTTTGATGCATGATCAGGCCAAGTCGAGTCGAGCTTGATCAGTTTCGAGCCGAGCAGAAGACGAGCCGGCCTAATCAGTTTCAAAAGGTCGAAAATTTTTGGGATTTCTATGGTTTTTTCAGACAGTTAGACAATTTATTATCATTATTTATTTCATTGAAGATTGGGTTCCTTTTTTCAAATGATTTTTTCAACTAAAAATTTAAATATTTCATTCTTTTTCAAAAACTGATATTTTTTACAGATATTCAATCTTCTTGTATAAAAATTTATCTGCTATGGTAGAAAAATCATATTTTGGGTTGAAAATTTAACTATTGGGTTGAAAGATCATTTTTGGTTGGAGATTAATTATTATAGTTCAAAATTAATTCTTTTATTTCACAATTTAACTAATTTGTCGAAAATTCTTTTCCTTTTAGAGTAATTTTGTTTAAAGAAAATTTAATTATTCCATGTTTGGATGAATATTTACCTTCTTTACTTGGAAATTTAACTTTTTAATTGAAACTTTATTTCTTTGTTTTAAAATTACAGTAAATGAAATTTATATTATTATTTGTAAACCATTTTTTAATTAAAATTAATTTTACATCTGAATTAATTCTTGTAACTCAAAAATTAAGTAACTGATTTCTTAAGAATTTCATCAATTTTGTTAAAAATTGGTCTTTATTGGTGGATAATTGATCTTTTGGGTTATAAATAAATTTATTGGATTAAAAATTCATCAATGAGGTTAAAAATTCATTTGGTTGGTTGAAGTTTTATTATTTTATGTTTTTAAAATTATTTTTCTCGCTTAAAAACTTGACTATTTTGTTGAAAATTTATTCTTTCTTTGTTGAAAATACTTTTTTTTACCGAAAATGTAACTATTCGTTTTTTTTAGAAAATTGTTTTTTTTCATTTAAAAATTCCATTCGTTTTTCTTATGAGTTAAAAATTCGATTATTTTGGTAAAATGCATATTTTTAGATTCAAAATTTAACTTTTAGTGTCCAAACAGCATTTCTTTGTTTTAAAATTAGTATCTCTTGATTGAGAATTCAAATACTTTGTTCAAAATTTTACTTTTTTGGTTTAATTCAACTGTTTTTGATTCAAAATCAAAATGTTACTTTCAAAAAAATATCAAGTATTACACCTTTGACTGAAAACTCCATTTTTCTAGATTGAAAATCAATTATTTTAACAGAACCTGTAGTTTTTCTATTTTTATTCTCTAAAATTCATCTTTTTTAGTAAGTTTCGATTTGAAAAAATAATTAAAAATGGTCATTTTTAATCTTCTGCAAAAATACATTTTTTAATTGATATTTGATAATAAAGTGACTTTTGATCATCTCAAATAGGAATTTTAATTCTTTGGAACATGGCTAGCATTAAATAATAAAACTTTAAATTAAATCGAATAAAATGGAAAAACTAAATTATATCAAAGTGTGTATGATCTGTTGAAACAATAGGCAGGCTATATTTAGAAATTGTTAACGTGACCTAGTTTGTTTCCAGCATGACCCTGATTTTGAAAAAATAACTTAAACCCGCACATCTTGCAGAGAATGTGTTTACAGATGTGAAATAGTGATATTTGACTTTCCTTGTTTATCTGACTCGCAATATCATTTCCTAGAACCTTGATTACCAGACCTTAACATACTGCCTCTTTTGAATTTCCGCGGGTAGCATTTGTGAATGAGGGGGTGCAAGGGTCAAGGGAGAGGCGGCGAGCTAAGCCAAGTTGCGCAGTTCCGCATTCCTACTGAAAATGGTTCATGCTGCCGGGCGCGGATACAGAGGGGGCGTGTAGCTAAGGCGGCTTGCCCCCTCTAAAGCCCAGAATAAAAAATTTAACCGCTATTTCTGGCATTTTTTTTATTTGTAATTAAAAATTGTATAAATTGAAAATTTATTTCACAATTATTAAATTGAATTATTAAATAAAATATATTCAGAATTTAAGATACATGAAAAATTATATTTTATACATTATTTTAAATTTAAACTGTATGGAGAGAAGTTTAGTAAAGCCGTTGACCCAACACGTACAATTTTCACGCCAATCATACAGTGAATAAAGTCACTTCTGTTTAGTTGAACGACTCCACTGATTCGGCAGAACCATTACCCCGAACAAGCCAACTCATTTGATCAACAGTATAGTCGAGCCATTCTGCACATGCGTCGTTTGCGGCACATTTCCGCGCTTGCGCAACTTAGAAAAATATAGCACCCACATTTTGGAGAGGCTGATCTCCATAAGTTCGGGGCAGCCCCTTGGAAATCTGCGTTCAAAATGTAAATTAATTAAAAAATTAAATTAAATTAAATAAATTAAATTAAATTAAAAATGTAAATGTGCCTTCCGTCGGCGCCAGCTATGCAGTTGGCCTATAATCGTTGCAAATGCATGAGTAAATAATAACGTTGAATTTAATAACACATTAACAGTAATTTACTGACAGTGTTAAATAATATTTGAATGTTTTGAGTGATCTTTTCGAAATTTTGCGTCTTCTAAGTAAAAAAAAAACTGAAAAAACTGTTTTTAGATCGAATATCCGCAGTGTTGAAATTTTTAACAAAAATCGTGAAGTGCGTTTCTTTTTATTGTAAATCGGGATGTAAAAGTAAAAGGGAGCAGGACAAAGCTGACGAAATTCAATTTTTTAAAGCACCAAATGATCCAAATATTAATAATTATGTCTCCTAAAGAATCATTAAATAAAGATATAAATTATTTTTCATAACACATGCATAAAAAAAGTTAACTTTCGATGCCCCCGTAGCTGGTCGAAAGTTGTTTTTTCAACCCTAGACTAGAAAGTCGAGACAGGCGACCGCCTAAGTCACTTTACGCCGTAACCGGTATTGAAAGTATATACATTCTATTCAGTCTGCAGCCATTCTCCCTCTTATCGAACCTCGTTTCGAGAATAGAGGCTAACTTCAGTCTCCACCTTCGATCGTGAAAGTTCGATATTTTCAACGATAACTGTAGCGAGCTTGTCTCGCCATCTAGTGATAGGGAAGCTTACAGCCGCTAGGTAGCAGCAGTTGCTCTAGTCAAAGTTCCGCAAAAAATCAAATGGGATAAATAAAAAAATTCTTTTATTATGGAAAAATGTTTTGTAAATAACCTAGAAACTTTTATTATTAATTTGTATAAGAAAGAATAATTTTTCATTTATACAATTCAAATTTTCGTGGAACTTTGACTAGAGCAGCTTGAAACCATCCCCTCACGCTTGTGTTACAGCAGAGCGAATAGAAAAATCAATGATTGCTTATAATATTATCGATATCACGTCTTAATTGGTAAACAGTGGAAAACCAACGAAAATGTCGGTACTTTGTTCTGTGAAGTTTATCGATAAAGTTGAAAACAATTTTTTTTACTTCTTATTGTAAGTACAGGGGTGTTAATCATTCTTTTATTTAAATCAGGATTGGTCTTTTCTTATATCAGTTGGGTTTGGCCCCTCAACCCCACGGCGGGGGCTTCGCCCCCTTAACCTCCACCCGGATATCACCCGCCCCCACCTTCTCCCACTTGATACGCAATATATTATTTAATTACTCTCCATCGTGTCATTCTAACGTCTACGTATTCACAAACAATAACACCTTTGATGAGACGCAAAGAAGTTTCAGGCATCTCAAGTGAAATTTTCGATACATTTTTTATGAAAAATTGTATGCGCAATTCAGGGCAAGGCAAAAATTTCACTCGTGTGATATCTAACCTCGCTTCGCTCGGGCAGTCAACTTCACACTCCTGCAATTGTCGCCTTTCGCCCCTTGTTACGGAATATACTGTTGCAACTTTGGATGACTGTAATGTAATAGAAAGGATCAAGCTCGTCTTGGGTGAAATTTGATAAATTTTGATAATTTTATAGTACCTTTTTTGAATTTTATAATTTTATATTTTCTCAATTTTTCTATCAAACGGACAATAAGACTTTGGGAAAATTCAAAATTATTCAGATTTTACTTTAAAAGGTTAATTTTAATTTTTGAAGACTTTAAAATTGTCGAAAAAGAATCTGAAAGATTTTAAAACAATTTTTTCGGATTCAATTTTTTTTCTTTGTAGAAGTTTCAGTACTTTTGAAAATAATCGAAAACAATTAAAATGTTGAGAAGATTTTACAAAATTCAAATAGAAATGTACATTTTTGATGATTCAGAACTTAAAGTAAGAAGCTTTTTAAGAATTTTTAAAGGTATTACGAAAAAAAATTGCCTCAAGATTTCTGTTAAAATTTTTAGAGCATTTTTTTACTTTGAAGAAGGAATTCATAGAATACAAGAAATTCAAGGTATTCATTAAATTCTATGAATTAGTGAAAGTCAACGGAATCACATGATTCATGGAATATATGGAATTCATAGACTCCCGCGAATTCTTTGAATCTCATAAATTCCGTAAATTCTATGAATTCCTTCGATTACTTGAATTCCACGAATACCGTAAATTCAGTGAATTATATAAATCACATAAAATCGGTAAATCCCTTGAATTTTGTAAATTCAATTCCGTAAATTCTTTGAATTCCGTGAATTCATTGAATCATCGATAACAGTACATTTGTAGATAAGGCCCACTACAATCAGACGCTTTGTAGTTTTTTACAAATACACTGCAGTCCTACAAGAAAAGTTCGCGTTATAGAGGACAAGGTAGTCCAAGGGGCCGAGAGAATGACGCTGCTAGATCAGCAGGGTCAATCCACAACAACGCAGAAGTGTTTCAAAAAAGCGAGCAGTATCTGTGGCAGTTAAATGTGTCGTCTGCTTCAGTCACTTTCAGTCAGTGGAAAAAATGTCGCAGGACAATCGCTTCAGTCCGCTTCCAGTCAATCAGTGTGTAGGCCATGCGTTGCGTAACCAGATGTAACGAGGCATTACGAAACTGTCGGTAGAAACAAGAGGAAGCGTTTATTATTCGTAGTGACATATGAGCTTTTCGAGAAAATAAAATCAGGTGCCTAGAAACAGTCTATTTTGCAGAATTGATTCTCTACCGGGAAATTTATAAATATTTAAAAGAAAAGTCTGTTCAAGTTCGTTTTTATCAGATTTTAAAATGTCCCCGAAACGGCTTCTATAGCGGGATTGCAGTGTATTTAGAATACATAATTTACTGTTGGAAAACCAATTAGAAAGGATTTCAGTTAGCGCAATTTAATAGCTCCGTGAAACCCTGATGCCTTGAGAACAGTAAATGACACTTTACTACACAATTTTACTGACAATTATAATAATGATAAATTAATTTCATTACCATGTAAAACCAGAACAATACCGGACTCACAATAAAGATTCAAATTTTTGATCTTACATTTAGAAAAGATAGCGAGAAAAGTTTAACATTTATTATGACCTTGACTGAAGGCCTAATTTGCCCTTTGCATGTACACACGCAGACTTGGGTAACATGCGTGACTCACCTTTCCAAATGTCGCGATGTGACTTGTTTTCAAAGAATATTCCATAACTGGCTTTCAACTGAGAGACTAAGACTACCTTGAAAATCGCTTTATCTCTTAGTCCTTAAAACCCAAGTACCAAAGTTAATAACTCACTTAACGGTAGCTTTGAGTTTCTACTGTGTAGCGAGCTAAATTAATTTTTTTTAAATCACGGCACCGTATTAATCCCTATTTATTCCGATGAACGTGGCCTTCGTTTAAATTTGAGAAAAATTCACTCCGTTGGCCAAGTTTTGTTTTAAGTTTTTGTCGTCTTTGTCTTCTTATATTGAGGACGCGGCCTTCGCTTCAATTTCAATTAGAAAAACGAAGATCGAAACGTATAGGGCTATGCGAGGTACCGTGGCTACCAACTCGATGGGCGCGTAATGTTTCTCGAATTTACGGACTGCCTTCGGAAATACTACTTGCTCGTCACAAGTAGCTCGTATGACTGCGTGGAGATTTCTCGAAGGATGGTTTTTGTCAATTCACTGTCGGCAGGTGAAAGTGGGGAATTTTTACGACCAAGTTATTATTTTTGGTGAATAAGTTGGGAAATATGGAAGTTGGACGTTATCTTTATTGCTTAACATTTGTGCTTCTCAGCAGCTACCTCTTCCCCGTTGGCAAATTGCATTTCGATTAAACTGGATTCCGCTAAGGTTCCGCTTTGCAGTTTCTTTTTCAATTCCTAGTCTCTCAGGAAATAATTGGTTTCGAAATTCATTTTCGAGCTCGCCCATTCTTCATTGCCATCCTTTTAAAGTGCTGATTTGGCGGCCTGATTTATGATCATTTTAGTTGCGTTGAAGCCTGATTGTCAAAATCGAGGAAACAAATTATTTCGACTCTAAGGAGATATAATTTGAGAGTCTACAATTAATTTGATACCCTTTTATTTTTAGATTAAAATCTCGTTGATATCTGTTTTGTACGTAAGAATCATTTTTTTATAGCGCACGTAGTTTTTCTTTTAATCGTAATAAAATAATATTTACAATAAAAAGATAAAATTTTTGAAAAGGCAACATGAAGTATGGAAAAAATAAGATCAACTCGGCCTTTCATCGACCCGTCCTCCCTTAAAGAAGCCGCCTAGTTTATGGAAGGCCAGGGTTATATAATTTTTATTCTTAAAGATAATTAATTTACTTGATTATGAATCATATATCAAATAATTTTGAAAAATATTTTTACATTCTCATCAGAGAAGGTATTATATAGATTTGTCTTCCACGTTTTGAGACGAAAAAATTAATCTATTAGATTGCCCTTTGGCACATTCGTTTAGTGTCCTAAACTGAAGGTCAAGTTCGTTAGCCATCCATTTTGGATAAAAATTCAAACAGTGGGCACATTTTGAATATTTTTCAGACCACTTTTTTGAAAATTCCAAAATTCTCTGTCCAGTTATTTATAGCATTCAAAAAGTTGAAAAACTTATCCTAATGACTAATGAAAAACTTTGATTTTTGAAGGCCCTACAGGATTATGAAAAGTTGAACATTACAAATTTGATCATGCCAAAAAAAAACAATAAAAAATCCGCAAATTCCATTTTTGGTTAAACTATGTAAGATACGAAAAAAATGAAAAAGCTCAAATTAGACGCACTGAAAAAAACTACAAATTCATAATGAATCACTTTTCGACAAAAGTTACGAAAAAAACGAGACGAAACTTGTTTTTCTAAAAAAGAGCTATAATTTTTGATAGGACACGTAGTTTTTGCTGCAGTCGTAAAAAATAACATTCAAAATAAAAATGTTAAATTTTTTTGAAAAAACGACACAAGGTATACACTAAAATTAACAGACGAAAGTTGTTCGCCTGCAAAGATCTATCAGTTTATTATCAATCATTATTCGATACGATGAGTAGATTTTTTTTGCGTAAATAATAAGATTAAAAATAAAAAAATTAAATTTTTGAAAAAGCACAAACAAGACGAAAGAGGACATAGGCTCCTATATAGGACCCTAAATAGGTTCCTGCATTAGACCATATGCAGATGCGCAGTAGTTTTTATTTAATCGTACAAAGGAACATTAAAAATAAAAAAATTATAAAAACAAGGAAATAAGAATTAGTATGATTTAATTGTAATGCATATTATGAATTGTAATGATATACTTTTAATGAAATGATACATGTTTCAGAGCAGCTTAGAATACAATTTAAAGCAAAATAAGAAACAAATACAAAAATGATCATGATAAATACAATTTGCTTTTTATTTTGCAATTTGTTAATAGGTAATCCCAAGCAGAGTTACATAAAAAATGTATTATAATTGATACAAAAGTGTTGTATATAATGTAGAAAACTTGACATGTTGGACAAAATCGAGTGCGAAGCACGAGATATGTGATGAGAATGTGTTCGTTAAAGCCAAAAGAGCTTTAACAAAAGAGAGTTCAAAATCACAAAATTACAGTTGTCGATCTGGTCACCTTTAATTTTAAAAGGTCTGTGCCCGAATGCGGAAGAAATGCAAAGACCAAGTGCGGAGTGCGATTGTCATCAGTCGCGTTTCGTAGGTGTACTCAAACTCTTTTTTAACGAAAGAGAATTCACAATTACAAAATTACAGTGGTGTATGTTTTGAGTCTTAATTTTAAAAGTTTACGCAAGAATTTGCGAAAATATAAAGACCGAGCGCTAAGCGCGAGATAAATACAACATCGAGCGCGAAGCGCGAGAACCAACAGTTGCGCGCCCCTAGTTGTGAAGATCACAACGAGGTATGAAAAAAGTCAAGGCAGAAAAATGGTTCCTTCGACAAATTGCTACAAAGAAACCCTCCTTACTATTTTTAATCTTAGTTTATATTTTCTGAGAGTTCATTGAGTATTCAATATTTTGAAGAAAATCGGAAATAGGCCTGTATGGATCCATTGTCCGTCTTCTCACTTTATATTTTAATTCTTTTTAACAAAGCTACTCTGATTAATCCATTTATTTTCCTTTAAACCCCTGAGTCAGAAAAAATTATTTTTACGAAGGTGTCTGCCTCTAATCTATAGACAGCAGCCATGATAACTTTCGAAATATTGCTGACCCCAACATTATTTGAAATTTGTCTCAATTTGTTCAAATTTGTGCAGCAAGCTTTAACCCTAAAAACGTTTCGATTGCCCTGAAATTGTCCAAAATCAGCTTTATTTTGGTGAATTATTTTCGCATTAATTTGTTACAATTTTTGCAACAATCCTCAGCTTCTGAAAATTATCCCTATGCGGCAAAAACCATGGCAGGACCAGAGAGCCGCTTTTCTGGCCCAGATATTATAAAAATCAACTTTATATGTATGTTTTATTTTTAGCTTTTTTTTCAAATTCGTCCAATAAACTTGTGTGCAAATTTGAGCAAATTAGGTAAAAAAAATTGCACCCATGTAAAGCTGATTTTTGATAACGTCAGAACTAGCGAAACGTTTCGATGGCCCCACCATGGTATCTGACGCATAAGGGTAGTTTTTACGCTTTGGAGTTTTTTCAACAAATTAAAAAAAATAAGGCGAACATAATGCGTCAATACAAAGCCGATATGATGATTCGTTTGCATCACAACTGATGATTAGCGACCATCCTTTTGCGCTGCAATAGTCCATCAAGAGTATTCTTTCCGCTGATGGTGGCGGGAATAATTATTCAAATGGCAGGTATGCTGAACAAATAACTAGAGGTTGCATTAGTATGTGAAACAACCAATATAAAAAACTGATGCTTCGTTAAACTGCATGCATTTCCATTTTATTATTACAGAAGGAAGTTCACATGGATTTGGTAGCAGCGGGCAGCCTCAAAACTGGCAAGGTGAGTAGCTATGTACGTTTTTGAAGTGATATTTTTCAATTTTCCCGCTACGCAGACAGCGCAATGCGATCAACGATCAAGCGAGTGTTTATCATTCGTAGAAAGATATGACCTTCTAGACGAAGTAAAATCAGGTGCTTAGAAATAGTCTATTTTGCAAAATTGATTCTCTACCGGGAAATTTAGAAACATTTAAAAGAAAAGTCTGTTCAAGATCGGTTTTCCCAGATTTTAAAAAGTCTCCGAAACGGCTTCTATAGCGGGATTGCAGTGTATTTAGAATAAATAATTTACTGTTAGAAAACCAATTAGAAAGGATTTCAGTTAGCACTATTTAATAGCTGCGTGAAACCCTGATCCCTTGAGAACAGTAAATCACACTTTACTACACAATGTTACTGACAATTATAATAATGATAAATTAATTTCATTACAATATAAAACCGGAACGATACCGGACTCACAATACAGCATCACAATTTTTAATTTTACATTTAGAGAAGAGAGCGAGAAAAGTTTAACATTTATTATGACCTTGACTGCTGGCCTAATTTCTCCTTTGCATGTACACACGTAGACTTGGATAACATGCGTGAGTCACCTTTCCAAGTGTGGCGATGTCACTTGTTTTCAAAGAATATTGCATCGCTTTATCTCTTACAAGGAAGGTACCCGAGGTGTACCTCACCGATTTTCTTGAAATTGTGATATGTCATAGAACATCAAAAAATATTCGACACGTATTTTTTTATACGTGCCCATAAGTCCATTTAAGGGGTGAAACCCACCCTTGAAGTTCACCCCTATAAACACATTTTTTTAAATTTCTCGAATACAATTCGTAATTTTTTGCTGAAACAAAGTGGGTAACACTTGTTATTGAAAAGCACATATTTATGCATTATTTTTAGTCATCAGACTCGCAACCCCCGTTTTTTATTAATGAAAAACTATATTTGATGGTAATTTTTTTCACTATACACATTCCAAAATCTGTTGAATCTTGACAAAATTAATTGTTTTATGCACAATAATCAAAAATAAAGTTGACCTGTTCCGGCATTTTCAAAAAAAATCCCTTGAGGGGGTGAGCTACCCCTAACATTTATACTGTTATATTTCGTTATTCCATTACTATATTATGGTGTAAAACTCTTGGATACTTATAAAATTGTTAAGTAAAGTTGATGTAGTTTGAAATTTTCTGAAATCAGCCCTCACAAATGAATTCATCCCTAAAATTCAATCACAAGTATTATTTTTTCATTACTTAAAAATACCCTTGGACTATTCAGTGGCGTAAAACGTGTAATAATTTTAGTTCACATCCTTGGTATTGAATTAGAATTCTTTACCCCACTAATGTATCAACCCCTATTTTTCAATAAAAAAATGACACCCTTTTCAATATGAAAATACTAGTTTTTTGAGTTTGACGAAAAAAACTTTGGCAGTATGCACAATATCCAAATACGAAATCGACTGTTCTCACCTTAATAAAAAACCTATAATAAGGGGTGAAACAGCCCCAAAGGAGATATTGTCGTATCTCTATGATTTTATTCTTTTTCTATGGGACTTTCAAAGGTAATAAAAAATTAATGATAACTTTAATCTTATCTTGTTATTTTAAGCTGTTTACTTCTCTTAATTTGTTTTCTAAGCGTTTATACGTTTATTCTTCGTATGAATTTATTCGATAGTTAGTTAATTCTTCTTGCTTTGAATCATTAATTTTTTTTTACTTTGAAAATCCCATAGAAAAAGAATAAAATCATAGAGATACGACAATATCTCCTGTGGGGCTGGTTCACTCCTCATTATAGGTTATTTTTATTAAGGTGAGAACAGTCGATTTCGTATTTGGATATTGTGCATACTGCCAAGATTTTTTTCGTCAAACTCAAAAAACTAGTATTTTCATATTGAAAAGGGTGTCATTTTTTTATTAAAAAATAGAGGTTGATACATTAGTGGGGTAAAGAATTCTAATTCAATACCAAGGATGTGAACTAAAATTATTACATGTTTTACGCCACCGAATAGTCCAAGGGTATTTTTAAGTAATGAAAAAATAATACTTGTGATTGAATTTTAGGGATGAATTAATTTGTGAGGGCTGATTTCAGAAAATTTCAAACTACATCAACTTTACTTAACAATTTTAATAGTATCCAAGAGTTTCACACCATGATATAGTAATGGAATAACGAAATATAACAGTATAAATGTTAGGGGTAGCTCACCCCCTCAAGGGATATTTTTTTGAAAATGCTGGAACAGGTCAACTTTATTTTTGATTATTGTGCATAAAACAATCAATTTTCTCAAGATTCAACAGATTTTGGAATGTGTATAGTGAAAAAAATGGCCATCAAATATAGTTTTTCATTAATAAAAAACGGGGGTTGCGAGTTTGAGGACTAAAAATAATGCATAAATATGTGCTTTTCAATAACAAGTGTTACCCACTTTGTTTCAGTAAAAAATTACGAATTGTATTCGAGAAATTTAAAAAAAAAGTGTTTTAGGGGTGAACTTCAAGGGTGGTTTTCACCCCTTAAATGGGCTTATGGGCACGTATAAAAACATACGTGTTGAATATTTTTTGATGTTCTACAACATATCACAATTTGAAGAAAATCGATGAGGTACACCTCGGGTACCTTCCTTGTTAGTCCTTAAAACCCAAGTACCAAAGTTAATAACTCACTTAACGGTAGCTTTGAGTTTCTACTGTGTAGCGAGCTAAATTAATTTTTTTTAAATCGCGGCATCGTATTAGTCATTATACGAGGGTGGATTGATAAGTTTCCGGCCTGACCAAGAGATGGCGCCACTAGGCCTACCTTGAGGTGGCGTTCTATAGTACCATCCTTAGATAGCT
>NC_046661.1:140625999-140628653 GCF_010883055.1 Belonocnema kinseyi | reverse complement strand
AGCCTTGGAGGAGATTATGTTGAGAAATAAAAAAAAAATTCTTAAAAACGTTGTTTTTCTTGGTCAGGCCGGAAACTTATCAATCCACCCTCGTATATTCCAAAGAACGTGGCCTTCGTTTAAATTTGAGAAAAATTCACTCCGTTGGCCAAGTTTTGTTTTAAGTTCTTGTCGTCTTTGTCTTCTTATATTGAGGACGCGGCCTTCGCTTTAATTTCAATTGGAAAAACGAAGATCGAAACGTATAGGGCTATGCGAGGTACCGTGGCTACCAACTCGATGGGCGCGTAATGTTTCTCGAATTTACGGACTGCCTTCGGAAATACTACTTACTTGTCACAAGTAGATCGTATGACTGCGTGGAGATTTCCCTAAGGGTGCTTTTTGTCAATTCACTGTCGGCAGGTGAAAGTGGGAAATTTTTACGACCAAGTTATTATTTTTGGTGAATAAGTTGAGAAATATGGAAGTTGGACTCTAGATTTATTACTTAACATTTGTGCTTCTCAGTGGGCTACTTCTTCCCTGTTGGCAAATTGCATTTCGATTAAATTAGATCCCACTGAGGTACCGCTTTGCAGTTACTTTTTCAATTCCTAGTCTCTCAGGAAATAATTGGTTTCGAAATTCACTTTCGAGCTCGCTCATTCTTTATTGCCATCCTTTTAAAGTGCTGATTTGGCGGCCTGATTTATGATCATTTTAGTTGCGTTGAAGCCTGATTGTGAAAATCCAGGAAACAAATTATTTCGACTCTAGGCAGATATAATTTGAGAGTCCAGAATTAATTTGATACCCTTTTATTTTTAGATTAAAATTTCGTTGATATCTGTTTTGTACGTAAGAATCATTTTTTATGGGGCACGTAGTTTTTCTTTTAATCGCGATAAAACAACATTTACAATAAAAAGATAAAATTTTTGAAAAGGCAACATGAAATATGGAAAAAATAAGATCAACCCGGCCTTTAATCGACCCCTTCTCCCTTAAAGAAGCCGCGTGGTTTATGGAAGGCCAGGGTTATATACTTTTTATTCTTCAAGATAGTTTATTTGATTATGAATCATATATCAAATAATTTTGAAAAACATTTTTTATTTATAGATTAACTGCATTGTTCTTACTACAATGTGTGAAGATCACAACGTCTGCCTTTAATCTATAGTCAGCAGGCACAATAAATTTAATCTTTAAAATAAAATAATGTTTTAAGAGTACTGAAAGATTTATCAATAGTTCTTAATGAAAAAAAATTTAATTTAAAAATAAATCATCTTCATTTTTTATTAGTTCACAACTAAGATACTAATAAAAAAAATAATGCTTCCAATTGTGAAACTGCGTACCTACAAGATATTGTGTAATTTTCACAGATTTAATAAAACTCACTGACAAAGGCCACCATTGTGTTTCGAAATGTTTGAAACAATTTAATTGGTTTCAATTCACCTAACCTTAAAGCCAACAACTTACATAAAAAATTTCTACAAAATTCTGTTATTTATTTTAAAAAATTGCTTTAATAAAAAATTAACCTTTGTGATTGAAAATTAATGTTTTTTGTTAAAACTTTTACTGATTGGTGTCAAATTCTTCTATTTTAGTTAAAATTTTTAATAATCTGTAGAAAATTTAATTTTTTGGATTGAATATTAACTTCTATAAGCGAAAAACTGCATTATTCTATTTTTGTCTAAAATTTGATATTTTTATTGAACCTCAATCTTTTTTAGTTAAAAATGGAATTATTGGTTGGAAAATTTATGTATTTTGTTGAAAATTTGTGTTTTTTGTCAGAAATATAAAACTACTTCCTTGAAAATTCATCTTTTTGATAGCGAATTCAACTGTTTTGTTGAACGTTCCTTTACAATGAGTCCAAAATTAATTTATGTAAGATAAAATCTGATTATACCATTATTGTTAGAGAATTGATATTTGAAGTTAAAAATTATTCTTTTGTAGTTTAAAATTCAACCCTTTGGTTTGAAAATGCACATATTTCGACGAAAATTCTTTATTTTGGTAAGACATTAGTCTTCTTGTTTGAAAATTCATCTTTGAGATAAAGAACAAAACTATTAAGTTGCACCCCGCGTGGGAAAAGTTTGCATGGCTCAAGCATGGCAAGACACTTGGAAATATCTGGCTAAAGCATGGGTCACGGCTGACTGGCAGCATGGCGCAAACCTTGCTCCTGTACGTTTCCCATGCTTAGGACGCGCTAACCACAAATGAATATTCTTAAGAACATATAAGTGTCAGACAAAATCAGCTTGCATTAAAAATGAAAATCTTAGGTTTGCCAATAGCCGACACGTCTCTAAATTGTAAGTTCACTACCTCAATGCACTGTGTCGCACACCAGGTAGTTTAACACGTATTCTACGAGAACTTTGAAAAATTTTAATTTTGAGAATAATGGAAACAATTCGAAATGGTGAGGCGACCACCCAGGTGAACCAGTTCGCGCCCCAGGTAGGTTAGCACGTATTCTATGAGAAATCGTTCAAAATTAAGATAGTTCCAACAGCCAAAATTACTAGAAATTGTGAGTCGACTATCCAGATGCACCAGGTCGAGCTCCAGGTAGTTAATTACGTATTCTACGAGAACTTTTCTGAAATTTATATTTTTTGGATGATTAAAACAAT
>NC_046661.1:140617627-140625899 GCF_010883055.1 Belonocnema kinseyi | reverse complement strand
ATCCAGATGCACCAGGTCGAGCTCCAGGTAGTTAATTACGTATTCTACGAGAACTTTTCTGAAATTTATATTTTTTGGATGATTAAAACAATTCCAAATGGTCAGTCGATGACTCGGATGCAGCAGGTAGCGCCACAAGTTCTTAGCACGTATTTAACGAGAACTCTTTCAAAATTTAGATTATTCCAACAGCCAAAATTACTAAAAATTGTGAGTCGACGATCCAGGTAAATTAGATCGAGCACCATGTAAAATAGTACGTATTCTAGGAGAACTTGAAAAATTTTAAAGTTTGTGAATAATGAAAAGAAATTCAAATGGTCTATCGATGAACCGGGTGCACCAGGTTGCGCCCCAGGTCAACTCCAATTTTTATTTCTTTTGGCTGTTGGAATAATCTAAATTTTTAAAAAGTCCTCGCAGAATACATAATAAACTACCTGAGGTGCGACCTGGTTCACCCGGGTCACCGACTCACCATTTGGAATTGTTTTCATTGGTCACAAATTTTAAATTTTAAAACAGTTCTCGTACAATACATATTATACTACCTGGTGCTCGACCTGGTGCACCCGGATCGTCGGCTGACAATTTTTAGTAATTGTGGCTGGTCAAACAATCTAAATTTTGAAAAAATTCTCGTAGAATACGTGCAAAGCTACCTAGTGCGTGACTAGATTCACACGGATTGTCGACTTACTAATGGTAGTTATTTTGGCAATTGGCATAATTTAAATTCTTGAAAAGTTATATAAAGAAAATGTGCGCGAAAATGTTAGCGCGTCCTAAGCATGGGAAACGGGAAGGAGCAAGGCTTGTGCCATGTTGCCATTCAGCCGTGATCCATGCTTCTGTCAGATATTTCCAAGTGTCTTGCCAAGCTTGAGCAATGCAAACTTTTTTCACGCGGGACATTCCGTTTTTTTATTTAAAAAAAATTAAATTATCTAACTGAAAATTTAACTATTCCATTTTTGGTGAATCACTGAAATTTGGAATTAAAAATTGATATTTTTGGGTTTAAAATGGAATTATTTATTTCCAACATCGTCTTTTTTTATATAAAATTAATCTTCTTGGTTGAAAATACATTTATTTGCTTGAAACTTCAACTGTGTATTATCAAATGCATCTATTTTAAAAAAATTTAAAATAGTTTGTTGAAATTCAATTGTTTGTTGTTAAATATTAATTCTTTTAACTAAAAAGAATGATCCTATTTTTCGTTTTATATAATTATATTTTTAATTAAAAAATTGTCTTTTTTAGTTGAAAACACCACTATTTGTTTGAAAACTGATCTTTTTGATTAAGGTTCAACTATTTCGTTAAAAATTGATTAAAAATTCAACTGTACAATTTCAGGATGAAAAATTATATTCTTTATTAAAAATTAATTTTTTCATTTGAAAATTCGTTTTTTTAGCATAAAATTATTTTTCTTTGTTAAAATCTTATCTTGTTTATTGAGGATTCATCTATTTTCTTGATTTTGGTTTGTTTGTTAAAAATTGATATCTTTAAGGGAAATTTTCATTATATCATTGTTGGTTAAAAAACTAATAGTTTTTTGTAGAGAATTAAAGTTATAAGTAAAAAATTAATCTGTTTTTCATTATTCTTAACATAGATGTCCCAATTCGATTTTTTTGTCTTAGATCAGAAAAAAACGTCTGGCATGATTTACTATAGAACAATTTTAATCGCTGAGAGGTTACGCTAAATAATGTGTAGAATTTGCCTGATTTTAAGTGAATTCTATTTTATTTTAAATACTCTTTATAATATTGTTCTTGCATCGAAAGTTAATTTTGTTGACAATTCTATTATTTGTTAAAAAAAAATTTTTAATGGAAAATTAATCTTCGCGATTGAGAATTCATCTTTTTAGATAAAACTTTAACTATTCGGTGTCAAGTTCATATGTTTTAATTAAATTTTGAAATAATTTGTAGAAAATTTCATTTTTTGATTGAATATTAATTTTTATAAACTAAAAACTAAATTATTCTATTTTTGTTTAAAATTTTATATTTTTGATTGAAACTTCATCTTTTTATTTAAAAATTATTTTAATGGGTGAAAAAATAATATGTTTTTTATTATTCTTAACATAGATGTCCAAATTCGATTTTTTTGTCTTAGATCGAAAAAAAAAACGTCTTACATAATTTACTATAAAACAATTTTGATCGCTGGTAGATTCCGCTAAATAATGTGTAAGACCTACTTGGTTTTAAGTGAATTCTATCTTATTCGAAGTACTTTTTATAATATTGTTCTTGGATTGAAAATTGATTTAGTTGAAAATTCTATTATTTGTTTAAAAAAAAGGTCAATAGAAAGTTCATCGTTGTGATTGAAAATTCATCTTTTTTGTTAAAACTTTTACTATTCGGTGTCAAGTTCATCTATTTTAATTAACATTTGAAATGATCTGTACAAAATTTAATTTTTTTATTGAATATTAACTTTAATAAACTAAAAACTGAATTGTTTAAAATTTAGTTTATATGGGCACACCAGTTCGTCTCAATTTGTTAAAATTTGTGCAGCAAACTTTATCTCTAAAAACGTTTCGGTTGCCCTGAAATTATCTAAAATTATCTTTATATGTGTGAATTATTTTCGCCTTGATTTGTTACAATTTTTGCAACAATCCTCAGATTCTGAAAATGATCCCTATGCGGCAAAAACCATGACAGGACCAGAGAGCCGCTCTTCTGGCCCAGATATTATAAAAATCAACTGCATATGGATGTATTACTTTTAGCTACCAGATCTCTATTACTGAACCTCGGTAAGCTGAAAAAGTTGATATCCCTCCTAACATATATGGCTGTCCGCGGGTTTTCTTCATATCTATTGGATACAATAGAGCCGTAATTCTGGCTTATGCTACCACCGTAGCGTCCTTACGCTCAGACAGGATTTGTAACTGGATTCTTTTCATCTTCAGATAAGGTCTACAATTGACTTTCCTTACGTGCTCGACGACTGAAGGGTCCAAACTCAAGACCAACTGGGTTGATTTGGTGTCTCTCTTCACGTCGATTATCGTCCAATCCTCCACCTTTAACGTGGGGTTTCGGATACTCATCCTTCTGAGGATGGATGCAGATTATTTAGAACTGCTTGTTATCCAAGAAATGAGCTTGACAGGATTGTGAAGGTCCTTGGAATCAATGATATTGATTCCCGAATACTCCAAAGGACTCCAACCGCCAACTGCCCCTATGAGCCATGTCCTAGATATCTTATCTGCGCAGACGATGGTCAGAACGCCACTTTTATACCGGCAGTCCTCAAACCTCGGAACAGTGTCGCCAGGTTTTACCCCGGCGATCATTTTCTCGAGGGCTGCCTTTACTGATTTCCATCTTCTCGGGAAAAGATGAAGTGTTCATGGCAGGTGTCATTGAAGTCACTTTCTCATGCGTTTTACTATCTTTATTTTTATTTTCATATTTGGAATACATTTTGTTCCCACGAGTAGCTACGAAAAAACAAGGTTCATCCCCACAGAGTCCCGCTTGCGAGGATTAAGCATTTTTACGCTGAGAGGTTGTCCGACTAACCATCAGCTCCTATACGCAAGGGTCATCTTTGTTGCGGGTTTTAGGCCGTTGTTACCCGCGGGAGTTCTTAGGCCTCATCACCACGACCAGGTCTAAACTTTCCTCATCCTTATGCAGGGAAATTTAATGTCCCGCCATAAGACGTAGAAGAGCTCATGCGTCCCACAGAAAAGACAGAAGTTGCAATAAAATGTTCAATGATACACTTTTTCGCCTAAAGTAGATCTGAAACTTTCATTTCGACCCTTTTTGCCGCGAGAAATATGATGAGAATGTGTTGATTAAAACACAAGGAGCTTGAACCAAAGCGAATTCACAATCACTGATTTCGAAGTTGTCGCTGGTGTAACTTTTATTTTTAACATTTCTTTGGGAAAACATGTGGGAAGGACAATGACCGAGCAAGAAGAGCGAGACCCAACAGGTGCACTTAAATTTGCTAGCAGCGTGCATAATGCGGCCTCAAGACTGGAAAACAAATTAGTATGTGAAACAACCAATATAAAAAATTGATGCTTCGTTAAACTGCATGCATTTCCATTTTATTATTACAGAAGGAAGTTCACATGGATTTGGTAGCAGCGGGCAGCCTCACAACTGGCAAGGTGAGTAGCTATGTACATTTTTAAAGTAATATTTTCCAATTTTCCCGCTACGCAGACATCGCAATGCGATCAACGATCAAGCGAATGTTATAAATTCATTGAGTTTTTTTGCTTCTTTTTTGTTTTATAAAAAAAATATAGAGTCACGTGTTTGTAATCCTAAAATCGACTAAGATTCTAATAATAATTTTCTCGAATGATTTGTAATATTAAAAATCTCAAATCCTAACCTAAAAACTCAAACCGTAAAAACTCTAAATTCCCTTAATCCTCTAACCTAGGATTGAGCTAAAGGAACTGTCAGAAAAAACTCAATTTAACTACTTCAACAAAACTTAAAATAATTATTCTCGAAAATTTCGTAATGATTTAAACTAAAATTCTTTAACTAAAATCAAAGTTTAATAGGTTTCATAGTATTGGCTTCAGAGACCTAGTGACAGACAAAAACCTCAAAACTTACTATAGTCTATCATCACAAAATTATTAATGTCCTATGACTGTTGCAGGAGATAACTCAGAAACAAACAATCTTAACATAGGTTATTGATCATAAAAAAATGGCACACAATTGAAAAATATACACAGTTCCAAATATGCACAATTGAAAATGTGAATATTTCAAAACATAAACAATTATAAATATATGAAGTTGAAAAAATGTACAATTTTTGAAGCTCAAAGTTCTAATAAAAATCAACTTGAAAGGAGACGGGGTAAGTTCTTGACTACGTGATACTTGATTGGGTTTCCATTCACGAATTTTCAGTGATAGAAAATTGGGATACATCTTTTATCGTTAATATAGAGTCTGCGCAAAACTCAACTTGGGCTCAGTTCAAGAAATTTGCACATCACTAGGTAAACGCTTGAAAAGGGGGTCATTCATGCCTTTTTCATATGAATTAAATCGGGTTACAGACCAAAAGTAAAAACTGGTGACTTTCTTACATGGCAAAATTAATTAACTACCAATTTTTGATAAGATTTCGGTACAATAGTTGTACATTTTGGGCCAACACTTGATTGGGAGTTCAGCTCAATTATTGCAAAATAAAAGTTCACAACTATGGGAGCAAGGTATTTCACAAATAGGATAGAATATCACTACATATAAGTAGAATATACAATGTTCTTGAGATAAAAGTCCTAGTTAAGGAGCCTTCGCCTCGACTTCGCATTTCGACATTTTTACAAAAGTAATGAGAGTATAAAATTTAAAAAATCGTAGCCCAACCGTTGAGCTTAGTTTCTTTTTACTTTGTGATAAAAAGTCGACCTGACCCTTAAAATTCATAAATAGTCTTAGAGGAACTTATAAGAGAGTAAAAAGTGGCTTGGAGCGTTATCAACATCTGGTACATCACAAAATTCAGCTTTGAAAAACACGAAAGAAAGTCGTTGACTTTCCGCGACAGTGGTCAGCAGAGAAGAGCGAACGTAGCGAGAATCGTCCAGGACTTGATCTCGGAATTTCTTCTTCTTTCCGGCGTTCCTATTGGTGGTGGGACCGCTACGGTGACGGGGTGCTGGGTTTACACTCCAGGGCCGTGTGAATAAGTAGAGGTCAATTCCCTGGAGCTCGAAGTTAACCTGGCTAATCAGATCAGGATTTGTATCGGCTCCAATTGGTGTCATCTGGCGGGTAACGAGCATTGCACATTGAGATTCCTAATCATGTTGAGAATTGGCGAAAAAATTTCTCATCGTGGAGTTTCCAAAAATTTTCAACGTCAGGTAGATGAGTTTTTTCAGATTTTTTGTATCTTCAAGTGTTACTTTCAGACTGGTCGGCCTTCTACCATGATCCTTGTAGATGAAGATCCACAGCTCCTTTGAGTCTGGCAGACGATAATAGATGAGAAGGAGGGAGTATTCAAACGTATTAAAGTGCATCTATAGAGTCTAACAGTTTTAAGAATCTCGAATGTCGTCCCATTTTAGTCTCGGAGTCGACAGAAGTCCTTTGATGGACCACGATGCCTCGACTAGGCCGGATCATTACAATATAAAATAAAAGAAACGAAAAAATAAGTCCTTAACACTAGAAGGGCGGGAAAAATCTCATACCTAGAAGGTAGAAGGCTGAAGGATCCAAATTGGACCCTAGCCCCATCTTCACAGTTTTGAGCAATTTAGCATAGGTACCAAGTATCCAACAATAGGAAAAGTCATAAAATGTTGGCGCTCAAAAAAAATGTTAAGGGGGTAGTAGCGTTTTGAATGTCAAAAAGGTCCAGATTGGACCCGCAAGTCCTTCTAGTGTTACAATTATAAACCTTAAATCTAGCCCTAGTTATGGAGTTCCTATACCACATCTACGATTTCTGACCTTTGAAGTTAAATCTTTAGATTTACAAAAATCTCTGAAATTTACAAACGAAAAATTCTAAATGAAAAACAAAAATGTATAAATTAGAATCTGTGATTTGCAAGAATTTTTCAACGTCAGTGGATTAAAAGAAGAGAATTCCTAATCACTAAAATTAAGTTGTCGCTGGTGTAACATTTAATCCTAAAATTTGTATGCACAAACGTATGGGAATACAATGACCGAGTGCAAAGCGCGAGGTAAATTTATCATCTAGCGCGAACTGCGAAATTCAACATGCGCACTTCAAAGGTGCGCTCAAATTTGGGTGCCGCGTGCACAACACGACCTCCAGACTGAAAAATAAATTAATATGTTAAACAACCAATATCAAATAATGCTGCCTTGTTAAAATTCATGCAATTAAATTTTATTCTTACAGAAGGAAGTTCACATGGAGCCAGTAGCAGCAGACATGTTTTCAACTCTCAAGGTGGGTTGCTATATACATTTTCAATGTTACTTTGTTCAGTTTCACCGATACACAGACAGCGCAATGCGAGCAACGGTTTATTTTTTATTTTTTCAGCATACTAAATCTAGCGTCGTGCGAGTTATTTAAATTCATTCAGTTTCTTGTTTCTTTTTTGGTTTATAAAATAATATGGAATCCAAGGTAGTGTCTGATAGGATGACTCTTGAACCTTCATTCTAATAAATAAAAATGAATTATTGTAACGAAATTGATTAAATCATTTGGAGAAGAGAAAACGGCCTCCAGCCTGGGAAATAAATTAGTATGTGAAACAGCTAATACAAAATATTGCTGCCTCGTTAAACTTCATGAGTTTCCATTTTATTTTTACAGAAAGCAGTCCGTATGGATGTCTTAACAATGGACAGCATATATGCTTTGAAGGTAGGCAGTTATTTACGTTTTCCAATTAAAAAAATTAGTTTCACCGTCACGCAGACAGCGCAATGCGAGAAACGATTTTAGTCCTTATCTTTTCAGCATGCTGAATCTAACATCATGCGAATGTTTCATATTCATTCAATTTCTTGCTTGCATTTTGCTCTATAAAAAATGGAGTCCAGGGGAATGTTCCGGTGGACGACTCCTGTACCTTTACTCTGTTAAAAAAAACGTGTTATTGTAACGAGTTTTATTAAATTATTTGCAGAACTGAAAATTAACAGCATCTTTAAAATTAACACATATTTTCTGTTTTAATCGTAAAAAATGACATTACAAATGAAAAACTTAAAAAATCCCGAAATGCTACACAAGACTTGAAAAAAATAATTAAACAAACGTTGCTCACACGGAAGAGACCCACAATTTTTTTATAAATAAGTTTTTGATACAATAATATATATTTTCTGCTTATATTCGATCTAAAACATTGCTTTCGATCTCTTTTCTTACGCGAAACATGATGAGAATCTGTTTTTTAAGTCAGAAAGAGCTTTAACAAAAGAGAATTCACAATCACTAAATTCAAGTTGTCGCTGTTGAAACTTTTTAATTGTAACAGTTCTATGCAAAACGTGCGGAAAGTACAATGGCCGAGTGCAGAGCGCGAGATAAATTTATTATATATCCCGAAGCGCGAGATATAGGAGGCGCGCGTCATATCCGCGCTCAAATACGAGGGTGGATTGATAAGTTTCCGGCCTTCTCTATAGAATGATTCGTCAAGCTCCTCAAAATACCCATTTACAGCTTCGATTACTTCTTCATTGTCCGCAAATCTCTTACCGCCAAGCCATTTTTT
>NC_046661.1:140576950-140617527 GCF_010883055.1 Belonocnema kinseyi | reverse complement strand
CAAGCTATCTAAGGATGGTACTATAGAACGCCACCTCAAGGTAGGCCTAGTGGCGCCATCTCTTGGTCAGGCCGGAAACTTATCAATCCACCCTCGTAGGTGAGCCGCGTGCATAATAGCGCCTCCAGACTGCAAAATAAATTATTTTCTGTGAAAACCAATATAAAATAATGCTGCCTCGTAAAACTTAATGCATTTTCATTTTATTTTTACAGAAGGATGTTTGAATGAATTTCGCAGGCGTGTGCACGATGCAAACATTCAAGGTGGGCAGCTATTTACGTTTTTAAAGTTAAATTTTTCAATTTCACCGCCACGCATACACCGCAAAGTGAGAATAGATTTTAGTTCTTATTTTTTCAGCATACGGAATCTTGTGACGCACGAATGTTCAATATTTATTCCATCTTTGTCTCGTTTTTGTTTTATAAAATAATATGGAGTCCACGTGAATATTTGGTAGAACGACTCTTGGACCTTTATTCTGTTAAATGAAAACGAGTTATTGTAACAAGTTAGATTGAATTATTTGCAGAAGAGAAAGTTAACCGCATATTTAAAATAAACACATATTTTCTGTTTTAATCGTAAAAAGTGACATGACAAATTAAAAACTTTAAGAATTTCTAAAACCTACCCAAGTTCTGAAAAAATTTAGAAACAAGATTTGCTTACCCAAAAGAGACCAACACAATTGTTATAAATAAATGTTTGATAGGATGGGTGGTTTTTGTTTAAATTTTGAAAAATGTCTTTACAAATTAACAAATACAATTTTTAGAAAAGACAGAAGGTACGAGAGAATGTTCAATGACACTTTTTTTGCCTAAATTTAATCTAAAACTTTGCCTTTACCCTATTTTCCCACGAGAAACGTGATGAGAATGTGTTCATTCAGGCAGAAGGAGCTTTAACAGAAGAGAATTCACAATCACTAAATTCGAGTTGTCGCTGTTGTAATTTTTAATTTTAACATTTATATGCAAAAACTTGTAGGAAGTACAATGGCTGAGTGCGGGGCGCGAGGTAAATTTATTCTCCAACGCGAAGCGTGAGATCCAACAGGCAAACTCGGATTTGTATGTGAAACAACAAATATTAAATATTGCTATCTCGTCAAAATTGACGCATTTTCATTTTATTCTTACAGAAATTAGTTCGCATATATTTGGTAGCGGAGGACAGCATGTAAACTTTCAAGGTGGACAGCTAGGTAAGTTTTCAAAATGAAATTTTTAAGTTTCACCGCTACGCAGGCAGCACATTGCGAGCTACAATTTTAGTTCTTGTTTTGTTTTATAAAAAAATATTAAGTTCGCAGAGATTGTCCGGGGGGACGACTCTTGTAGCTTGCGTCTTTAAAATATACATTGAGAATAGTCCAATTTAAACGGTTTCTCTATAAATCGCGATGCCGAGAAGCATTGTGATTTCTGAAAAGCATTACATTTGAAGAAATCATCAACTTGAATACCTAGAATTTCGTGACTAACCCACATATGGTTAGATGAGAATCTTTGTCAGGATCTAAAGTGCCATCATAATCTTTTCCTTTGTCTCGAATTGACAAGGCAAAACGTGATTTCGAACCATTAAAACTTCGTAAATAAAACTCATAATAGTAAAGATGAAAATTACCTTGCCATTTTACCAAATGAACTAAACTACATAAGGAAGGATCACGAAGTATCACCTTTCGAGCTTTGTCATCTACCACATCAGCTGTTTCCTGAGGTCAATGAAGTCTTTGAGTTGTCATCGAATTGTTGTCAAACAGCTAACAGCAATAAACGTTGACTTCGTCTTCTCTATTTAGTGTAACAGTTTTAATTCAATTCGAAAACTGTTCTGCTTATCGTTAAAAATTTTGAAATTACCTTCAAACTGGCGATTTAAAGTTACCCAATATAAGTATTCCCAAATTCGACGGTAATCAAGTTCAGAAGTTCTTCTATTTAAAATCATCGTTTTTACATTTGGAAACTGATGATACTGATGGATTACCGATTACGAATGAGAAATACACCAATGCATGGGGTTTATAAAAAAAGAAAAAATTGAAGAAAAGCGAATGCGTGCCTGTCGAGAAAGAATCTGGTTCCGCTTTGATCGGATTAATAGAAAACATTCAAAGAATATACGATCTTCAACAAATCTCGGTCAAGAAATGGATTCTTGAGATTCAATTTTGACTTACATAATAACTTTTAAGCTTGATGATCTTTCAAACAGGAAATGGAAGTTGAAAATCGACTATTGAGAAGGATTACCAACTGTGTATGGATTACATGATTTTTCAAATGAAAGATAAAGGGTGTTAGACTCTCTATCTTTTAATACGCTTAAGAGTAAGGTTTCAAATTCAAATTTTAATGTCAAAAATTTGTCTGAGAAAGCGGTATCTAGTGCTTCAACAAACAATACATGCCCTTATTGAAAAGAATTTCGCCCGATTTATAATTGCAGCCGCATTATCGCGTTATCAGTTTAAAATAGATACGATGAAGTCAAAAAACATGAATTATGTACATGTTGTTTAAGAAATGATTATGCTTTTCAGAATTATTAATATGGAAATTTTCTACGATGTAACAGGGAGAACTATACTTTGCTCCACTTCGACAATTTGACTGGGGGTTCTAGGAGTCAGTATGAAGAAGGAAATCACAACTCATTATCATCAGTAGGATCGCTTTTCAACGGAAATAATTCTAGACAAAACTAAACGTCAGCTTCAGCCATTGGAATTCCTCAAGCTACTCAAACCATTTCAGCGATCAAGGAATGCTTGCAACAGCCAGTATTATTGTTGTCGATAAACAACTTAAACCTCATCAATGCAGACCTTCTTGGATTGTGGAACGCAATCCAGTCACATCAGCACTGAACTATGTAATTTGTTGATGTTTCGTAAACGAAGATTTAACATGCCTGTCGCAGATCGCACCACCGAAATTTTCCTAAATCAAGGGATTAATAGGGAGTCTCTTCGAATTGAAAAGGATCTCACCTTAAATGATCCGGACTTTGACATTTCAGGTAAAATCAATCCAAAACTGGGCACTAACGTATTTTTGGGTTTGCTCTGTTTTGGTGAGATAAAGCTTGTACGAGCTTGCTAAATTTCGCGCAAAACTAAATTTGAATAAATATTTGCTGGTTCATTGCTGATTCCATCTAATAAGTCTAGGAGTTCTTCATCATTGAATTGTTTTTCGTCAGGAATCGATGTCAAAAAACAAATTAAACGTTTCTGAACCATAAATGAATACCCTACAAAGCTACATACTAAGAAGAAGAAGAATGGTGAAAATAACTTTGTTGACCCATTTCGAAGAGCAGAAGGTGATCGTTTTATTGGCAAGCTCTCATTCTGTGCTGACATCTTATTATTTGGAGAATTCAAGCATATAGCTGAATAGAGATTATAATCAGCAGAACGAAGGCTACCAAATGCACAACCAGACAATTTTGTCAACTATCTTCCGCATCATAGGGTAATTAAGGAAACCAGCACTTCAATTAAGCTTCATGTAGTACTTGTATATGATGTTGCTGCTAAAACAGTGTCAGGAATTTCCCCGAATGAAATACTCGAAACAGGTTCCACTACACTCATAAAAACTGATTTTACACCTTAATTCGATTGGTTCATCACCGATATGCCATTACCTTAGATTTATGGAACATGTTCGCATAGGGGCACCTAAATGTAGATTATCAGGATCTGTGATGCCTTCTTTGTAGAGAAAGTCCGAATCAATCTTCTAAATCATATCACTTCAGTCTTTTAAATTTCGGATTGGCTCTATCGGCATTCCTACTGCTAGACATAACATAATTGACATAAAGTCAAAATAGAGGCGGAATCCATAGTTTTATCTGATCAGTGAGCTTCGAGAATGGAACTCCAATGAACTGTCGATCATCGAACAGAACCACGTTGATCCCGGGATTGATTTGGCCAAATGAAGCTGTTTTCAAATTTCAGCTACATCCTCCTAAAGAACCATTAGGTGTCACTAAGTGATCGACATCTTAAGCAATAGCTTGAATTTTTGATCCACTTTGATTAATCGCACTTCTTATAATAAAGGCTATAACTGTTATACAAAACTTATAAAAATCTATAATTGACTAGGATAAAGCTATTCTTCAAGTACTCTAGACGCCGCTTATGGTGTCTGCTTATATCATAGAACCTCAATGCTACCACTTTTTTCTTGTCTCAACATTAGCCGTTGAACGGTCGACTCACATTTCAGATAATTTTTGCTTCATACTTTAACCAAGCTAATATTAGCAGAAAAATCCACAAAATAAATACAACTTATACTGAATATTTCCGCCTCTTTAAACTTCATGCATCTTTATTTTATTTTTACAGAAAACAGTCCGGATTTGTCTAGTAGCAATGGAAATTCTGTAGATTTTCTTTCTTTAGGAAGACCCCATCTTTATCCGAATCAGATGTACATTGTGTATCGTAGAAAAATCATTATATTAATCGACTACAGAAATTGCCAAATTATTCCATTCAAAGAGCCAACAACATTCTATCAATTAACGATTGTAAAACATAGCAATCCCGATTTTGAACGATGGGAACGTTTAAATGTGAATCCCGATAAATGGCTACAAGATGTCTGTGCATTTGCTGATAAATATAATGTAAGTACACTGTAAAGCAGGAATATGGGACTATGGGATCCAGTGATGGGTGAGCTACTTTCAAGAAGATCGTTACTTTTCGAAAATGTAACTTTATTTAACTTTCTGTTAGTTACTCTTTTCATTACCTCTGCAGTTTAGAAATGTAAATATATGGAAAACCAGTATCAGATCAATATAAAACATTGAAAGTTATAATATTTAGAAATGAGACATAAATTGCTCCTATGGTACCAGAACGATATTCACATTTTTAGCCTTTCAAATCAATTGGTAGAGGAATTCGTGTACATAGAAATTTATGAATCAATAATCCAAAACTCTTATCTTAAAAATTGTATTACACGCCCGCGAAAGAATCAGTGTTTCGTATTTGCATTTGGACACAGAAAATGCAGGAACAAAATGGTCTTGTTTCGCACGTGCTACAAAAGTAACTATTTCTTATTTGAAAGAGGTTTGGCTGTTAGTACTGATCTGTTTTTTTCTCGTAACCAAAAAGCTAAAACATTACTTTGATGCCCAAGAGAAATATATTTTCGATAGTAGTAGCGATTCAATTATTTAATATCTAATATTTTATCAGAGAAAAACATTTTTTATCACCATGTCACGTTATAGCGGTTCAGGATCGTCAATAAGCATATAGGATACAACTGAAACTGACATCTATGGAAATGACACTGGCTTCGTGTAGAACCGCGGTAAATCACTCTAATCTCATGGTAGTTAGATGTGGTTACAGCTGAGTTGTTGCTGCGATTTCGGCTGGAGCTGGTGCAATTTTGTATAACAATTTGTTGCAATAATTAATAACCTGTCGCTAAAAATTGTTCAGGGATGGTGCCGAAGGAATAATTTCTAAGCGGAGTCGTAACAATCGTGCCGAATGCTGATTGGCACCACGGCTAGGTGTCTTAAATAAAGATGATGGGATACCGGGCGACCTTTCAGAGTATGAAGGCTTATCCTTGAATGCGGAGATTAACAAGGCTCATTTCGCATCAGTTTCGGATTGTCAACGACTGCTTGAACAAGCTGTAGTCGAAAATGAGGAAGCGACATTGAGACCAACTGCGGAAAGCAGGCAACTTCTGAGAGCTGATAGTGATTTTAGAAAAAAGAAGAACATTAATTTTCAGGTTCCTCCTAAGCCCCAGTATCTGGCTCAAATAAATGCCTTCCTTACAGATAATATTTTGGAGGAGTTCGACCTCTGGACCATTAACTTGTCAGTTAATGGTGCTGCGAGAACTTTGTCTGATTTAAATCGAAGGCTAAAACCGACGATGGATCAAACGATAAAAACACGTATGCATCAACTGAACAAGAAGGTTGGAGGGGAAAGACAGAATGCATCTCAGTGTGTGATTGACTACATAACATCTGTTAGACCGTTTACGAAAAGGCTTTGAAAGTTCGCCTAAGAACTTAGGACCTTTAATCACACAATGAACAAGTAAAAGCTGTCGATTATCAAGCTGCATATTTTTGAAAAAATTCGGGTGTTATCTGAAGCAAGTATGATAATACAGAAGAGGTAGAGATGGTTTGGGGAGGATCATGAGTTTCTTGCTGACCGATCGCGCCTCTTCAGCGGTCCTCTTTTTTCTGTCAAAAATACAGCCAAGCGAGGTTGAGACTTTTTTAAGAGAGTTATTTATAAAACACTGGAGTTGAGAGAAGATACTCATAATACGCTTCAAGGAAACCTGCGACAACCTTATAACATCTGAGGAGGATCAATCACTGCAGATGAGGTGAAAAAAGCACTGAGGGGTTCAAAGAACTTGTAAGCTTCAGGACAAGATATTATAAACAACTTCTGATAAAAGAAGTCAACTGCTATACACCAACATCTGTCCCATATATACACCTCATATTTAATGTGGGAAACGCTAATTCCGCATTGACTGGTGTTAGGAGGCACCGTAACTACTACCAAAGAAAGGCAACTTTTCCAGCCGCGAGAATTACAGGCCAATAACTGTTTTGAATACATTGCATAAGATTTCTACAGCGGTCCTAAATATCAGGATTATTCGAAGAATTGAGCCTGTGTGAAGAGAGATGCGAAGACAATGGAGATCGAAAAAAGGTGTCGCAGGGTGCTGAGAGAACTTGCTAATTAAAAGGTGCTTCTGCAAAGACGCAGCAGCCCATCAACGCGCCCTGCCATTGGCCTATATTAACTACCGGACAGCTTTCGATTCAACCTTTCATAGACATACCATGTGTCTGTTGCAAAGATTTAAGGTTTACCCACACAGATTGAAAAGTATAGAAAGATTGATGCCCCTTTGAAAAACTAGATTTAATATCTCGACTCGAACATTTTGATTGACAATGAACAACGTTTAGGGGCTATTTTCAGGGTGACACCATATACGTGGTGCTACTAATCATGGCGAGCATAAGGTCACTCATATATTTTATACGGACCACCTAAAGATCTATGGATTCGGTAAAAGCAAACTTCAGCGTGCTTTAAATATCACCAAGCAGTACACAGGAAAGATTAGTATGGACTTGGCATTGGACAAATGTCCCAAAATTCATCTAAAGAAAGGCAAGATTATTGGCGTTCCCAAAGACCCTGAACTTGTGGATATAAGCGTTATTAGACATCTTGACACTGGAGAGACTTATACTATACATAGCTGAGCGTCCCTCAGAGCCGCATTCCAGACTTAACATCATTTAAGGAGTGTCTACAAAGAAGATAAAAACATTTTCTTCTAGAGATTTGGTCTTTAAATCAGTCGACGTTGAAACAGGTATCTTCGACTAACATGCTTGCAAATGGCAAAAATCCTCTCCCCAAAATGCTTGGAAACCTAGAGATGAGTTTAACATTAATAGTGAGAAAAGTGCATTACATCATCTAAATGCTTCTTTTCTGAAAGCCTAAGTGAAGAAAGTAGAGGTTACAAAATTTTGTCAAGAGCGACTTGGCACAAAAATGCACGGAATCTTTTATAGATATGTAGAACAGTTCTTGTTAAAAGAGCAAACTTCTGCTTTTTTCAAATCATCAGGGCAAAATACTTGTTTCTCATCAGTGATGGAATCCCAAAATTGGTCTCATTATAGTTTTACTTTAGACTGTTCTTTCATAATCTTATTTTAGTATTGCAAATGAGCGCTAAAATAATAATTTTTTTTACAGATCATATGGTTAATTGATGCGGCTAAGGAAATATATAGGGAGCACATGGAAGAAGAAGGAACAAGGTTACAACTAGAAAGACTGAATATGCAACAAGATGTTAACAATATAGCGTATAGCTATTGGAATGCGAACAATCATCATAAGTAATTGGCAGAAATTGTAATTTAAATATTTTAAGAAGAAATTACATGTATTTAAATTTTTATTTGAATGAGTTTTTGAAGGTTTTGTGAATCAGCCAACGTAATTTAGCCAAATACACAATATCCAATTACTGATTTGTTTCAATTACACTATTCTAGTAATTTCAATTAAGTTATTTTGTCGACATAAGTGAAAAGGTTGGGTGTTGGACTGCGCTGTGAAGTTTTAAGGTGCCTATAGGTGCGCATTAGACTTCTCTAGTGCGCATGGCTGCGCATTGCAGATCGACGTCAATTAGGAATGTATAGTACACTAAATTCTAAATGTCATATACAGATGCGTAGTATAGTTATGCTGAACATAGGTCTGCGTTCAAGACTTTTTCAGTAGACATAGCTGCGCAGAGCGGTAGCATGTTAAGTTGCGCATAAGTTCTTTTAATAGATAATATATTAATAGATTAATTAGTCTATTAGATTAATTAATTAATAGAAATAAATACAATTTCGATATTATTGTAAAAATAATAAACTTTTAAAATAAATAAATTTAATGAGGTCTATATGTAATAATAAAACTTTTCTTATAAAATCTGAAAATGTGATTAATAAAAACTATAATGAAATTATGTAATCGTGTAACAACATCAGAAAAATAAGAAAAATGAAATTACATTTTTCTAACTTTCTATAAAAAATTGAATCATTATTCAGAGGCGGGGATTCATATAAAAATATGTTGCTTAAAATTCGGTTTGTAAATAATGGTTTGTCGTGCAAGAAAATAACACGAGAGTAAAAACTTTCATCTTGTGTCAACACTTGATGAAAAAAATTATTAAACTCCTAGGCCCCGATGACTCCTTATTAACATATAAAAAGTCGAGTTTTTTAACGATGTAGATACATTTTCAACCTGTAAGTTGAGTTTGAAACCCAAAAGGTGTTTCAATCGCTGTTAACGAACAACGATAATTTTGAAAATTTAATGGAATTGGAATTATGGGACCAACGTAAAAATGGTAAGATGATTTGAGCAAGAATTAATTAAAATATCCCCGTAAATTTCAGCTTTTCCCGGTTTTTCTTCTCAGAGGTCTTGAAAACCTTTAAAATTATGGAAAACCGTAGTGTCAATTTTAGAAGTGAAATTGGTTATATTACATTATGATTTATTATAATTAAAAGAGATATTTTAGGTTCCAATTGTATATAAAAGTACGATTTTTTCCCGACGTTTCGTGAACATTGCAGTTCACTTCTTCAGGACTAAACGGAAACTGAGGCATAAGACTATGTTGTTATTATGTACACTCGAACTCCATTGATACGAGCTACAAACATACGAGTGCTCTTTAGATACGAGCGACCAAACTCCAAAGGAGCAAGCAGATTTTGTTGTTCTCTATCCCCGCCCATTTAAGAGTCAGGAGCGCAAAAGTGCGCGTCTTTAAATTCGACTTGCGCACGCGCGTATCAGGCCCGTGTGCGTTCTCACGCCTAACCTCCGAAAACTAAACATCGCTAAAGTGGGAGCTACTTTTGCGGTTGTAACTTTGGAGTTCGCGATTCCCGAACTTAACTAGCCAGAGCGCTCTTCCCTGTGAAGACTGGTAGAACCTGATTGGCCAATCAAGTCCTTTTTAAAGAACCTGAGAGGAACGCAAGCCAAATCGGATTAGTATTATATACATTGTCCTTATTGATCTTATTAGGGTGTTTTAAAATTTCGATTGCTTCTCTTGTTTTTTCTTTTAAAAATTTCTGTTTTTGTGATGACCGTTGTTTTTTCAAAGAAAATTGTTTGGTCCGTTTCGATACGATGCTTAGCTACTGTTGGTTGTGTAACATATTTTAGCCTGACTTTATTCTCATGTTCCTTTATACGTTCGCTCACCGCTTCCCGGTTTCTCCATTATATACTTTGCCACAAGAGCAGAGGATTTTATAAACTCCCGGAGCACCAAGAAGTGCCTTTTTTCTTTAGGTTTATTTCAAACTTGTCCAATTTTCGCAGGTGGTTTAGGTATGGCTTGGATGTTGCGTTTGTTGAGACTTCTTCCTATTTTTTCGGTGACACCTTAGATATATGGTAGGACGGTATTAGTGTTTCTCTCTCTTTCCTTGGTAGGTTGTGTTGTCTTCTTTTTTGAGTGTATTTTCTTCCTGCTTTATCAATATTTTTGGGTAATCGTTCTGTATTATAATTTGCTTAATGTTTTGTCATTCCTTTCATTAGTTATCATTATCTGTTCTGGAGACGGCTCTGTAAAGAAGGAAATTGATGACCGATTCTTTTGAAAAATTGCTGCTGGTGAAAGGAAGCATGTATATATCTGTTCGTATGGGTAGGTTATCTGTAAAGGTTAGGTCGTAATGTGTTATCAAATCTTTTTTCCAAACTAGTACGACCAAGAAATGCAACTTTCCGTCTTGCTTATTTTCCATGGTGAATTAGATATAAGGATATTCGATTGATGAAATCGGAAATCTTATTTAGTTCATCTAGTATTTGATATCCCATTGCTGCTCTTGAGGTTTGTTCGTAAAATTGGTTATTGACACAGAAGTATTATTAAGACAGTGTTCTCACAGTAAAAAGAAAGTGCGAATCTGACCCCAATTTCAGGTTACCATTTCCTTGCAACAGAAATGAGTCTTGCTAGTGTGAATCGTACCACTACCCAAGGTACCGTTTCCCTTGGATTACGGGTAAAAAACGTCACCTGCTGTTAAACGTTTTTACAGTTTTGCGGCAAAAACAATAGACGATAGTTTCCTACCGCATCTCCAAGCGAGATGAAATCCCATCTTGAAATGACGTGCAATAAAATTTATCCCAGACGTCTTGTTTTGTTAAGTTTGAGAAAGGAAGTTGGGCTTGGCGTAAAATGTTGGCCGTCCGATATAATACCAATTCGATTTGGCTTTCCATTGTTCCGGATTTTAAAAAAACACTTGATTGCCCAATCAGGTTTGACCATTCTCCGCCGTGGGGCGCTCTAGCCAATCACAGACATCGTAGAGAGTAAACATAATAATAACATAAACTAATACCTCATTTTTAGGGTAGTTACAAATTGAAATACTGTTGTATGCATCTGTTTTGATTGAATAAAATGTTTCATTATTTGTATTAGGTTTCAAAATCACTTTTATACTTAAGCTTTCACACTCTATCCCTATTCCTCTTTTTTAAGAATTGTTTTTTCCCCTGTTTTTGAAAAAACTATTCCCTTTTATTTTTTTGCTCAAATGCGAATAGAATTAATAGAAACCCAGTAATAAAATTAAAAAGAATTTGCTAGAAAGTTCATTCTTTTCAATTAATACATTTATCTCGTCTAGTTCAAAAATTCTACTAGTTTAATTAAAAATTTAATTATTTGTTGTTATTTAACATTCTAATCCTATTGTGAAGGTATTCGTTTTTATGTGAAATTTGACTTTATCGGCTTTCATTAGATCGCCACGTTTCAAGACCCCTTCGGAAACTTGAGCCATTTATCGTGATAAATGTGTTCGATAGAAGAAAAATTATCAGAGTTATAAAATTTTCAAATAAAAAAATAGAAAAAAATGACGATTTTAAGCCTAAAAAGCACGATATAAAAAAAGTTTGAAATGGGTAAACGTTGCTTTTTGAAAGCATTACAAGATTATCGTAAGTACATTGTGCATGTTTTTTGAAAAGTTGAAAATTCCAATTCTGATCACACACAAAAATGAGCAAAAATAAAAAATTTCATTTTGTGGTCAAAATATGTAAAATACTAAAAAAATAAATTCCTTTCAAATTGGCCGCCAAAATATTTTCAAAAAATGTGGATTTTTTCAGATTTTTTCAAACCATAAAAACACAGAAGAAAAAATATAAATGAAAATGGACGTTATCCCCCTCCCCACCCGATAATTTATTTAACATGGCGGCTAACGCTTTTAAATGTTGGGAAATTCTTTTTGCTTGTATGCTTTCAGTTGGCTGCCTGCATATTTGATTTCCTTTGGGACATTTTTTGCGTGCTTGCTCGGTTGTACCCTCTAAAGTTATTAAAAAAATAGCTAAAAACTCATCACTTATCGATTAAAAATAATTTATGTTGAAATAATTTCAAAAAATGCCGTCAAAATTTAAATTCATTAGGTTCAAATTATTCCTTGAATGCTCCTTGAGATGTTCATTTTTCTTTTTATATTTTTAACAGAACTGGGAAAATAAAATTTTCTGCTTAATTTCCCATGAACTTTGGTTCATTCAAAGTAAATCCGAAAATACTTTGAAAATGTATTTTTTATATTTTTTAAATGTAAAAAAAAATATTAAAAGTAAGGTGTCAGATTGCCATTAGCGCGGGGGGTCATATTTTGTAAATGATAATAATCATCTGCTAATTTTAAAGAATTCTATGAAAATAAAAAATGTACCATTCATAATAAATTTACTGGAATCTTCTCGCTATTAAATTATTTTCTGTAAAATGCAGGAAAAGTTTTGGTTCTTGTATTTTAAAAATAGAAACAGACTAGGTCATGTCAATGGTTTCTTAATATGGCCTTCTAATTCTTTTAATAGAGTGAAAATTGCAACACCATCGCGTAGTTTTATTACACTTGTCTGTTTTTCACGTTTTCCATATCTGGAACTTTTTAAAAATTATTGTACATAGTTCTTAATTATTTTTCCCCCAGCAATTAGTTCTCGATTATTGAATTAGGAAATATCTCGGCTACTAGAATTACTAATTTTGCACTAGAATCTAGTGGCTAACTTCTCGCTAACGGAATCTCAAGATTTTCACAAGTCATTAAATCAATATTACTTAAATGAATTATATAACTTATATGAATTATGATTATTATATAATTATTATAATTAGATTAATTAATTATACATAATAGAAGATCTTATTTTTATAATATTTTCTCCGATCCTCTGCAAGCTACAACAATTATGTTATTAAAAAATGTATTCTAGCACTGATAGCAGTATTTATTTCATAATTTTTAAATTTATCTGCTACATCATCAGAGACTGTACCTTACCGACAGTAGATCAACCCTCCAAACCATGAAGGCAGAAAATCTACACAATATCGATCAAGTTAAGAATCTTCAATAACAGAAAATGCTTAACGTCTTAATAAGACCAGATGGAAAATAATATTTTTAAATTAAAATTAAAATTATTTCTTGAAAAAAAGAGATCCTACTCCATCTTCGCTCCATTGGTAATCGAACCACAAAACTTCTGATTTCCGGTCAGGTGCTTTTCCATTAAGCTGTTAGAGGGATCAGAATAAGAACTCTTAATTCAAGAACATAATGCTGATTTTTAGCTAGGTGTTAATGGTGTTAATGGTGTTAATGAAGATGGAGTAGGATCTCTGTTTTTCAAGAAATAATTTTCTGCCTTCATGGTTTGGAGGGTTGATCTACTGTCGGTGAGGTACAATCTCTGATGATATAGCAGATAAATTTAAAAATTATGAAATAATTACTTGTACCATTAACACCTAGCTAAAAATTAGCGTTATGTTCTTGACTTAGGAGTTCTTATTCTGATCCCTCTAATAGCTTAATGGAAAATCACCTGACCGGAAATCAGAAGTTTTGTGGTTCGATTCCCAATGGAGCGAAGATGGAGTAGGATCTCTTTTTTCAAGAAATAATTTTAATTTTAATTTAAAAATATTATTTTCCATCTAGACTTATTAAGACGTTAAACATTTTCTGGTATTGAAGATTCTTAACTTGATCGATATTGTGTAGATTTTCTGCCTTCATGGTTTGGAGTGTTGATCTACTGTCGGTGAGGTACAATCTCTGATGATATAGCAGATAAATTTAAAATTTATGAAATAATTACTTGTACCATTAACACCTAGCTAAAAATTAGCGTTATCTTCTTGAATTAAGAGTTCTTATTCTGATTTTGATAGCAGTATTTTTCGCCTTGCTCAATGGCGAATTTTTTATGGGGCCTAGTAAGGTATGGTTTCATGATGAAGTGCTGCTCCGGATCTGGGTTTCTTTCCCCTTTCACAACTGAATCCGAATTGTCCAATTTCTCCCATTTGTTGCATGTTGTTCATGTGATTCCTTTCGGCCCACAGCGATAGCACTACAGGACGGGAGTCGGGTATGGACATTGCTCGCGCAGGTGCCCCTTCTTTTGGTACTTCCATCATATTGCGTCGACGGGGGAGTTGACGGAAACCGGAAGCTTTTCGACGATTTTCTAAACAGTTATAGACTTGGCGTACCCAGAGCTTATGTACGGGTCTTGCCATATGATACCACAGATTTGTCAAACAACGGAGACTGCTATGGTCCGTTATGACCTTGAAATGGAACCCATATAAATAATCCCTAGCTTTCGAATTTTTCACACGACCGCGAGGTACTCCCGCTCGGTAGCGTTATAATTCCTATCCATCGCGGTTAGTGTCCCATTAGCATGAGATATCACCCGTCCCTCGTCTTGCTGCCGCTGTTTCAAAACCACGCCGAGCTCGGAAGCACTTGCACCAGTCTGCTAGCGAAAGGAATTTTCTGCCAGGCCTTTAAATATCAAATAGAGCAATATGAGTGCTGTATTGTTGACACGTTTCAAACGTGTGAATGACCTATAGTATTTATCGCCCCAATGTCACTTCAAGTTTATACTAAAGAACAGTGTCAAAGGTACCGCTATCGTTGCAAATTCCACTATGAACTGTCGACGCACAGAGGTTATCCTTAGAAACTTTCGTAATTGTTTTAACAATTGGGGGGCAGGGTAAGGAACTATCGGATCAACTTTTTCAGGGTCTACTGTAAGGCCGTGTTTATTGATTAACTAATATACGTGTTCTTTGAAAGTCTTTGACACCACTATAATGTCGCTTTTGTAATTAAGGATATTTGGCCTTATGTAAGGCATTATAAATCTATCTATGAGTCGCTGAAAAGCTGCAGTGTTCCCAGTGAGTCCGAATCGTATTGTTTGAAATTCGAATAGTTCTCTACCTATTCTAACTGGATTTTATTAAACTTGGCACTCAAGTGTAGTTTGGAAATATACCTTGCCGGTTTTAACTGTCGCAGTATGTTCATCATGTAGGGCAGAGGATAAGCGTCCTTTTTTGAAATTGCGTTCAACTGACGGAAATCTATCAGTCTATATCTGCCGCCAGGTTTACGAGCTCTCCTGAACTTTAGGAGAAACTGCGACTTTGTAGGAAAATTTATTCTCAAGAGTTTTTTAAAAGTATCTTTCTCCCCCTGCTCTCCCCCTGCTCTCCTACGAGCTAATATTTTAGGGGATAGCGTCTCTCTTCGGTATCCAGCATAAACTATTTACGCAACTTAACGATATAAAACATGACAAATTTTTCTTGGCCTTGTAGACCCGATAACAGTTCTGCGTCAAGGTTACTTGCTGCCCTAAGTTCACAGGTTCGCACGATCGCCTCGAGGGTTATAGGACAAATGGCCTTTTCGATAATTATGTCGGCCGAAGCGTCTGGTGGGACTGAGTCTATAGTAATCCGTATATGGAACCGAATTGCTACTTCTGACGTCTCCAATTTACTGCTAATCAGGTCTACTTTCAACCACGTGATCGGGGATTTCTAATTCGGGATCTCTATGAACCTGAGTTTCTACTACTATTTTCTTTGGCGCTAGGCATAAGGAATCCCTTCCACTCACCAATGCGACTACTGAACAGATACTGTAGCCTTTTAGAAGGTTCGACATTTTGAGTTCCGGCGGCATCCCCAACCCGCTAAAGCTCTCCGTGCCTATTTTTTCCTGTATTGTGTTCGCGTCTCCGAAGAATGATTCAATCGTAAGTTGAATTTGTTATAGATGGTCAGCTTGGATCTGCAACGAAGTTAAAATGGGTGCTCGAGTTTCTAGAATTCCCCGCTTTTTCCGCATAAACTACTTGTCGGTATTTGGGTTTGATTTTGGGATGTGAAGGTCTTCAGATTATCTAGAGTTAACTGAGTAGAATTTGGTCCTTCTTTCTTACTTAGATACTTTGAAGTCTTGGTAGTATTGGGGATCGCTTTCACTACTTCTTTGTCCCATTTCCAATCATTTGAACCCCACCCTCTTGCTTAGAACCTTCCGATAAGGTCGACTTTGAACCGATGCCCTTTGCGTTTCCAGTATTTTTTTAGGGTCCGGCTTTTTATTATTGTCGACAATTCTTGGAAAAAACGAAAGTAGCACAAACAAATAACTTTATGATATTGTGGTTGCAATCCTCTGTGAACCCAGTCGAGTTGCTCGCCTAGTATGATTTCATTGTTGAGTTTTGCGATTAGACTTTGAATATTTTTTAAGTATTCGTCTATCGCTTCGTCTTTGCCTGGTGTACGAGTATTAATTTGCTCTTTTACGTATCTTTCGAAATATTCATCGCCAAATAGGAAACGGAATTCTTTTTTGAATTTACGCCAATTGTAAAATTCTTGTTAGTGGTTTCCGAACCACTTTTGCGCTATTCTGTCAAGCAGACTAATTTTATTCTTACCATCGAACACTATTTTCTAACTAAAAATGATTCTTTCTATATCTACATTATCCTGTCTACGCGTTGTGCATGACGTTGTGTTATGAGTTCTTTCCCTATCAGAAGAACTTTCCCTTTGTGTCTCCATATTCCACTATACACTACCTCTCCACAGATAATTCATTTTGTTCATAAGCGAACTCCTTTTTTTTACTAAAACAAAACCTATTTTTCTTAATAAACTATTTGGATCTCCATTATTTCGATTAAGGCAAGGTGGGGCTTGGTTCGCATATTATTAGGTGTAGGTAGCATATCGACTGAAACGTTGTTTTCTTTTATGATATCGGGATTTATTATCAAAGACCGTATCGTTATTCGATTCGACCTAGAATTATGACTCAACATTTTCCTATAAATTAGTTTCTTTGGTGTTGCGCCTGAGTAAATCTTCTTTGGGGTAGTTTCTTCATAATCGCGCGTTGTTGTAAAATGGTTTGAAACTTCGCTAATTTTTTGGAAAATCTAACGTAGCGCGCAATTCCTGTCCAATAATGAGAAAACCGTTATTCGATGGGTCCAGTTCATTAAGGATTGTGAACGGTGTTGGAATCCTAAAAAAATTTCATAATTGAAAGAAACTTTAGAAGCTTAGACCCCAGACGCAAATGCAGATGTTCTGATAGACGCAGTTGAGCTTGCTCTGGCGGGGGTCATATCGGAGGTTGTTGTTGATGTTAGTGTGGTTCATTCTATTTGGTTAGCGGATGTTATCATACTAGGATTGGTCAATTGTGTTTCTACTATCAGTGTGGCCGGGCTTGGAATATGTAAGTCGTGGACCGGTTCGGAGGCGCCTATACAATAATCTAATAAATACATACAGGAAAAAAAAGATGCAAATTATACAAAAAAAATTTGAAGATTTTTTTACCAACTTATGTTTATGTGTGCGCGCATATACAGCAAAAGAGAACAGGAGAATTTAATGGTTTTCTTAGCAGCCACTTGGCGAATTTTGGGCCCACATTTTATCTTTTGTATCAATTTTTATATCAAGGAGTTCATGAAGTTCAACGAATTCACTGAAACCGCGGAATTCATGGAATTCACGAAATTTATGGAATTGAAGAAATTCGCGGATTTCAACGGAATTCACACAATTAAAAGAATTTAAGGAGCTGGCGGCATTCACGGAATTCATGTAATTCAAGGAATTCACTGATATCAGGAAACTTACTGGATTAGGGAAATTAGTGGAATTTATGGAATTCATGGAATTCATGGTATTCAAGGAATTTATAGAATTCTTAGAGTTCGCTTCATTTCTGAAATTCACGGAATTTACGAAAATGATAGAATTTACGGAATTCAATTGATTGATGGAATTCGCAGAAGTCCAGGAATTCTATGTATCCTGTGTTTATTGAATTCAACGAATTATTTGAGTTTCATGAATTCCTTGAGTTTCGTGAATTTCATGAATAACACAAATTCCTTGAATTTCATGAATTCGTTGAAATCGGTGAACTGCTTAAATTCCGTAAATTTTGTAAATTCCATGCATTTCGTGAATCTGGTGAATTACTTAAAGTCCGTAAATTCTTTAAATTCAGTGACTTCCATGAATCTGGCGAATTCCACAAATTTATAGAATTCCATTAATTCCCTGAATTTCGTGAATTATGTGAATTCCATTAATTCCGGGAATTCCATGAATCATGTGATTTATATTAATTTCGGGAATTCCATGAATTATGTGAATTCCGTTAATTCGGTAAATTCCATGAATTTCATGAAATCCATATATTTCGTAAATCTCGTGAATTCCTTGAATTTCGTACATTCAGTGAATTCCGTGAATTAATTAGATTCCGTAAATTCGTTGAATCTATTAATTCTGTGAATTCCATTAATACGCGCGTTATGTACTATATATCAACAATAGTTTTGGCTCCGGCAGAAAATTAATTAAGTTTATTAACTAAATAATAAATAAGTAAACATTAATTTTTAATAGTGCTGAGAATGCGGTCAATGGAGGCTTATAGAAAATTTACATCAAATTCAAAAATTCGAATTTAATTTTGGCTTGATGGATATTTCATACGGAAATAGTTCCAAATTTAATATGGATGTTTGTACAAATGTTTAGAAAAAAACACTAAAAGTACGATGTCTGCCAATTTTAGAAAATTCTATGTAAGTAGAATAAACTGGGTCATTGATGTTAAGGTTAAAGCAAGTTTCTTGCGACAATAAGGAAGCTTCTGTAAATCTTGTGCAACGTTCTCAAATCAAATAAGATTTTCTACAGAACGCGACAAACTATTCTTCCTTGTTATTTCAAGAATTTCCCAGAAGTGTACGCAGTATTCAAAAATTCATTCTTTCATTAAGATGGGGAAATATTCCACGTACATGAAAAAAGTTTACGGAAACGATAGAAAGATTATGTACCTTATTCCATGCCTCTTTTAACTATTTACGACGGCGTGGAAGAAAATAGATAACGAACTCGGTATATAGGCTGGTATGCGCTACGATTGTTTGACTTACCATCAGTTTCAATCTTCAATCTTTAATTTTCAATCTTCAATCTTCAATCTTTAATCTTAAATTCTCACTCTTCAATCTTCAATTTTCACTCTTCAATCTTCAATCTTCAATTTTCACTCTTCAAACTTCAATCTTCAATCTTCAATCTTCAATCTTCAATCTTCAATCTTCAATCTTCAATCTTCAATCTTCAATCATCAATCATCAATCTTCAATCTTCAATCTTCAATCTTCAATCTTCAATCTTCAATCTTCAATCTTGAATCTTCAATCTTCAGATTTCAACCTTCAATCTTGCAGAATTCTTCAAGACATTGCCTTTTCTATTTTGGGAGGATGAGGACCACCATTCCTATTGTGGTGATAACTTCAGTATTTTACTTTCGCTCTGCTGGTGAGTAAAATACTTCAGATGATTTAATAATTGATTTAAAAATTTTAATTAATATTTGGATTTTATTATAAATTTTCATTGTAATTTTTACCATATTTTTCGCATATGACCGTGAGGCTCACTTCCGGAGTCACGCATATGCTATGCAGAGTGAAAACATCATTTTAA
Organism: Belonocnema kinseyi; assembly: GCF_010883055.1. Classification (NCBI taxonomy): domain Eukaryota; kingdom Metazoa; phylum Arthropoda; class Insecta; order Hymenoptera; family Cynipidae; genus Belonocnema; species Belonocnema kinseyi. Next base: position 140,597,917 of record NC_046661.1, on the reverse strand, counting down.
AAATTCCCTTATTTTTCCCGGACGAATTTCTCATTTTCCCAAACCATTAACATTAAAATACCAGCGTATTAATCAATTAATATTTTTATCGTTAGATCTTTTATAAACGGAATAAAACAATATTTAGGATAGAATTGTAAAATTTTTAAATGTATTTATTTATTAAAAAAATATTTGCTACTATAAAAAATGACTTATCACCAGAATACTGGAATTTGCGACGAATTAATTAAATTTTCAACAAAAAACTCTAATTGATATTTAAACCAAAAAACATCATATTTCATTAAAAGAATTTTAATTTCAAAATCGAAAAACGAATTTTCAATAAATAAAAATTTTACAAGAATGAGAGTAAAAAATGATCACCTAAATTCTTGAACCTTAAAAAAATAAACTTTCCCTGCAGAAATTGAATTTGCGACCAAGAATGTGAATTTTACACAAGAAAAATTAATTTTTAACAAAATACTTAAACTCTCAATCAAGGAGATAAACCTTCTTAAATAAATTAATAAGTAAATTAATAAGTTTTTTTTACCAAAATATACAAATTTGGAACATAATAGATGAATTTTAAATTTAAAAAAATGAATTTACAGCGAAAAATAGAATAGCTTAATTTTTAAATACAGAAATAAGTTTTTAATCAAATGAAAGAAAGTTTGAACGTAATAGCGCTATTTTCAGTCAAACAAATGAATTTCCTTTAAAAAGGTTTAACACCTATAAAAGAAGAGATTTCGGAAACAAATTTAGTTGAATTTTTAGTTAAAAAAATTAGTTTTTTATGAAAAAACTTATAGTGAACTAAAATAATTAATTTTGTACAAAAGATTAATAATTTCTAACAAAATAACTGAATTTCCAAACAAATATTTTAATATTTAATGAATTTTTAAACTTCTTATAGTTTCATTTTCAACGAAAAAAGAAAATAATGAAAATTAAATGTTTGGAGAAACGACAGAAGTTACAAAAACAATGAATAGACAAAAGTTGCTCTTTAAAAAAGAGTGAAAACTAATCCGAATTTGTCATAAATAATTTTGTTATAGGATTTGTAGTTTTAGTTTTTATCGTGCAAAATTAAATAAGAAATAAAATTTGTTGGAAAATGATACAAGGTACGAAAAAAAAATATAAAATATAAAAATAATTAAATCTTTGAGCGACGAAGATTAATTTTTAATCAAATTTTTACATTTTTAAATTTAAAAAAAAATTGGTACAAAAATGTCATTTTCGTCAAAAAAAGATTTCAGTGAGTTTTGAACATCAAAATATAAGTTTAAAACAGAAAAAAAATTTCTACAGAACAGTTGAATTTTCAACCAAAAACGTGCAATTTTATCCAAAAAAGATGGAAGTTCTACCAAAATAGATTACTTTTTAAATCAAAAAGACAAAGTTTAAAGAAATAGTCCAGATTTAATCCAAAAATATTTCGGTTGAATTTTCGACATCAAAATATGAATTTGAAGCAGAAAAATATTTTTTATATTTTTACGAAAAACAGTTAACATTTAATATTATTTAAGAAACTTACCAAGTTATTATTCTCGTAAAAAAGTTCTAAATATATCTCTAAAGTTGCCACAACTATGAATTTGAAAACAATTTTATCGATTTTATATTATAGTGTACAAAAATTTGGCCAATTATATGAACTTTTTATCATCGAAATAACTATATCAAAATATCAAAATAATATAAAAAAATAAAACTAAGTACATGAGGTAGAATATTTTGTTAGTAGATTTGCTTTTTTCTATAAAATAAAAATTATTTATTACCACGCTATTCTAGCTACATTTGTATCTTTATTATTTTTTTAAAACGTGACTTGTGATGCAACCCTTCCGGAAGAAGAGAAATATAAAATAAGTGAATTTGTTTTTAATATTATTATTTTTTTAGGCGCTATGCCACTTAATAATAATAAAAATTTATTTGACAATTTTAGTTTTAAATTCCTTAATTATAATAAGGTAGGTCAAGTCTTACCCCTTTTCAACGTCTCTTAGGGGTCATAACTGCCAAATTTAAAAAACAAAGATGTAGAAAAGACTACGTTTCGCAATTAAAAATCAGTTTAAAAAATATTAATTAAAATATTTTACAATGAGATTATGCAGGGTGTCCAAAAAGTCCCGGGACAGCCTAATAAATTCTTAAGTATACTTTTTTGGAGAAGGTTGAGGTCATTCTTGAACAACCTTTCAACAAGGAATCCAGTGGTGACCTTAGTTTTGACCTTGACTATCACCTTCATGGTTATTTGAAGGTCACCTTTGTTTTTTAAAATGGATTAGCCCTTTTTTGACATTGGCAATCGAAAAAGCGGAAAATTTTACGTTGAAAAGTGTACTCAGGACATAGGTAAGGTGTGGCCTTGATGGACGTATCAAGGTCATTTAAACTTCAATATGATCTAAACATTTTTTCGCAAGCTAGCTTCTGAAAATCATCCTCTTACCCTAATTACTTACTTAAGCAATGTACATTGAATAATGAACATTAAGTGACCTTGACCATGAATATCAAGGTCATATCAAGGTCACTCATTGTTATTTAATTGAAACGATTTTGATTGACATCAGAAATTGAAAGAACGGCAAATTTCACTTCAAAAAGTGTAGTCAGGCCATAGTTCAGGTGTGACCTTGATATATCCATCAAGGTCAAACCTTACCTATGACCTGACAACACTTTTTAACGTAAAATTTTCCGCTCTTTCGACTGCCGGTGTAAAAAATAGGCCATTCCATTAGCACAAATAAAGTTGACCTTGAAATAACCGTGAAGGTCATAGTCAAGGTCAAAACTAAGATCACCACTGCATTCCTCGTTGAACGCAAATTCAAGAATGACCCCAACCTTCCCCAAAAAAATGGTACCTAAGGATTTTTTAGGCTGTCCCGGAAAATTTTTGACACCCTGTATATAATCGTCCCTATAATAATATTAATATTCACACTTCAAAAATTTTTTCTTTCATAATTTAACCATTTTCAAAAAATTTCATAAATTAAAATAATGTATATGAAGTGGTTAAGAAAGTTATTTCGAGCAAGAAGAATATAAAAAAGTAAGTTTTGGTATCATAAATATAATAAATATCAAAGTTCTGGAATAGGGTAGGGCTTTCACCAGCATAATTTCCGCGATAATTCACAAAAGTGCCTTTCCATCCCTACGAAGTATTGGAAATAGGTTAAGATTTTGACAAACATTTCTGTGACGAATTACGTTCAAAAATTTCCAGAGCCTTCAATTTTGGTGCGATTTTTATTTTATTTTTTTAAAATTAAAGTTCACTCAATTCTAAAGCGCTTGACGCTCTGAACTTTTTTCTCTTCTCCTTGTTTATTAATAATTTTTTCACTCAAAGTATGGAAAAACTTAAATTTTTTGCATCAAAATTTTTTACGCTCTAATAACTGATAAGGTAAACTTTATAGTCTATTAAATGAATGTATAGGGACTTATAGAATACACATTATTTGCTCATTAGTCCATTTATTTGTTATAAACAAATTTCGTGAACTAATTAGCAAATAGTTTTGTTCTCGGTAAAAAAAATTATCTGTAAACTAAAAGTGCTTCGTATTAATGTAGGGATGATATATAATTACAAGATAATTTGAAAGTTTATAATAACCATTGTTATAAATAATTCTTATGCCAAAATATTAAAATTTCAGATGTGTTCAAATTATAATTTCCTTTAATCACCAGAATGACTTCAGGGATTTCTTCAAATAATAAATATTTAATAATATTTGATAAAATATAACAATTTGAATTTTTATAAACAAATTAGATAACCAAATTCAAAATCTTGGCCCTTTCGCATAGAGTTTTTTTTCCACTGGAAATGTTTTAAGCTATTGGATGAATGACTACTAGTCATGAAAATATTAGAAAAGTTAACAATAACAATTGTTATAAATAATTCTCGTGATAAAATATTCAAATTTAAGGTTTTATCAAATTTTAATTTTCTTTAATCGCTAGAATGGCTACTGATATTCCTGAAAAATTTATCTTTTATAATATTGAGTAAAATACAACAACTTAAATATTTATAAACAATTTAGATAAATAAATTGCAAATGTTGTCAATTTCACGTAGAAAAAAATCTGGTTCCTTCAAATGAATAATTTAAAAATAGAATTCTTTTCCGTAGCCATGGTATTCAGAGTTATCTTTTGTTTAAATGACTTTCACTTTTTTCAATATTCCCTTTCAGAAATATGTGTATTGTACTAAGAATTTTCTTTTCACAGTTGTATTCTTTTCTACATTACATTATATTTGTTTTGTTTGTTTGTTTTGTTTTCTAATTCTGCGGTTTCGTGTTAATAATAGATGTGAGTACTAAATAATTTGAGCCAATTGTAAAAAAGAATTTTTGGGTGTAATATTTGTCCAATAAATGGTGTTCCATTAAGACAAAATGGATGCATTAAAAGTTCTCGAAAAGACCCTATCCGATTGTTTGATTTCTAATTCCAATGAAGTTGTGGAAGATTTGGCACAGTATTAAAAAAGAGAATGTAGTTTAAGCAATTAACATCTGGAAAACGTTAAAAACAAATTGAATCATGATTTTATCCTTCATTTTAAAAGAAAATGGCAGAGTTCAGCATTTAGTAAAGCTTGTTTTGACCACAAATTTAAAGGTTAGTTGAACACATATTTTATCGTCGAATTTCTACCTGAAAGTAATGAAATGTAGAAGGCCCAACTCAGGTGACTTCGCAGAATGTTCTACTTCAACAAAACGAAGGAAATCAATCGGTACACGTGAAAAATATACTGACCTCGAAATAAGGGAGGCTTTTTACGCTCGCTAAATCTATGTGATAGGAAGAAACTATCAGAATTCATTAATTCGATTTTACCTTCCGATAAAAATATAAATGATTTTCCGATTCCTTACGCATCAGAAGAAGCTTTGGCGTCACTAGAGGAAACTAGGAAACACTAGGCAAAAAAGAGAAATGCTGACATTTATCCAGCATACGACAATTTGGCAAAAGCTAACGAAGAATGTTATGCAGGTACGATTAAGGTAACAGAAAAGGGTTTTACAATCGGTTTAAAATCTTTATTAGATCATACGATATCTCGGATTTTTAAAAATCGTGATATTTCTCTTCCATTTACGGATATAAGGAAACCTCATAACTTCAAGTTAATTGTGAAATACGGTCGTAATGGTTCTTCAAGCCAAAGCAGTTACAAGCAAAAGAAGCGTGATCCAGATATGGCGGATAATAGAATCTTCACGGTTTCAATGGTACCACTGCGACTTTACTTAGAAAATTTTGTCAATTCTGTAGTATGACAAAATCCTAATTAATCGTCAACATCATATTGCAGGCCAATACTATATGAATTCGCAAAAGGAACCTCAGAAAAAACCTATTCAGTAATATCATCACTTCAAAAAGAAATTAATAAAATGAAGCCCACAATAATAAAGAACGATTCCGGTACTTTTATGATCAAAACTGATATGATGTTGACGATCCTCGACCAAAAAGTTTGCCAGGCTCTTTGTGGAACCTTAGCATCTATGACTTGCTACATTTGTCAAGCTACACCTAAAGAGATGAATAACTTAGTTAGAGTCAAAGGCAAAGTTATAGATATCAAATCATATAATTATGGATTATCAACACTACATGCTAGGATTCACTTTATGGAAAATCTTTTATATATAGCCTACCGACTCGATTTTAAGAAATGGTGAGTAGATACGGATGTACATAAAAATTTGCAAAAGAAGGCAAGGACTCGAATTTGCAAAGCTTTTCATCAGAAAACCGGATTGGTAAAAGATGCAGTAAAACAAGGTTTTGGAACATCCAATGACGGGAATACCGCAAGAAAGTTTTTTGCAGACCCTGAAATGACCCTGAGGCCTGTAACTGTCCATGAGATATTATTGCATGGAGCTGATGTTATGAAACATTTTCCATTACCAATTGGACAGTTTTCTGAGGAAGAAGGTGAAGCTCGGAATAAAGACTACAGGAATATTTGAGAGTTCAATTTACGCAAGTTTTCTCGTGTTGCTACTACCACTGATTTAGCACACAAACTGTTAGTGAGTTCGGATCTATATATCAGTTACAAAAGAAGAAATAATTCAAGATTCTGAAATTTATGAAAAAGTACTTGTTTTTCTGCATTCATTGCCAATCCCGTTTTCTGATATGAATATTTGCAAATTTAGGGGTTTACCTATCCAGTCGGTGGATAATTGTCAACAGATTTTATATCCCGTGCAGAAATTCCAATATGGATCTGATCGAGGCCAAATCGGGCACAGTTTGGCCCAAATTAGGCTATCTAGATGGGGCCAGACTCGAAATGAAACGCGATGCCCGATCGGGGCCCAAGCGCTGCGCCCAGAGATAACCATGCCTGGCCCCGATCGGAACCATATTAATTTATTTTTCTTATTCTTAATTAAAAGGGATAGTTAAATAAAATAATATTAAAATCGAATATATCACCTCCTTAACTGAAATTTGAGAATATGAAAGAATTGGAGTATGTCAGACACTTTTTTTTTCGAGCAAACGGAAAAAGTCAAATGACGCAATATAAGAGTCAGCATTTGTGTGTGATAAATCATTAAAGTATTTTGCAATATATTTTTGATTTTAATTTCTAAATTGAAGCTGCTTTCAATTTCTATATTTAACTTAATTGTAAAAAGTTATTTTGAAATAAGCTCTTTAAGTTATTTTTACAAAAGCAAATATAAATAAGAAGGTTGTATTTACATTTTGATTGTATCAAATCACCTAAAAATACATGAAAATAAATATTTTTATGAAGTCATTGTTGATCTAATTCGTTTTCACATTTAACAAATGAAATACTACTTTTGCTACATTTCTTATAAATAAATAACCTCATTTCAAGGTTAGGTTTCATCTTAACATTCTTAATAAATTTACTTATTATAGTCTTCAACACGTAATTCAGGAATGTTTTGACGTATACTATACATACGCAATCGTCTTGTGCTCACTTTTGGCATTTTTTCCCAAATATTTTATGACTTTTACAAATAATAATTGAAGCATTTTTGACGCTTGATACTTTACGTTGAAACTTGGGCGATTTGGAGTCAACTCACTTTAGTCCCCGAAATTAATGGAGTACCAGCTACTCGCAAGCTTGGCTGTTAAGCCGGGTTCTAGAGGGGTCCAAATTTACCAACCACAAAATTGTGTGCCCGATCTGGCCCAAATCAGAAATAAGGCAAACATTTGGCAATTTCTGCACGGGATTGAGTGAATGTTAGCATGTAGTGTTATGATTTATTCTCAATCTATTGCGATTAGAACCCCGACTTTTTCTAAGTGAAACTGCCAAGATTTGGAATTTGTTCATGTAAATTGTTTATAAATATTCAAGTTGTTATATCTTACTAAATATTATAAAAGATACATTTTTCAGGAATATCAGTAGCCATTCTAGCGATTAAAGAACATTAAAATTTGATAAAACCTTCAATTTAAATATTTTATCACGAGAATTGCTTATAACAATTGTTATTGTTAACTTTTCTAATATTTTCGTGACTAGCAGTCATTCATCCAACAGCTTAAAACATTTCTAGTGCAAACAAAAAATTCTATGCGAAAGGGCCAAAATTTTGAATTTGTTTATCTAATTTGTTTATAAAAATTTAAATTGGTATATTTGATCAAATATCATTATGTATTTATTATTTTAAGAAATACCTGAAGTCGTTTTGGTGATTGAAGAAAATTATAATTTGAAAAAATCAGAAATTTTAATATTTTGCAATTACAATTGTTTATAACAATGGTTATTATAGACTTATGAATTATTCTTGTAATTATTCATCATTCCTACATTAATATAAAGCACTTTTAGTAAAAAGAATTTTTTTTACTGATAATAAGACTATTTGCTAATTTGTTCATAAAATTGATTTATAACAAATAAATGCACTAATGTGCAAATTATTTGTATTCCATGAGTCCCTAAACATTTATTTAAGACAATAGCAACCAAGGAAAATTAAAAAATGGAATACCCCATATTTTTTTGCTTTTTTTTTGCTAATTTTATGCGAAGCAAAGTTTGTTTTGCTCTTTAAACTTCGGAGAAAAGGGCGTTGGTGCTAGCAGGACGTCCACTCAGCACTCCCACCTATGAAAACTCACTAAAAATTATCATAATATGATTAATGATTAGTGGAGATTTTTTTATTTCCTTTTGCTCTCTGATGACATATATTACGTTTTCCAAAAGATTACCAGTAAGTCTTACACACCTACGCCTCGTGATCAAAATTCTTTTAAAATCGGAAAAACCACGTACGTATTAGTGGTCGTTTTTAACGAACGGATTGTATATTAATGGAGAGTTAAAAAGGTGCAAAAAAATATCAACTAACAGTGTTTTCTTAGTTGTATTATTTTTTATGGTTTTTCATATATATATATGTTCTGCTGCTTACGTTCACGTGGAAAGGTAGTTTTGGCGGAAATTTTAATCTTGAGCATAAAATTAGCAAAAAAAGCAAAAAAATATGGCGTATTCTATTCTTCAATGTGCCTTGGTGGCGACCCTGAGTAGACAAACTTCTCCGCCATGACAGATATTATTGGAAATTTGGAGTGGGGGGTCCGCCACGACAGATATTATGATAAATTTGGAGTGGGGAATCCGCCATGACAGATGTTAAAGGAAATTTGAAGGTGGGGATCAGCCATGACAGATATTATGGGAAATTAGGAGTTGGAAAACTTTAAAAGCCTGTCACAAAAATCGTAAAAAATAACATAGTGTCCCTTGATCTTTATTTATTCCAGGAAAACCTCTCCAGAAATTTTAACAAATTTTTATAAATTCTTTGTAAAGTACCTAAGTTTGGTCTTCTTCAGCGAAGAGGGGCCGTGTAACTGACACTAAAAGGGTGAATTTATGTACGTGTTACAGAGAAGAGCATACTTAAAAATGTAATAAATAATCAAGCATGTCTATGATGAAAAAAATGTTTTTGAATTTTATAAATTTTACTAATTTTCAAAAACTTTATCAAATTTACTTATTTTCTAAAATTTTCCAATCTCATTGATTTTCAAAAATTTTTCAATCTCATTGATTTTCAAAATTTTACTATTTTTTAAAATTGTATGAGCTTTACAAATTTTAGACATTTTAAAAGGACGGATGAACTATTCGAAAAATTTACAAACATATGATTAGTATTAAACATAATTGTAAAAGCTTAAACGAGTCCTTTATTATATAATTGATTTAACACTTTATTAAAGGAAACCTCTTGACACTTGATATCAAACCCTAATATCTCAAGCAAACTTATTAAAAAAATGAATGAAATAACAATTTTAACTTCTTTCACTGCTTGCTACAAAGATTACCGAACATTATTTACTACATTTAAATAATGTTGTACTGTTTCAACTTAGTTCTTCTTTCAAAATTCAAAATGTATCTGCTTTAACCAATATTATTTTCCAAAAATTTCCAAATTGAAAACAATGTGAAAAATCTCACACAATTTAATACATACAAACTGAAAAATGATTTCGAGCATAAACTATTACCAAAGGGAAACTTTTGCATGAAACAAATGGTGTCCTTATCAATCTTAAAATTGAATCTACTTTCTATAACATTAATATTTCACTGGAGTGACAACATTTTCAGAAAGGGAAATTATTTTAAAACATATTTTCTTATGTCAACAATGTTCAAATAAAAATTACTTTTGTAAATTTTAGCTCAAATAAAAAGCGCAAATGTTTCCCCGAATACCACTCAGCAGAAAGTTAAAGACAATCCTAAACATTAAGTTTCCAAACAAATGTTTGAACTGAGATTATTTATAGTAGAGGGATATCACTACACAAATGAAATTTCGTTTTATGCGTGAGAATATTGCAAATATATTTTTTATGATTTTACAGAATGTTTTAAAATAAAAATTAGATTATAAATTCTGCGTTTATCAAGAAGACCTCTCCATATATCAATCAAGAGAAAATTTAAATGAAGAACAATATTTTTAATCTTGCTACCAAAAAAAAATATTCCAAAAATAAAAAAAATGGGGCCTATTACTGCCAAAAAATAATTTTTTCGTGATACACGGAAAATTTTACCAATGTCTCTTTTTTTTATTGCAAACCAAATAAATAAATCGATAATACATCTGTCTTACATAGAGAAAATTTCCCTAAATGAAAATTACTCTTTTATGAAAAATGGGCAAATTTAATAAAATGTAAGTCAAAAATATTAGGAATATCGTATCAATTCGTCTAGTCTCTCTGTATAAAAATGTGAAACGTGGTAAAAATTGCTCTAAATTAAAATTATCTTTAAAAATTTTTCATTACTGTTGCCATCATTAAAAATCACTTTTAGCTTTCTATAAAAAATGTAAAACTCTCAGAAAATACAAATCAGATATATCAGAAACATCGTATCACAGAAAAAAACTAAGAATAAAATTTGATGCCGGAAATTTTTTAGAGCGATAAAGTTCTGTTCAGCCAACTTTCGCGCCCTTAAAAAAACATGTGTTTGTCATGGAAAAACAAAAGAAAGTTTAACCAATATTTGCGTAAAGTTTATTCTTTGAAGTTAATTTTTGTTGCAGAGAATCTTTCTTCGGAAATCGATCTAAAGTTAATCTTCTGTTTTTTCTGTGATCTACTCGTGTAGGTTTTCTTGATTAAAACATGTAAAATTTTAAAAATTAGTAAAGTTGATAAAGTTTTTGAAAATTGGTAAAATTTTCAAATTCAAAAAAATTTTCAAAATTTTGGTAGTTTTCTAGGGCACAGGTCAACCATAACTCCGAATTCTTCAGAGTACCTGTCACGGCACATTCCTACTCCAAATTTCCCATAGTACCTGTCATGGCCGATTTCCCACGAATTTAAAGGAATATTTTTTTCATCCTAGACATGCTTAATTATTTATTACATTTTTAAGTATGCTCTTCTCTGTAATAGGTACATAAAATCACCCTTTTAGTGACAATTACACGTCCTCTCTTCACTTATGGTAAGAAGAGTAAACTTAGGTACTTTACAACGAATTTAGAAACCTTTGTTAAAATTTTTGGAGAGGTTTTCCTGGAATAAATAAAGATCAAAGGACACTATGTTATTTTTTACAATTTTTGTGACAGGCTTTTAAAGTTTTCCAACTCATAATTTCCCATAATATCTGTCATGGCGAACCCCCCACTAAAAATTCTCCATAGAGTGCACTATCTACTGATAGGTTATAGGGTTTGACAAGCACAATTTCCACGATAATTTACTGGGTTTCCTTACCACCCCCACTAAGTCTTTGACAGAGTTATGGATTTGATCAATACTATATCTATGACCAGTTACATGAGTGCTTTCTCGCCTCCCCGAAGTTTTGGTACGATTTTTAATAAAAATCAGCATTTTGAGAATACTTTTTCCAAACTTTTTCACTTTCAAATGCGCTCTATCAGACAGAAACAAGAATTTGAGGCACGGGATTGCAGAACTGCCCCTACGCTCGGCCCGTCTTAGCCCAGTAGGCGCAGGAGAGGGGATGCTCACTAGAGGCGTTGATCGAGTGAAAAATCAATTTACATCGCAATAATCAACTTGTTGTTTTTCTGTTCATAATTGACGAATCGAGTTGATTTTTGCGAAGAAATATTCCCTAAGTTTGTGCGCTTCTCACAGATATAGTTAGTTAGTAAAATTGTTAATTTAAATTATAATTAACAACGAATAAACTAACGCTAGAAAATTATCATTTTTATTTAAAAACGGACTAAAATGATCAATGTTCGTAAAAACGAATAGCTTAAAGGAACATGTAATAGAAAAAAGTATGTGTAAAAAGCAAATTTCGTTACGCAAAAATATTTATTTTGAAATATATTTAATATTTTCATTCTTATTTCATATTATTATTATTAATCCTAACACACACATTTGTATTCATTACACTGAAATAACCATTGGAAAAGAATTTCCTTCTTTATTAAGGTAATGCACTAGAATAAATTTGCGAATCTTGTCTTTCCTAGAACAAAGTGTAAACAAAAGCGTGAAAGATCAAATGTAAACAAACCAACACTGCCCTCAAAAATACATAGTAAGTCAGTCGTTTTTGACCATGGCAGAGGATAATAGCATTTTTGGATCATTCTAAAGTATCCTTTGGTTTTTGAAAAGTTAATCTTGATCTAAAGCGCGATTTTTTAAATTTGAGTGTTGTGTTATCCACTTAAAATAAAATAAAATGAAGTCTCAAAATTCCACTCAAATTGGGAGAAAAAGATCGAGAAATCACGACTCTTGGAAATGCAACATCGCGAAAAAATGTAAATATGAGGTAAATATGAAAATATTTTTTTAAAGACAGGCTTAATAATGAAACTTCTGATTGAGAAAAAAAATTCGACTTCACGTCTTTTAAGATATATATTCTTAAAAGCTTTATTTTGCAATGAGAAAAAAATTAGTTATAAATTCAAGAAAAATGTCCTCTTCTATAGGGAAAAAATATATTTCGAGGTCAACTGGGAAGATTATTGAAGCCAAAAAGTTTGTAGCTGTAAAATCCTGCTGTAAAAAAGAGTGTTGGAAAACCAATAAAGTCTCAACGCAAGAAAAATTGTTCGACACATTTTGGGATCTCGGCAATTATAATTCTCAAAATGTCATGCTTTATAGCATGGTGAGAGAAAAAACCAATTCAGTTAGGGATGATACCGTTGAAGATTCGGTTGTCCACTGGGAGTATCATTTTCCTTATCAATATAAAGAGAATGCGGACTCTGTAACTTGCCAAGATTTTTTAGGTAAAGTTCTCAGTGTAAAGAGAGGAAAATTTAAAACGATTCATAAAAAAATCAAAAACGCGGACGGCCTCGATGATAAACGTGGTGGAACTCATGATTTCACCAAGTTAAATGACGATTTAAAGCGATTGATTTTTGAATCCAGGATTTTCATTAAAATATTTGTACGAAATGTTGATTAAATATTATAAAAAAGAAACTGGAAAAAATGGTACTCCACTAAAAGAATCCACTTATTCGAAGTATTTTAATCATTTCGTGATCAGTTTTGACTCTCCACGCTCTTATATTTGTAATGAATGTTTCGAGAACGAAAAATGTGGTAGAGTCAATGAAGAACCTGCGAAATTACACAAAAAAAAAGTTTCAGAGCATGCGAAATTAAAAAATAAAATGCTGTCAACATCTGAAAATAACTTATGTTTAGAATTCGATTTTGGATAAAACCTTCCATTACCGAAATTACCAGTTTCTGCGCAATTTTAGTTAAGGTTGATTTGGCTATTTATTTTTAATATCCATGTTCACGGAACGGAACGCAGCAACATGTTTCCTTTAATGGAAGAATTTTTCAAAAAGGGAGGAAACACAGTCAGCAATTTTTTATTGTACGTGATAAGGAAGGAATTAGAACTCGTGTGCCCTTATAAAATTTTCTTATTTTCAGATGCATGCGGGGGTCAGAATCGCAATTACGTTATGGCAGTTTTTTTATTATTATTATCATCCACACTTCAACTTGAAATTCAACACCTCTACCCCGTTAGGGGGCATTGTTACTGTCAATGTGACATGAATTTTGGGCTCTACGGGCGAAAAAAAAATGGTTGAGACGTTAGAGACTGATAAGGAATATATTGATCTAATAAAAAGTTCTAAAAGTCCTCCTTTCCTTATGGTGGAAAATAACAATTATATTATTTATGATTTCGAGGTACAAATTAAGAAACATTTCGTAGTTCCAAAAGGCTTGAAAATAAGTAAAGCAGTGAAAATTGATTATTTTCCGAATGGTTTCATCGATGTTTACTACGATTATGATGGAATTCCTGAAACTTTTTTCATTGAAAAATCTGTGACTTTCGGAGATTTGGAGAAAATCTCGATGTCCGAAACTTTTGGTATCACCCAGGTAAGGAAAAAGGATTTGCAAAATCTATAGCATTTTATGAGTGAGGAAGGAAAGTCTTTTTTAATGATTATTTAAGTGTAATGAATACTAAACCAAAGAAGTAGGGAAAACAAAAAAGAATCTTATTTTGTGTATATTTTTGAAAGCTGCGTGACTGTCTCCTAAAAGTAGTTAAAAAGCTGCGCAAATTTATGTTAGAATTGATTAACAATGTTTTTAACAATGTTTTAAAATAAAATAAATATTTTTGTGTAACAAAATTAGCTTTTTACTCATACATTTTTTTATTGCGTGTTCCTTTAAGCTATTCGCTTTTACGTTGTGCTTTTTAAAGTTCTATAAAATAAGAAAGCTTTTAACTACAAATTGATAGCGCAAATATCAACCTATTTATCTGAATTTTTAATATGGTACTCCCAAATGTATACAGAAGAAGCCGACATTGATCATTTTATTCCGTTTTTAAATTAAAATGATAATTTTCTAGCGTTAGTTTATTCATTGTTAATTATAATTTAAATAAACAATTTTACTAAGTAACTATATCTGTGAGAAGCGCAAAAACTTAGGGAATATTTCTACGCAAAAATTAACTCGATTCGTCAATTATTAACAGAGAAACGACAAGTTGATTATTGCGATGTAAATTGATTTTTCCCTCATTCAACGCGTTTAGTGAGCATCCCCTCTCCTGCGCCTACTGCAATCCGGTGCCTCAATCGTAGAGTCAGTTATTTGACCAAAATACAAACTGGTAGAGGAGGGCTGGTGCTACGCTGATGTAACGCTGATGTAAAAAAACCCCATTATGAACTCATAATCTGATTTAATTTTTAAACAATATTTTAATCAAAATACTCACAATTGCAAAACCGAAAACTTGTAAAGAGGATAAATAATAAGAAAGCTATTAAGTTCTAAAAACCTAGCCCGCTCAACTTCCAATGCGCTTCACCGCACTACCAAAAACTGATTAAGAAAGTGCATAAACAGGGGAGGGGGCTGGTTATATACTCTATTCATCTCAATTCCTAATTAATAGTAGGAGGTGAGGGAGCTGGAGAAACATCATACGTATCTCAAGTAATAATTAATATCTTTTAATTCTCCTTGGCTCATTCGGAAGGACTTTAAATGTGTTCCATAGCATCACCAACAAATTTAATTGGGCTGGATCACAAGCACTGATAACGAGTGAGCAGCCTGGTCCGAGGGTATACTTACCTCAAAACCTAATTAATATTTTTTAATTTTCTCTGGTTACCTCCGAAGGAATTACAAGCAATCCAAATGTATTTTCATCGTACCAATCAACTATAATACTCATTCCGTAATCAGTAGCTACAACAGAGAGTTTGCCTATCAGTGAAGGGTATCGATTAAGTATTTAATATTTGATTAGGTAAGATAATAATATGTGTAAAAAATACATCCTGTTCGAGAAGGATCATTCCTGAATGGAAATTGGCAGCAACCAACCCATTTTGCAAATGACCCGTGATTATGCCACAACTTCCAAGTGCTCCTTACTCCAAAAAATACATCTGTCTCGACGAAGTTATGTTCTTAATAAAAACTGGGCGAAAGTGGGACGATGGTCGTGGAGGCTAAAGCGTAGGCTTTGGACCAACTCCGTCGGCTTACGGGTTCGATTCTCGCCTCGCACTCTATAAGAGCCTCGACGGCCCATGCGGTGAACACTAGCCTAGCAAGGGAGTTGTTCATCTCCGGACAGTCGTGGGGCCGGTACCTCTAGAGAAAAAGGTTTTCTCTAAGTACTTAAAGCTGTTGCTCCTGGTGGTTCGGAACCCAACTTAAACTGTAGGTCCCTCTTCCGCCACCAAGTAAATGTGTGTGTGTGTGGGGGGGGGGGTGTAAAGGAATAAAGAACAAGGTGCAAGAAAAATGTAAACCCTTAAGGGACACATTAGAAGCTTCCATTTCAGTAATAGAAACTGGGCGCAACCAGTCAATTTTTCTCATGACATGTGCATCAGGCGTGAAAAATACATTGTACTTGAGGAAGTTACGTTTAAAATGAACATTAGCAGCATCCAACCCATTTTATTTATGTCCTGTCATTATACGACAAATTCCAAGTGCACAAAGGGTGAAGAATGCATCTTGCTTAAAGAAGTTGAGTTCTGAATAGACATTGGCTGCAATCCACCTATTTTCATCATGAGTTGTCATTATACACCAACTTTCAAGTTATGTCGAGAAAAATGTATTCTCTATACCTAGTGCACGTGGAAGTTAATGTAAAATGATAAGCCATGAGAAAAATGAGTTGGTGTCGGCCAGTTTAAATTTATAAATTAACTGCTTCAAGCAGAATTTATTTTTAACACTTAGTAAGAACGAAATGTGGTGGGAAGAAGGTCGAGACATCTGGAATCGATCATGGCTAAAGGTACTGATAGTAAAGTGTTTGTTAGGAATTCCCTCAGTTTATTATAGGCTTCAATTCTTAAGCGGTAAGTCAGTGGAATTTCCATGGAAATTTAGCGGTATTTCCATGGAAATTTAGCGATATTTCCTACCGGAATTTCCGTAGAATTTCCGTCGAGTACTTTCTTGGGAATCTTTCCACGTGTGTTGTTGTATAATGAAGCGACATCAGAAGAATGGGTAATGTGTAGGAATCTTTCCTGTTACCGTGGAAGTGCGACCAATCCAAATAATATAGTGTTTCCCAGGAACTTTCTAAGTCTACTACAGGCTGCAATTTGCAACTTCCAAATAAGGTGCTGATTCACTTCTTTAGACAACCTCTCGCGGTCAACCCAACGTGCTTATTGCATGGACCTGAAAATATTCAAATAAATACCAGAAAGATGTCTAGTAATGGGTACCAGACGCCTTTGAATACGCAAGTAGATCATAAAGATAAACTACTTTTTTTCAACAGTTTTTTTCAAATCGTGGAATTTTTAGTGCTTGGTAATTTAAGAAAGAAGATATACAATTAAAAGATGCTCTTCATTACGGGCTATTTTTAATAGGTTGTTCCCGCTCCCCTTGGCGTCCGTCTTTGCTTTCGAATAGCGAAGTTCATCAAAAGCCATATCGAGGCGCCACCTGTCATCAGAAACACGGAATCTCATTTAGCAAAGATTATCAAGAATACGGCTTGTCGAGTCAGTTATTTGAGAAGCCACAGGTTTTTATAGGCAGAGACAAACTGTTAACAAATAGAGTTGTTCATAGTTAAATGTCAACTTCTAAAACACGTAAATTTTTGCCGTTTTGTTTTATGAATTGGAAAAAAATCTTTTAGTGTGAGTAAAAGGGGCTGTAACTCTTTCTTCTAGTCTGAAGACTTTTGGCGCTATCGCAGTATAGTGATCTTTAAACATAATCAAAATCTTCAAAAATAGATTTAATGCTTTAACGATAATTCATTATAAATGAATATTCATATAAATAAATTCATATTCATTATTAATAAATGGACCAGTGATCAACACCAAATTATACTCCATTACATCATCTATTATGATAAACTCTGGTCAACACTAGAACACCCTAAAGCATAAAAAGGAGGTGTTTGGGGTTTCAATCGTGTAGAAAACTACAAAGCTAGTCGATGTTTTGTGAACAAGCTAACTTGAAGAAGCCTAGTCCTAAATAAGTGAACTACAATTAGCACAAAACGTCGGCAAGATTCGCCATTTTGCACATTATTGAAAGCAGCAATGCCTTCTTCTTATTATATTCAAAATAATTTCAGTTAGAATGAAAGCTTTTTGTTTTTGGTTAACAAAAATCAGATAAAAACAATCTAATCTATCCTAAGTATGCATAATTTCAAATTGAACATACTTCACTGGATGTCTGCAGTCCAATCTGGACCAAACCCTTGCTCTTCAACAGTTTCTATTTGCAACGTGCTCACTCGAATTTAATTTCGACCAAAATTAACTCAATGTTACGACAAAATAAATGATAAAATATAGCAAAGTAGCAGGGCTCGAAGGCCAATTTGTAACCTTCTTATGATAGGGAACACTTCTTTTCCGATGGGGTCCTTCCGGGTAAACTAAAACTTGGTGTACCAGAAACTAATGGAGGTGAAGGGTGATTTTGAGACAATCCCATTGGAAAGCTTGTTGGAAAACATGTTAACACCTATTTAGTATCAATGGTAATCCAGAAGCGTAATTAAATAAAGTGCTAGTATTGCTTATCGGATTTTGTTAGGAACACTCCCCGCTACTTTTGTTATTATTTTAACGGTAGCAGTTATTATTCTTATTATTTTCGGGTTCGGGTTTAGATCAACTTTTTCGAAACTGGGTAAAAGAAGCGGAATAGCTGACAATAGCTCCGTTGTTATAGCAGCTACTAGTTTATCTATTCCTTGAAGAGATGAATATACAAAGTCTGGCAACAGTCCACAGTTTGCAGATGAGGGATGTACATATGAACCAGTCATCGAATTGGCCGACTCAAAAAGCTCACCTCTCATTTCCAACTTTTTGAAATCCTGTTGATACCTACGAGGTACCGCTTGTTTTTAACGTGGGTGCAAATTTGAAGACGTTTGTTCAAGTTTATCTAGTTTGCTGAGTGGTGCATCAAATAATTTTATTAAGTAGTGAATGTTTTTAAGATAATCAGCAATAGGCTCCTCAGAACCCTATCTTAACCAAATAAGAGCTGGAACGATTGAAAGACGAACTCTACTTACGAACTATCTTAAAAATGCTCGCAGATGTTTTGAATTTGAAGATTCGCAATGTCTGCTGTGTAGTCTGTGGTGAATAGGAGATGCAGTCTTTTTTTAAATTCAGGTGCGTAAAGTACCCTATTTTAAAGATGGGCTGCTAAGAAGTCACTATTAGTAAATTTGGTCTGGAATTACTTTTCAGTCTCTTTATAAAATGATAATCACTATTCGGTTTATGCGTATACCCATTTCTGAATTGCCTTAAACCCTTTCCAAATATTCCTAGGTATTTCTAAAGATTCCAGGAAATTCTTGAAACTTTAAAGCACTTGAAATGTTTTAATACAACATTTTTTCTATATTTTCAGAAGATATGAATATTTTATATGATCTCCAAGTAATTTTATAAGTTTTCTGAAGATTTTAATGATTTTAAGGGATTTGCAAGCTTTCAATAAATTTTAATACAATTTCCAGAATTTAAGGAAAAATCCTAGAATCTCACGGGTTTTTATAGTATTTTAGTGTATTTGAAAAAATTTATTTATCCTACGAAATAGGGTTTCCGAGATTTGAAGAGATGCGAAATTATTTTTTGTAATGCACCCTGAATTTTTGTATATCCTTTAGAATTTTTTTGATTTTTTCAGTTCAATTCTTCTTCATTGACAGTATTTCACTTGATTCAATGGATTTTTTAATTACATTTTTTTATATATATTTAGTATTTTAAAAACATTAGAGAGATTTATAAATATTTGAAGAGATTTTTAATATCTTAGGTTCTTTAAAAAAATTATAAAGAAATTTTAAACAGATTTCACAAGAAGTGAGATATTAGGTAGGGTTTCAAGGATTTAAAGAGAATTTGAAGTACTTTTTGAAATTATTTTGGAACTAAAAACTCAAAGACTTTTTTCATATTTTTTGTTTATTTTCAATAAACTTGATTGCTTTTTAAGTTCAGCTTGACTTTATATGAACTTCATCGAATTCTTCTCGCAAACCTTGATTTTTTCTAAATTGGTAGCCATTAGTCACCCGTTGAATTAGAAATTAGTATGATTTCAAGGATTTGTAGTGATAAAAATTCAGAGTGAATTCAATCAAAAACTTTTTGATTTTTTTAATTCACACTGAGTTCTTATTAATTTACTCTGAATCCTTTTAAGAGCTCTGAAAGCGTCTTAAATTTTATTAATCTGTTTTAATGCTTCTAAATTTTCCTAATTGTACTTAATTAATTTGATTTTTTCAAATTTATCAAAGTTTTTATTTATTGGATTCTAAATCTTCTAACCTCACCTTTAGTTCGTAGGCATTTCATTAAATTTTTCTAAGATTTTTTCGAAGTTAGTGATTATAATAAAGTTTTTCATATTTTCATATTGTTTGAAAGTTTTTTGATTTTTTTTAATCGCCTCGAATTTTTATGAATTATCCCTACACAAGATTTGAAAAAATTAATAAATAAAAGTTTCTCAACCAAAAGAGACCGACACATTTATTGTCAATAATTTAAAATAATTTTTCTAGAAGATGGAAAGTTTGTGTTTCAATTGTCAAAAATAACATGAAAGAAATTAAATTTTTTGTAAAAATGGCACAAGATACGAAAAGAATGAGTAGAAAAATGTTGCTCAGGAAAATAAGATCGACAAATCTGTTCTAAATTATTTTTTTATAAGATGCGTAGTTTTTAAATGTGTTCATTAGAGTCGAAGGAGCTTTAACCAAAGAGAATTCACAATCACCAAATGCATGTTGTACTTGGTTTAACTTTTTATTTAAACATTCCTATGCAAAAACGTGTGGGAAGTAAAATGGCCAAGTGTGAAGTGCGAGATAAATTTATTATCCAGCGCCAACTGCGAGCCCAAAAAGGCGCGCGTCAGAGGGGCGCTCAAATTTGCGGGCCGCGTTCATAACGCAGCCTCCCTAATGGAAAATAAATTTGCACGTGAAACAGCCAATACAAAATATTGCCGCCTCTTTAAAATTCATGCCTTTCCATTTTATTTTTACAGAAACAAGTTCATATGGAGCTGGTAGCAGCAGCCAGCCTGGAACTGGTCAAGGTAGGCAGTTATTTTGTTTATTAAAGTTAAATTTTTAATCATCAACAAAAGAGAAAATGAACCGCGCCTTTAAAATAAACATTGGTAGTACAGTCTGTCAAGTTAAAGCGTGGGTAACTTTTTTGGTAAAATATTTTATTTAAACGCATGTTTCTACATGGAATTACATTTGTCAAGGTGTCAAGCAAA
>NC_046661.1:140566769-140576850 GCF_010883055.1 Belonocnema kinseyi | reverse complement strand
AAGAGGGAGCTCTTCTTAATATTTTGACACCAAAATCATGTCGATACACCTTACCGACTGCGAGTAAAGCCACCCACGCTTTAACTTGACAGACTGTAGAACTTGGTTGATTCGAAATCCCGAGTGTTAAAAGCAACTAATTCTTCGTGCAACATGCTTGATTTTGAGGTAGGGAAACAAGAATAGTCGAATTTGCGGAACATTCTGAAAAACATTATATTTGAAGCAATAATCTGCGCGAATGCCTAAAATTACTTGATTTAACCCCACGTGGGTTGTTGTAGACTCTCTTTTGTGATCTAAAGTGCCATCACTTTTTTTTCCTTTAAAAATATTCCGCTCTAGAAACAGCTGATGATTTATTTTTATTTTATTGATTGACTTATTTTTAAATCGTGATGCCATTTTTGTTTCTTCTAATTTAATTTTCATGGTTGTGATTTCTGCTTACTGCTATAAAATGATTGAAGATAATTGTGTTTCATCACTAAATGTTGCTTTTAACATTTTTTAACAACAATATATTTAGATTCTAACAAAGTTTCACGATTACTGGAACCATCACGATTGCTGGGTTACTTACCTTACACTGTTAAAATGTTTGGAAATTACAGAATTTCTAAAATTCACGAATTCATGAAATTCACGAAATGCATGAAATTCACGAAATTCGCGGAATTCATAGAAATGAAGGAATTCGCAAACTCTAAAGAATTGGGAAAATTAACTGCAATCACAAAAATTACGGAATTCAAGGGATTAAAAAATTCATGTAACGCCCGGAAATAACAAAATTGATGCGATTTTCGGAATTCACGGAATTTCAGGAATTCAATGAATTTACAGAATTTCAGGAATTCAATGAATGGACAGAATTTCAGGAATTCACAGGTATCACAGAATACCCTTAATTTATGGAATTGAAGGAATCCAAGGAATTTAAGGAATTCACGGAATTCGTATGACGCCTGGAATTCACAGAATTCATGAGATTTGTACAACTCACGGAATTCAAGGAATTAAAGGAATTCGCATAATTCATAGAAATAAAGGAATTCATGAAATTTAGGGTATTTATGAAATTCACGGAATGCGGATTGCACGGAATTCATGAAATTCACAGAATTTAAGGGATTCACAGACTAAATGAAATTCGAGGAATTGATGGACTTCATGGAATTCACCGAATTTAAGGAATTCACCGAATTCAAAGAATTGGCAAAGTCAACTGTAATCACAATGTTCACGGAATTTAAAGAATTTGCAGAATCCAAGAAATTTACGGAATTCATGTAACGCCTGGAAATAACAAAATTCATACAATATTCAGAATTCACGGAATTACAGGAATTTAATGAATTCACAGAATTACAGGAATTCACAGAATACCCTTAATTTATGAAATTCATGGAATTAATTTAATTAAAAGAATCCACAGAATTCGTGTAAAGCCCAGAATTAATAGAATTCATGAGATTCGCGTGATTCCCAGAATTCGAGGAATTAAAGGAATTTAGAAAATTCATGGGAATGAAGGAATTCACGATATTTAGGGTATTTGTGGAATTCACGAAATTCAAGGAATTAAAAGCATTCGTAAATTCGTGGAAATGAAGAAATTTACGAAATTTAGGAAATTTGCGGATTGCAAGGAATTCGAGAAATTAACGGAATTCGTGAAATTTACGAATTAGTTGCTTATGTATAGAAAGGGGTCTGTATATTACAAATACTTGGTTTAGGCATAAAATGATCAACATGTACATCTGGTTCAGAGGGAATAGCCTCAGTATAATTTACTTTGTTGTTGCGGATGAAAGACTAAGAGAGCTAGTGAAAGAACAAGGGTCATGAGGTGTTGTGAATGCACTACTGATCATTACCTTCTGATGTCCAGAATTAACTTAGGTCGGTGTTGAAGAAAAAAAGAGAAACAAGAAAAAAACGCAAATCAAAATTGAGAACCTACAGAAGCCGGATGAGCGAATAGATTTTCAAAATAATATAATCGAAAGCATATATAAGGCAACCTTGGGAGCGCTTATAAAAAACAAAGATATAGAGGGCACTTAGAAAAAGTTCCGGGATATCATTATTAGATCTGCGATCGAAGTATGTGGTACCGTGGTTGTAGGAAGAATGTCTGATGATGCCTGCTACAGTCATGAAATTCAGGTTGCACAAAAAAGAAGAAGCGTACAGGAGAACTTTGACCATCGCAGGTCTTAGCGATGAGGAAAGAAATAGATGCATAAATGATTGAAAACCTAAAAAGAGGATATTTAAAGGAATAATTGGGGAAAGTAAAAATAAAATTAGAGCAGAAGAAGAGAATTAAATACAAAACGACTTTAAAGGAAGCAAGAAACTGCTTTATAAGAAAATGAAGGGAAATAAAATTAAAGAATTTGTCAAAATGAGAAATAGTAATGGGGAAATGATATATGATGCAGCCGGGATACAAGACACATTCAGAGACTATTTTAGGGGACAATTCGGAGATAAAGCTATAGGACACCAAAACTGCGATGTAATATACAATGCGCTAGAAAACGCAATTGAGAAAGTCTGTGTCACTGAGGTTTCAAGGCACTGTACTGTACGGTAGCGAGACTTTGGCATATCATGAAATAGATAAGAATAAAATGAACGCAATTGACATGAGATTCTTGCGCATAATATGCGGGAAAACTCTGATGGTGAAAGTGAGTAACGAGATAATTCTTAAAGAATGTGGTGCAGAAGAGACGCTAGTAGACACGTGGGAAAGAAAACGATTAGGATAGTTCGAGCATGTTGAGAGAATGCCAAATGAACGACACACGAAACAAATGAATCTAGGTAAAGTAAATGGCAGCGTGCCCAGAGGCAGACCACAGAAACAAGAGAACATACATTTCATGAATTTCTTGTATTCCGGGCATTCCGTGGATTCCGCGAATTTCGCTAATTACATATAATCTGTAAATGACGGGTGATCGGGCTTTATGTGAATTCTATGAATTTCACGAATTCCTTAAATTCCATAAATTTCTTGAATTTCTGGAATTTCATAAATAGGCAAGTTATATACGATACATTAACCAAGAGAAATTTGTAACAGTGTAGGTGTCGTAGATTATTGTAATCGCGCTTCTACGGTTTTAGCGAATCCTTAAGGAAGTTTGAATATAGTTTTGTAGTACGTATGAATTTAAATAGAGATTAGAAAAAAAAGTAAATGACAAATCGAACAAATTTCAGATTCTGAAAACAGAAAATGAAGGATTTAAGCAAAAAAAGATTATAAATCTAATACGAGAAAGCAGTTTGAGGAGAGCTACTATAATTTAACTTCTCTTGTACGTTGTTTTTTGTGACAACATACGGATAACAAGGGAATTGAACCTATGTACAACATGGATGAAAACACAATTCCAAGTGTCGAAAACCTGCTCATTATTCCTTCAGTCTAAGCTTGTTCTAAGATTGATGATTTGATAAAAAGGGAGTTGGAGTCGAAAGTCGTCTCAAGTTAAGGATTGCCAACCGTGTATAAATGGAACGATTTCCTTGATGAAAGATGTAAGATCTTAAAATTTTAGCATTTTAATTTTATAAATTCATCTAAGAAAGTGGCATCTTCTGCTTTAATATGGACAAGGAAATCGCAACTCATCCTCATCAGTGGAATCGATTTGCAAGCGGAAATAACTCTAAATAAAACTCAAAGTCAGCTTCAGCCATCGTATCTTTCTTAAGCTGCTTAAACAATTTCAGCGATCAAGAAATGCTTGCAAAAGCAAGCATCATCGTTTTCGATACACAAGGTCAACCTCATCAATGCAGAGCCTTCTTGTATATGGAAAAGCAATCCAGTTCCATCAGCAGTGAGCTGTGTAATTTTTTGAGGCCTAGTAACCAAATAATTGACATACCTTTGTCATGAATGGGGCAGATTTCTGTAAATATCTCTCATTTTGTTGACATAATCAAAGAGCCTCAAATAAATGGTTGCATGAAAGATTTTCAATATATTGTGACAGATCACACCTCCTAAACATTCCCAGAGGATCTCACCTTAGCTGATTTGGCTGCTCACATTTTAAGTAAAATCACTATAATACTTAGCACTAACGTATTTTTGGTTTTGCTCTGTGTTGGTTAGCTAAAGTTCAGTAAGAATTGGTCGATTTTGCAGGAAACTAAATTCGGATGGGTATTTGCTGGTCCATTGCGAATTCCATCCAACAAATCTAATAAAGCTTTCATTTATATCCAAAAACAAATCCATCGTCAAATAAACAACCGAAAAAATCTGTCAACTATCTTCTGCACTATGGAGTAATTAAGGAAAAGTGCCCTTCAGCTAACCTCCGTTAGTTTATGATATTTCCGCTAAAACAGAACCAGGAATTTCCCTGAATGAAATACTCGAAACATTACGGCAGATATCTGGAAGATTTATCCTCAGATGCAGCTACATGAAGATGATTGGGATCTACAATGATTCTTTGAAGAGAAAGCCTGATTAATCTTTTCAAATGATATCGCTTTATTCTCCTAACTTTCGGATAGGGTATACCGGAATTTCTGGCTACTAGATGCCTTATGCTGTTAGCTTACAAATACCGCGCTGAATTCCCGGAAGCTGTTCTAAGGATTTGCGACTTCTACGTCGATGATTTTATGTCTGGAGGATCGACTATCAAAGCTGCAATTAAGTCAAAAAAGGAGGTGAAATCCATACGTCGATCAGCTGAATGAGTTTCAAAAATAGAACTCCAATTAACCTTTGTTCATCGAGCAGAACTACGTTTTAATCAAGAAAAAAGACTCTGGGATTGATTTGGAACCCAAATGAAGATGTTTTCAAATTTCAAGTGCATCTTCCTCAATAACTACTAGTCCTTACTGAAGGGTCAACATTTGTGAGCGATAGCTCGAACTTTCGATCCACTTTGATTAATTGCACTTCTTATAATAAAGACTATAATCATAATGCGAACGACTTCGAGCTTTTGGCGAACGGACATTTTATCATTAGCGAGCCTTAATTGCTCCCCCTGAGCCTGATGATCAAAACATTTCGCAGAACAGGACTACTAGATATGGACTTTTGATTCAAATAGAGCAAAGATTTTGAGACATATTGTCAAAGGAGTATCTTATCCACCTCCAGAAACGATGAAAGTGGAAGAAAATTCGTCTGAATCTACTAAAATCTGGGCGTTTAGTCCTGCTGAAGGAGGACATCAGATTGCCTTTTATGTGGCCAACTAGTAAAATTGTCACTTTGCAAACTGGTAATTATCATTTAATCAGGGTCGTATTGGTGAAGATAGCTAATGGAAGAATTTTTAACCGATCCGTACCTACGATTTGTGAAATAAATAAATTTTTTTGTCAAAACGGCACTGAAAAATAAATTTATAAATAAATCAACGCGGCATCCAGGCTGAAAAAATGAATTAGTATCTGGAATAACCGATATAAAATATTTCTGCCTTGTTGAACTTCATGCATTTCCATTTTATTTTTACAGAAGCAGGATGGTATGGATCTGATAGCAGCGTAGCGGCTGAAATTCTTCCTGCTGCAGGAAGACCGAAACCTTTGGCAGGTCAGAAGTTAATAGTGCAAGACGGAAAAATCATTATCATAGCCGACATCCAAAATAAAAAAATTATACCATTCAAAGAATCAACGCAATTTTATGAATTGACGAAAGTTCAACATATTTATCCAACGGTTGTTGAACGATGGCAGCGTTTCAATGTTAAGCCCAACCAGTGGCTGCAAGACGTCAATAAGCATGCTGAACAAAATTATGATGTAAGTAAATTGTAAAAAGGATTCTGGGATTCAGTGATTGGTAAGCTACTTTCAAGAAGAAACGAGATACATTTATCATTACTGTTTTAAAATATTACTTTATTTAAGCCGAAACCAGCAACGGGATGCCTCCTGTCGAGACCATTGAAGTAAAACTTTCCGCGTTTGTCACCGCAATTCCGTAGTCGTGATATTTTTCACGTGAACATAAAATCAATTGAAAACCGTATTTTCTCAAGTTTCGGCGTTTCGCGGAATCAACTCGTTCTACTGAAACGAAAACGAAATAAAATTATCGAAGTTCTAGCATTTATTGAAATTTAAAAAAACAAAGGAACTTAAAAAACGTTATATAAAAAAAAATTGTGTTGAACAAACAATACAAGCTACGAAACAAATCAAATGGCAAAAGTTATTTACTCAGAAAAGAGCTGAACATTTGTTATTAGTAGCCTTTTGATAGCATACGTAGTTTTTGTTTCAATTGCGAAAAGTAACATGAATAATAAAAAAATTAAACTTTTGGAAAAAGCAACGCAAGATACGAGAAAAAAAATATTAATACATAAAAGTTGTTCACCGTAAAAGGATCTATGAATTGGTAATATAAGATTTTTTATTGAATGCGTGAGCTTTGGTTTATTCATAAATAACAGAATTAAATACAACAAATAAAAACTTTTGGACAAAGGAAACAAGCCACGTAGAAAGATGAATTGAAAAAATTGTGCAACCAAAATGATCTACAATTTTCCTATTAAATTATTTTTGATAGGATGCTTACTTTTTTCTTCAATCGTAAAAAATAACAACGAAAATAAACAAATTAATACTTTGTAACAGCAACTGAAGGTTCAATGAAATTCTCGAAAGTTTGTTTAATACAATTTAATTATATAGAAATCCATTCAAATCTTTGAAAATCAATCTTTCTTTGAGTTTCCTTGTCATTCTTTTAAAGACCTTAAAATCTTCATAATATTGGTATCTGAAAAAATTGGTTTTACTTCAATTTAATCAATTCCCGTTGAAGTCCTCTTAACATTCGTTTAAATGCCTCAAAAAGCCTTAAAGATAAAATAATTCAATTGATTTTTTAATGCTCTCTAGAAATGGTCCCAATCTCATAAAATCTGCACAACCCTTGAAAATTCTATTAACTTCTTCGAAATATTGTACAATCCTAAAATTTCACGACGGTGTATTCAGTAGCTTCAAAAATTTCAGGTCAGAATCTCACAGCCAACTAAAAAAAATAGTACTTAAAAAAAGAAACTTACACCCGGCTATAATTTCGATTTTGTGTCTAGAATAAATTAGTGTAATTGGTTATAGTAGTTGAAGAGTGTCGGCCACGTAATTATTTTCTCATACCCATTCAGTAGCAATTATGAATCAGCATCAACCAATAGAGGAACAATAGTTCCGATAGAAAATTATTAATTCAAATAAAGGAAATTGAATTTAAATAGTTTAAATGATTTATTAAAAACTAGTAAAATGGACAAATTTTAAGAAAATCCTGACATACATTGTTCTTCACATATTTGCATCACACATCTGAATGTTAAAAATTTATTTGTATATTTCACACAACAAAAACTGAATTTTTTCTTTCAATTTGCGTTTAGAAATTATATTTATCACTGAAAGTGAAAAATGAATAAGTAACAACCTGTGGGTTATATGAAACTTGACATTTACCTGATATCAATCTTAAATTAACAAAAACTATCACTCTCGTTTTATTTGATAGAAATCACCTTTGAACAGAATGTGGGTATCGAATTTCTAAACATTTAGTTGTTTGTGATGCAAAGCATGTGTGCTGAATAAATTGAATTTCACTGACCCTTAATTCAGTATAAATCTTATAATTCTTGCGCAAAATAAGCTATTGAAAACCATTGTAAAAAGAGTATTACAAATAAATAATCATTAGATTAAGGAATGAATTGTCGCGTCAATTATAATATACAATAACAATATTATTTAACTTGAATTTCTTTAATTTTATTAAATCAGAATTGTCCTAATCAAATGTATTAATTTATATTTATCATTCGAAAGAATTAATTCTTTAAAATTTTAGTCTGCATATTCTACTTAGTTAAACATAAGCTGAGGTTGCATACAATTGGCAGATTCACGCTTATTGAAAATTGCTGTGTGTGCATTGTATTCTTACTATTCGTTGTGATCTTTTAAGAACTCCATTTCAAATTGAATCTCAACCTATTCATGTGCACATTAATAAATCGTAGAATGCTCATAGGAATTATTTGAGGTTAATCAGTCGCATTCTACTCTATTCACTAAGCATTTTAACGAATGTGGAATGGCAGATTGAAAGCACCGCGTTCAAGTGACTGATTGAAAATATGGACAACTAATTGCATTTTCATTCTTTCAATTTGAAAATGACAGATACGTAATTCCAATTGACTGGATTTTTATCGGTTCTTTTTTCCTGGGTACAATATGTAATTAAATGCGAAAGCAAGTAATACCCTTATCCAAGGAACCTTACGAGTCAGAATGCGCGCGAAAGGACATTGCAAAAAGAAAAAAAAATTGAAATGTTTTCCAAGGAAACTTTGGGCGAAAACGTAATATTTTTTTTGATAAACCTCTGGAGCGTGAACGAAAACCATATTGCGTACAGTCCCATCTTAAAGAATATGAACTTAGTAAAGTAACGAAGTAGCGCCATCTGGTGGAGACAGTGATCCCAGATCTGAGACGAGACGTGGTCCAATACTATGACACGTCTATGTCCGTGTGAATATGGTAGGAGACGATATAAATGCCTGGGTTGCGCGCGCAACCCATTTCTCCTCTTCTGAATTTGAAAACTCGAAGGTGCACGATTGGCGGTCGGAACACTTCGGCGGTTCTATTTATATCTCTATCTGCTTTGAAATAAAATGAAGAGATTGAGATTTTAATATTTCCAGACTTCGATGCTGGGCTGGCGATTCTCATGATTTGAATACTTCGCGCGTCTCTTTAATGCGTGTATTTTGAGGTTACGTTACTACAAGTGTAAAATATAAATTATATAAATATTAATACTATTATATATATATTAATAATAATATTATAATTATGTTATATTATAATAGTCTTTTTTAAATCTTGATCCGCATTTGAAAGAAATTTAAGAAATTGGTGATTTTGGAATTTATCTCGTTTGGATAAAAACTTAAGTATTTGATTGAAAAATTAATTATTATGTTGAAAATGTAACTATTTTGAAAAAAGTCCTCTTTTCTATCAAAAAGTCAACTACTTTGTTAAAATTTTTATTTCTTTTATTTGAAGGTTCATCTGTTTCTTTGAAAATACATTTTTGAAACTGAGAATTAATCTATACCATTTTTGGTTAAAAAATCATGTATTTTGTTAACAATTTGTCTTTCTTTGTAGAAATTAAATTGCTTTATAAAAAATTTATACTTTTTGATTAAAAATTACATTTTTCGGTTGAATTATCAACTGTAAATATTTTTTGGTTGCAAAGTCGTTTTGTTGTAAATGCAACCATATTGTTAAAAATTAAAATCATAATTTTTGGATGAAAAATTCGAATATTCACTTAAAGTTGAACTAATTGGTAAAAAAATTAATTTTTTTTGATTAAGGATTGATAATTATAGTTGAAAATTGAACTATTTTCCTTTAAATTAGGTTAAAATTCAGCTTTTTTGTAGATAATACTCTTTTTGACTTTAAAATTTAAAAATTTGTTAAAATTCAATTGACCTTTTTTAGAAGAAATTTCATCTTTTTGGTTGAAAATGTATCATTTTTGCACAAAAATTCAGTTTTTTGGTAAAAATATGAAATGTACATCTTCTTGGGTTTAAAAGTCGAGTATTTCACTAAGAGTTGAACTACTTTGTAAAAAAATACGTTTTTTTTACAAGGGTTTATAATTATGGTTGAAAATTTAACTGTTTAGTTGAAAGTTTAATTCTTTGATTGAAAACTCATATTTTTCGTTTAAGAAATTCAACTTTTTGTAGATAATTCATCTTTTTGACTTTAAAATTAAATAATTTCGTTGAAAATTCATGTATTTTGTTTAAAATTTGTCTTTTTTTGTAGATCATTAATTTTCTTGGTGGAAAATTCATCTGATTGGTTGACAATCAACAACTTTGTTAAAACACCAATTATTTGTTAGAAAATTAATTTATTTGTTTTCGATTATGACTTAAAATATTATTTCAGTATAAAAAATTTTTATTTTTAACCCAAACAA
>NC_046661.1:140562072-140566669 GCF_010883055.1 Belonocnema kinseyi | reverse complement strand
TGTACAGTATTTGAAAAGAATAACAAAAATTGTTGTGATTGCTAAGAACATTGAAAATGATTTTTTATTTTGACAAATAAATTTTAAGTGAGTATTTGAAAATATTTTAAATTTAAAAAAAAAGTATCCGGAAGATTTTAAGGAAAGTTTTTTATTTTGCAGTTTTTTTAATGTTAGGAAAAAAATTTAATTAACAAAATATATCAATTTTCAACCCAAAAGTTTACTTTTTAACAAATTAAATTAATTTTCTATCAAATAATTGGTGTTGTAACTAATATAATGTACTGGATAAAGTTTTAAACAAAAATTGAATAGTTCAATTTCCAGATAAAAACGATTAATTTTTAATAAATCCTAGAATAGTTACATTTTCAGATAAAAAAAAAATTTTTAATCGAAAAAATACATTTTCAATAAAGTTGTTAAATTCTCAACCAATAACATGAATTTTCGACCAAGAAAATTAATGATCTACAAAAAAAAAAACAAATTTAAAACAAAATACATGAATTTTCAACCAAATTATTTAATTTTAAAGTCAATAAAACCAATTATCTACAAAAAGTTAATTTTTTTCAGCGAGAAATATGAGTTTTCAATCAAAGAGTTAAAATTTCGACCAAATAGTTAAATTTTTAACCATAATTATAAAACCTTGTTGAAAATAACAGTATTTCTTTTACAAAGTAATTCAACTTTTAGTGAAATAATCGACTTTTAAGCCCAAGAAGATGTACAGTTTATATTTCAACCAAACAATTGCATTTTTGACCAAAAATAATACATTTTCAACCAAAAAGATTCAATTTTTACCAAGCAAGGTCAATTTCCAACAAAAGATATGAACTTTCAACAAAATTATTTAATTTTACAGTCAAAAAGAGTATCATCTACAAAAAAGCTGAATTTTTAACCCAAAAATATGATTTTTCATCCAAAATTTTAATTGTCGACCAAATAGTTTAACTTTCACTTACAGTTGAAGCACTTAGTAAAAAAATTAATTTTTTCTTATTAAGGATTCATAATTATACTTGAAAATTCAACTCTTTGCCTTCAAATTAATTTTTTTGTTAAAATTGCATCTTTGGGCGTTAAAAGTCAACGATTTGATAGAAAGTTAAACTATTTGGTCGACAATTAAAATTTTGGTTGAAAAATCATATTTTTGGGTTAAAGATTCAGCTTTTTCTAGATGATACTCTTTTTGAATTTAAAATTAAATAATTTTGTTGAAAGTTCAAATATTTTGTTGGAAATTGACCTTGCTTGGTAGAAATTTAATCTTTTTGGTTGAAAATGTATCATTTTTGGTCAAAAATGCAATTGTTTGGTTGAAATATTAACTGTACATCTTATTGGGCTTAAAGGTCGATTATTTAGCTAAGAGTTGAATTACTTTGTAAAAAAAAATACTGTCATTTTCAACCAGGTTTTATAATTATGGTTAAAAATTTGACTAGTTGGTTGAAAGTTTAACTCTTTGATTGAAAACTCATATTTTTGGCTGAAAAAAATGAACTTTTTGTAGATAATTAATTTTGTAGATCATTAATTTTCTTGGTCGAAAATTCATGTTATTGGTTGAGAATTTAACAACTTTATTACAAATTTATTTTTTCGATTAAAAATTATTTTTTTTATCTGAAAATGTAACTAATCTAGGATTGATTAAAAATTAATCTTTTTTATCTGGAAATTGAAGTATTCAATTTTTGTTTGAAACTTTATCCTGTACAGTGTATTAGTTAAAACGCCAATTATTTGATAGAAAATTAATTTAATTCGTTAAAAAGTAAACTTTTGGGTTGAAAATTGATATATTTTGTTAATTAATTTTTTCCTAACCTTAAAAAAACTGCTAAATAAAAAAATTTCCTTAAAATCTTCCGGATTCTTTTTTTTAATTTTTAAAATGTTTTCAAATAATCACTTAAAATTTGTTTGTCAAAATAAAAAATCATTTTCAATGTTCTTAGTAATCACAACAATTTTTCTCATTCTTTTTAAATACTGTACAATTTTCAAAAAGCTTTTTTTTTAATCTGCAAAAGTCTAAATCGTGTTTCAAATGATTTGAAATAATTTCAAGTTTTAAATTAATTCTGAATCTTTTTTTAAATTAAAATTGTAGCGTTTAAACTTAAAATTTAGCTCATTACAAATTTAACAATTCAAGGCTTTCTATTTCGAACCATTCTGTTCAAATTTGTATAGTTTTTAACAGTTGTTTGTAATGGATTGTTTTTAATGAACGGTCAAATATTGCTGATGAATAACGAAATTTTCTTTTTTTTATTAAAAAGTTTCAAATTGAATGGGTTAAAAATAAAAATTTTTTATACTGAATTCATATTTCAAGTCATAATCGAATACAAATAAATTAATTTTTGTAACAAATAATTGGTGTTTTAACTAATACAATTTACAGGATAAAGTTTAACCAAAAATGGAATAGTTCAATTTCCAGATAAAAGCTGTGATAAAAAAATTGAATTGAACAAGGAAAAAAACGAATTTTCAATAAAATTGTTAAATTTTCATGGGAAAAGGTGAATTTTTGACCAAGAATGATACATTTTCAACCAAAAAGATTAAATTTTTACTAAAAAAGGTCAATTGAATTTTAAGAAATTTTTAAATTTTAAAGTCAAAAAGAGTATTATCTACAAAAAAGCTGAATTTTTAACCTAATTTAAAGGCAAATAGTTGAATTTTCAACAATAATTATGAATCCTTAATAAGAAAAAAATAATTTTTTTACCAAGTAGTTCAACTTTAAGTGAATAATCGAATTTTCCACCCAAAAATTATGATTTTAATTTTTAACAATATGTTTGCATTTACAACAAAACGACTTTGCAACCCAAAAATATTTACAGTTGATAATTCAACCGAAAAATGTAATTTTTAATCAAAAAGTATGAATTTTCCATAAAGCAATTTAATTTCTACAAAGAAAGACGAATTGTTAACAAAATACATTATTTTTTAACCCAAAAATGGTATAGATTAATTGTCAGTTTCAAAAATTTATTTTCAACGAAAGAGATGAACCTTTAAGTAAAAGAAATAAAAATTTTAACAAAGTAGTTGAATTTTTGATAGAAAAGAAGACTTTTTTTTACAACATAGTTACATTTTCAACAAAATGATCAACTTTTCAATCAAATAATTGAGTTTTTATCCAAACGAGATGAATTCCAAAATCACCAATTTCTTAAATTTCTTTCAAATGCGGATCAAGATTTAAAAAAGACTATTATAATATAACATAATTATAACATAATATTATATACAATAGTATTAATATTTATATAATTTATGTTTTATACTTGAAGTAACGTAACCTCAAAATACACGCATTAAAGAGGCGCGCGAAGTATTCAAATCATGAGAATCGCCAGTCCAGCATCAAAATCTGGAAATATTAAAATCCCAATCTCTTCATTTTATTTCAAAGCAGATAGAGATATAAATAGAACCGCCGAAGTGTTCCGACCGGCAATCGTGTACCTTCGAGTTTTCAAATTCAGAAGAGGAGAAATGGGTTGCGCGCGCTACCCAGGTATTTATATCGTCTCCTACCATATTCACACGGACATAGACGTGTCATAGTATTGGACCACGTCTCGTTTCGGATCTGGGATCACTGGGTGGAGATAAAACTAACTATAGCTCTATTCTGGCAACCCCTCCATCCCGCTCCTCCAACCATACCATGCAAATTATAATATATTTTTAAATTTAGATATACAGGAAGAATAATTTACATAAACAAACCATTTTATGCAATATAGGAAAACATAAAATGGCGCATGATCAAAAATGCATTGAGTTTTTTGATATTACATGAAATGGTTTGCTTGTGCGAATTATTCTTCCCATAATTGGAAATAAAAAATATTTAAACAGAGACATTATGCCCAACACTTGAGTACTACTCCGAACAGATCGGTCTCTTTTTTAATTTAAACCTAAAGATAATGTAAATTTGTTTCAAACAGAAAATGTAAATAATTTGGTGACGTGATTAATATAATAACTCACTCGCTATTCACATGTCCGCCATGTTCCTATATTCCTGATCTTCCCTTTCTACCACACAAGCAGCAACACAGGCGCCATCTAGGGGAGATAGAAATCACTAAAAATCGTTAACATTTTAGCCTCAAGACTCTACC
The DNA here is from genome assembly GCF_010883055.1 of Belonocnema kinseyi. Taxonomy (NCBI): domain Eukaryota; kingdom Metazoa; phylum Arthropoda; class Insecta; order Hymenoptera; family Cynipidae; genus Belonocnema; species Belonocnema kinseyi. The sequence continues at coordinate 140,562,482 of NC_046661.1, read as the reverse complement.
TAGTGTGGCGAAAACGACCTCGTCAGATCGAGCGCCGAGACCGAATTGTTTAACCCGTTACACGTTCCAGCAATGATCCCAGATCTGAAACAGGACGTAGTCCAATCTATCACAGGGCTATGAGCGTGTGAATAAAGTAGGAGATAATATACATGACTGGGTTACGCGCGCAACCCATTTCTCCTCTTCTGATTTTGAAAACTCGAAGGTACACGATTTCCGGTCGGAAAAATTCGGCGGTTCTATTTATATCTCTATTCTCTATCCGCTTTAAAATAAAATAAAGAGATTGGGATTTCAATATTTCCAGGTTTCGATGCTGGCTATTTTCATAATTTGAATACTTCGCGGCCTCTTTATATGCACATATTTTGAGGCTGCGTTATTTCAAGTATAAAATATAAATGATA
>NC_046661.1:140558063-140561972 GCF_010883055.1 Belonocnema kinseyi | reverse complement strand
GGAATATAATTTATTGTCTTCATTGTATACTTTTACAAGTTTTTACAATATTCTTTTGCTCCCTTAAATTTTAAAATAAAACGAAGCTACATATTTTCTCTGTTAGAATTTTTACCTGAAAAAATAATCATTAAATCATTACATATTTCTCTGTCTATATTACAGTTCCTCTTGTCCTTAAGCTATATTACTCCTCTATATCACTATTTTCTTCGATATTATAATTATAATAATATTAATATTAATTAGCTGTAAAAGATTGTGCTCGAGTTTTTAGGGGTTTGGTTTATCTATTAAGCCCAAAAAGTTTAAACAGCCTTCGGACTTTTGATATTATAAAATTTGCTAATGAGAAACATTTGGAATTAAACAATTACAAACTATAACTTCCTAGAATTTGGTAATATTTTGCTTTTTTCAGGACTACGTGGGACTTCGATTTTTAAGATTTCAAATTGTTAGCAATTTTTTAAAGTTTTAATACAAACGTTTTTATTTGTTAGTGCTTATAATTTGTAACTGTTTTATTTTAAACGATTCTCATAAATAAATTTTCTAATTTGGAAGGCTATTTAAATTTTTTCGGTTTAATAGATAAAATTCAACATCAAACGCTTAAAACTCTAGCACAATCATTTACGGCTAATTAATATTAATGTTTATATAATAATCTATTGAGATAATATTATTATAATTATAATATCATATAGAGTTAATTATATATTATATTAATTCTATTATAAGGTACCTGATTATATTTCTTTTTCAAATTTTCATGTCCTAACTCAAAAACTTAATTATTTTGTAGAATTCCTTGTCTCAGATCTGAATTATAATTTTTTCAAAAAATCTCTGATCCAATTCAGAAATCCAGATTAACATTTTTGCATTGTTATTTGTAGATAAAAATTTGAGTTTACCAATTGAAAATGTTAGCAATTAACTTATAATCAAAATAATTCCAATATAAACTAAAAAAAAAAATAGAAAAACAAATTTCCAACAAAATAGTTACATTTTCAACCGGAAAGATGAATTTTTTAACTGAAATTAATAATCTTCAATCAAAAACCGAAATTTTTACAAACTAGTTTAAATTTTAGCCAAGTAGTTAAAACTTTTAACTAAAAATATTGTATTCTAAATTAAAAAAAGTTTAATTCAACAAAAAAGACCAATTTTACAGAAAAATTAATGAATTTTCAATCAAAACAAATAGATTTTCAGTCAGACAGTTAAGTTTTTATACAAAAAGATTGTCAATTCAAGATTTTCAATTCGTGAATAAAACTTTTATGTTTGGATTTATAAATAAAACTGTGAAAATTAGTAATATAAAGCGACTTGAAATAAAAGAATTCAATTTATAATTTAAAAAGTTACCAATTAAAAAAGAATTGTAATTAATCCATTTTTATTGATCAAAATGATTCAGTCTTCAACACTAAAAAATTTCTTGATTTATTCTTCAATTCAAAGCATCAAAAATAATAGCTTTGGTTTATCTTTTTTAACCAAAAGTCTTTGAATTATTCCGTTTAAAAAAAAAGTGTACACTGTTTTGTAAAAAAATCATCTTTTTGGCTTGAAAATTCAACAATTAAAAAAATTTTAATAACTGAAAATTCAGTTTTTTGTCAAATTTATATATTTTTGGATGAGCTCAACAGTTTAGTTAAAATTTTAAACATTTTTTGTTGAAAATTCATCATTTTAGATGAAAATGTAACTATTTGTTTCAAATGAAAGTTTTTTTCAAATTAATTTTTTCGGGCTTAAAATTCAGTTGTTTTGTAGAAAATTTTTCTTTCTGGTTTGAAAATTCATCTGGGTTGGGAGTTTGAGTTTAAAAATGAGTTTAATCGTTAAACTTTTAATGTTTCGAACTCAAATTCGCTTGAAGTAATGTCATTTTGAACCTTTAAAATAATAGCATAATTTATATTTTTTAAGCAGAAATCTCTAAAATGTTAAAGTCATAAAAATTTATAATTGGTAATTTCGTATATTAACATAATTTGATGAAAAAAATTGTGAAATTAAAAGGTGTTAAGAGTTTGTATTTTATACGTATGAATGAAATATTTCTGTATTAAAAATGGGTCAACCTGAATTTTGAATTGGACCAGGAAATTTTTCAAAGAAATTGTATTTCTGAATTGAACCAGAGATTCTTCGGAAAAATTATACAGGGTTCGTTATAAAAGTAATGCGCATGGGTTCCGGAAAAAAATTTATTTATCTCACTGGTAAAAAAGCTTCAAAAATCTTCAAAGTAGTCTTCCTTGGACGAGATACACTTGTGTAGGCGTGATTTCCATGCCTCGAAAGCGGCCGCAAACTCCTCGGCTGAAATGGCCTTCAAAAATGATGTAACATGGGCTTTGACGTTGTCCAAAGTCCCCCAACGGTGGCCCTTAAGGTCTTGCTGCAAGCGGGGGACAGTGTTCATAAAGTTAGGGTCACTTTCTATAAATTCCAACAATTCTTGGCAGCGCAAAACTCGGAGGTCCTTTCGTTCTTGAGTAAGCACTTTTGGTACCAGCTTTGCACACACCTTTCTCATCGCCAAATCTTGCGTTATTATCCCCTGCACTACAAATGTACTAATGTCTAGGGTGTCTGCGATCTGTCTGATACCTAATCGACGATTGTCGTTGTTCGTCGGCGACCTCGGTTCGACCCTCTAAAAATGCCTTATGCCAGCGTCCTGACTGCGATCTTGATATACAGTCATCCTTGAAGGCTTCTCAAAGCATACCGTAGGTTTCGGTTGCATTCTTGCCCAAGCGCACACAATACTTGATCGCGTACCGCTGCTCGATCGAACCTTCCATGGCGCCGTGTTACACGTTTCTAAAACACCTTTTGCGCGAAGACACTTCCACTCGCTCTCAGAGCTCGGAGCCAACTGCCGCCAAGCACACTGTGTCAGTGATCCCAGATCTGAAACGAGATGCGGTCTAATCCTATGAGAGGGCTATGTCCGTGTGAATATAGTAGGAGACGCTGTAAACGACTGAGTTGCGCGCGCAACCCATTTCTCCTCTTCTGAATTTGAAAACTCGAAGATGCACGATTGCCGGTCGGAGCACTTCGTCGATTCTATTTATATATCTATCTGCTAACAGCTAACTGCTTTGAAATAAATTCAGGAGATTGGGATTTTAATATTTCCAGATTTCGATGCTGACGATTCTCATGATTTGAATAGATCGCGCGCCTCATGATATGCGTATATTTTGAGGTTATGTTATTTCATGTATAAAATATAAATTATATAAATATTAAATACTATTATATATATAAATATATGCGTATATTAATAATGATAATATTATAATTATGTTATATTATAATAGTCTATTTTTTTTATTTGAAGGTTTATTTGTTTCGTTGAAAATACATTTTTGAAACTGACAATCAATCAATACCATTTTTGGTTAAGAAATCATGTGTTTTGTTAAAAGGTCGTCTTTCTTTTTAGAAATTAAATTGTTTTATGGAAAATTTATACTTTTTGATTAAAAATTACATTTTTCGTTTGAATTATGAACTATAAATATGTTTTGGTTGTAAAGTCGTTCTGTTGTAAATGCAAATATATTGTTAAAAATTAAAATTATAAGTTTGGGGGGAAATACTCTTTTTGTTTTTAAAATTAAATAATTTCGTTGAAAGTTCATGTATTTTGTCGAAAATTGACAAAAATGCAATTGTTTGGTTAAAATATCAACTGTACATCTTCTTGGGCTTGAAAGTCGATTATTTCACTAAGAGTTGAACTAATTTGTCAAAAAAATATTTTTTTTTAACAAGGTTTTTTAATTATGATTGAAAATTTAACTATTTGGTTGAAAGTTCAACTCTTTCATTGAAAACTCATATTTTTCGCTTAAAAATTTCAAT
>NC_046661.1:140513648-140557963 GCF_010883055.1 Belonocnema kinseyi | reverse complement strand
ATTTTCAACGAAAGAGATGAACCTTCAAATAAAAAAAATAGACTATTATAATATAACATAATTATAATATTATCATTATTAATATACGTATATATTTATATAATTAATATTTTATACATGAAATAACATAACCTTAAAATATACGCATATCAAGAGGCGCGCGATCTATTCAAATCATGAGAATCGTCAGCATCGAAATCTGGAAATATTAAAATCCCAATCTACTGAATTTATTTTAAAGCAGTTAGCTGTTAGCAGATAGATATATAAATAGAATCGACAAAGTGCTCCAACCGACAATCGTGCATCTTCGAGTTTTCAAATTCAGAAGAGGAGAAATGGGTTGCGCGCGCAACTCAGTCGTTTACAGCGTCTCCTACTATATTCACACGGACATAGCCCTCTCATAGTATTGGACCGCATCTCGTTTCAGATCTGGGATCACTGCACTGTGTCGGTAAGACCCCCCTCCACATTTTGCCGCCTGGCTGAGGTTGCTGCGTGGTATAGTCGCGTCAAAAAATATCCATGCGCATTACTTTTATAACAAAACCTGTAATTCAGATCTGACACAAGGAATTCTACAAAATAATTAAAATTTGAAAAGAGAAGTATAATCAGGGTATCATATAATAAAATTAATATAATATATTTAACTATATATAATATTATAATTTTAAGAAGCTATAGTTTGTAATTGTTTAATTCCAAATGATTCTCATAAACAAATTTTATAATTTCAAAAGGTTGGAGGCTATTTAAACTTTTTTGGTTTAATAGATAAATGAAACTATATATAATATCATGATAATATCACATACTGAATTATATAATTTATTTTCATTATGTACAATAATATACATCAATTATAAAGTAAAAAATATAATGAACACAATATAATATACAACAAAATATTAATCTCGGTATTAATGTTCGGATATTGCATATATATTTTTATTTTGAAATTGTGCGAAATATTCAAATATCATTAGAAACGCCAATTTCTTTAAATCTTTTTCAATCGCAATTTTAGTAGCAGACTAAAGTTTTGTATCTTTATTACTTTCCACTATTATTTAACATATCGCTTCTTCTAATAACAATGACCTCGTCACTGAAGCAGCAATTCAAATCGTCTTATCCTGTTCTTGCATTTTTTAAACTTTTCTGTAACGTAACCTCAATTATCTTTCACCAAACGTACACGCGACGCACACTCGAAACTGTTCATTCTAACGTTCTCCTTCCACTTCACCCTAGTAAACTCCACCCACTTCTTTACTTCGACCGGCAATCGTGCACCTTCAAGTTTTCAAATTCAGAAGAGGAAAAATGGGTTGCGCGCGCAACCCAGTCATCGTCTTCTAGTATATTCACACGGACATAGCCCTGTTATAGTATTGGAGCATATCTCGTTTCAGATCGGGGATCACTGCGTTCCACTCATAGACATAAGCAGTATAGACCCTCAGTCTCTTTGATCTGCCGACGATCCTGTTTAGAGGGGGAGAGGGGGAAGAAGGTGAGAGAGAGGGATGGGGAGAGAGAGGGATGGGGAGAGAGGGAGAGGGATGGGGTAGAGAAGGGGGCAGAGAGAGAGAGAGATCGAGAGAGAACGAGCCGACCGAGTAATGTTTTCTCTTTCTAACACGGCCACATGGGATAATGACGTTGCGCCCCACTCTCGAGTGTACTGTTGGCGCCAAGAGTACACTCTCGAGTGAGTGGGACGCAACGTCTTCATCCCATGTCTTCCTTCTCTCTAATTTGATCGGATATTCGCCGCGCGAGAAGGCTTGTTAAGGGATTCTATTTTTAAATATACTAGCAAGAGACTTAATGTATTTCGCAATGTGGGTTTAACTTGCGTTTATTAAAGATAGGATAAACCCATACGTTACATGTGTGGAGTTGCTAGGAATGCCTTGTAATCTGCTGATTAATAAAAAAAAATTTTAAGCTTTCTAGCTGCGTTTAAAATTTCTTATTATCTGTGGAATTTTGTGAAAAATAATTTTTAAAGTAATTTAAACAATTGAAAATTGACATAGTTATAGTTTCTGAGTCTTACTTTAATACCGGAAAGGAGTGCTTAATTAATAATTTTTTATTACAGATGGAATGGTTGACTGAAGAGGCTTTAAAAATATATCGGCAGCACATGGATGATGAAGTGAGAAGAACACATCATGAAACACTGCGTGCGCCAATGAATATTCACAATATAATTAACAACCATTGGCAGCCGCCCAGAGGTGGAAATTATTAATTCGTGAAAAATGTTCTTCAAATACTTTGAAAATAAATTAGATACAGTCGGTTAAATAAGAGCGTGGTCACTGTTGTGCGAAAATAAAAAGACTCAATACGAAAATTCATGCAAATACATTAATAGCAGGTCCAATCACCTTCTGCGTCAATAATGGCTTGACATCTTCGAGGCATACTTTGGACAGAACCGCGATTTGGGAAGTCATCGACATTTTTCACCTCTTTGAAACGATTCCACCATTTACTCACAAACTGTTTTGACTTCTGCATATATTTCGCAGCAGCTGCTTGGGTCATTTTGAGAATTTTAGGGCGCGAGCACAAAAAAACTGCTTCGAAGCGCGAAGCGTACCCTGGCAGACCAAAGGAACCGATTAGAGCCTCTACAAAGTACCCCTAAAGACCCCATTGGTTCCTCATTCGGTTTTTGTTGCAGCGTTAAAAACTTTAAAAAATAGAGTACCTGTCATTTTCATCGGCCGAAGGTGCCTTCAAGTGCATCTTTTTTTAGTAGCATTTAATAAGCGTTCCGTCGATAACTTTAAGAATTTTGTCTGGCTGCTAGCGCCACGCAGTGGAAACCTCAGATGATTACTCCGTGAGTTTCTAATAGAAAATTTAACGTGGAACCCGAATTTCAACAGTTTAAAAGTTGATCTTGATGTTTTGTTGAGTTTTTTAAAAATGAACCAAATGGGGACCCAATGGGGTCTTTACGGGTACTTTGCAGAGGTTGTTTTCGGTTCCCTCGGTCTGCTATAGTGTGCGGCACTCAATTTAGAAAAATGCTCGGTTCGTATTAAAAAGAACAGTCAGCTGATTCTCTTTCATGAAGCATGAAGGACTATACTGACCTCTATATGAAAAAAATACAGCATTCGCATTTACCAATCGCTAGTAATCGTGACCACGCTCTTATTTAACCGACTGTATTTTAACTTGTATTTATATGAAATTTGAAGCTTTTGTGAATCATCCAATTTAATCTGACAAAAATACAAATTACTTGTATGTTTACTGTATTTTTTTCCAAATACACGAGATTCAGTTACTAATTTATTTTAATTACACAACCCAAGTAATTTTGATTACTTTTAAGTTAGTTGGACTAGAGATCCTCTAGGTAAAGTTATGTCACAAACTCACACAGACTTCCCAGCTAACCTGTTACCGCGGAGTACTCCGTGCCAGTTATCATCCTCAAAGTCTCCTGAATAATCACATGTTGTGAGAGGAATTGTCACTTGTACGTCAGTTTCCTAGCGGGTAATAGCATAAACGTCTTTGTTTACTAAGGCGGCTTGTTTACATTCGCACCCTGTCAGACTTGTAACATGGTGGTAACAGCCGACAAGGATCTTACTGGACGAAAAACTTCATGCGCATGTGCAAGGAATAAGCATTCATTAGCTCTGTGATTTCCCACATAATTTAAACGTGAAACCCTAAATGGATTTGACGTTAATTTTTCAGTAATTTACTTTTACTTGAAGCGCCTACGTTTCATAAATTATAATTAACGATAAAATCATTAAAATAACAAATACAAATTACTACAAGCAGTGTATAACTAATTGAGTTAGAAGAATATAATGGGTCCCATTTTTTAAAGAACGCAATAGTCAAGTAAATAGAAAAATATTTCAAAAAACAGTAATTTTTGTTTTATGGAATTAAGTTTTAAGCAATTTCACGTCAAATAATCTACAGAATTTTATCTATTTCGAGTAATTTCTCTTAAGCATTGACAGAAATCCTGAAATAAGTTGTGACAAATTAAAAAATTCAGCAGATATTAAAGAAGGTAATTTTTTTTAACTTTCATAACGTTAATGATTTGAATGTTATTACGATGAATTATGAAGTATTCACAATTAGGTGCATTTTCAATGATATATTCTTCAAACAAACATTTTAAAACTCTTTTGGATTTAAAAACAAATTTTTTTAAACTCTTCTGTGATTTCCCGCACAATTTAACCTTACTTTTTAATATAAAAATTATGTTTTTTGTAGCCAATACGTTCCTCAAATTATAGTTTACGATTAAATTGTAAAAAATTACACTTAAAAATTACTACAAGCGTATGTAAATATTTCATTTGTAAGGATTTAGAGGGCGCCCCTTTTTTATAACTCAATATTTTCGTAAACAAGAAAATATTGCACAAAAGTAATTTTTATTTGATATAATTTACTTCCAAGCAATTGAACGAAAATCATCTAAAGAAATTTATCTATTGTTAATAATTTCTATCAGGCGTTGACAGGAAAATCCTAAAATAATTCGTTAAGAATTCAAAAACTTAGAAGATATTAAAATAAAAATTTTTGTTCTTTTTTTTCTTTTCTTACTTAAATAATTTTAATGTTTATCCGATGTATTTGTCTAAATTACTTTCAGTCAGGCGCAGTTTTAAAGAAATGTTTTTTTAAACAAAAATTGAAAAACTTTTTGTAATTCTCAAATACAAGATTCTAAGATTCCTTTGAATATAAAAATGAAATCTACCTCAGTTTTCGAGAAATCACAGGAAGAAATTTTTAACCAAGAATGGTATATTCGTATTTTCATTTAAGAAAATTAATTTTCAATTAAAAAAATTAATTTTATACTAAAATGATGACTCTTTAACCAAGAAGATTAATTTTCTATCAATAAAGTCAAATTTTCTCCTAAAAATAAGGTAAATTTTGTATTTCAAACAGAAGGTAAAATATTAAATTTCCAGTAAAGAAATCAATTTTTAACAAAATAGTTCAATTTTAAACTTAAAAATATGAAGAAAAAAAATTATACTAAATCTTCAAGAAAAAAAATAAATTTTTACCCCAATACATGATTTATCAACTAAAAAGATGAATTTGAACTAAAATGATGAATTTGGTCTAAAAAAATGAATTTTTAACCATAACGATGAATTTCCAACCAATCAAATTATTTTTCTATCTAAAAGACGAATGTCCAACAAAATAAATACGTTTTCAGTACAGGAATACATTTTTAACCAAAAATATTAATCTCTCACCGCACAAAATGAATTATCAACCGAAATATTCAATTTTTAAATAAAAAGTTTAATTTCCAACCCACAATATGAGTCATAGAAACCTACTGGACATTAAAAATTATACTGCGCATCGATGAGCATCATATATATTGATTCTGTAGCTTTGCGCACCTCCAAACTGTATTCAACAGCCATATGAGTCATATACGCCTATTGAAAATTAACAAGTCTAATGTGCATCTAGTACTATCGTAGAAGTGTACAAGTCTGTGTGCTGTAATTGATTTTATGGCATGGATAATATAAATGGAATTTTATGACAGCGAAGGGTTGTAAACTTTCATCAACTTGATTTTTAAATTTTGCGAGCTCTCTTTTCCATTACCATTAGATAAATAACCATTATTACCTATATTGAGTCGATGTTTCTAGAAGCTTCGAGAATCGCCTAGCTCACTTTGGCAAACTATCTTTCTAGAATTTTCGAGAACTCTGGGGAATCCTGGATCCAAGTAAAAGTCGGGTATTACGGTCTGTATTGCAGGGTTCGAGCTTCTCCTTCTTGATTCCATTGGCACTTGGTAAATAAGAATTTTATCCACGTTGACAGTATTGCGCGTGCGCCGCCAACCACGGGAGGGTTCAAAAAGGCTAAATAGACTTGCATTTAGATTCGTACTCCTTTTCAAAGCAATGCTGAGACTGTACTGTGCGCTGTGTGAGATAGAAATATACTTCTGCACTCAATTTTTTGACAATTTATTGCAAACTATAGGCAGTCCATATATAGGAGTATTATATATATATATATATATAGTAACCTAAGGCCGAAGTTTCTAGAAGCTTCGAGAACCCCCTTGCTCTCTTATGCAAACTATGTATAGTGCAACACTTCTTTTTGGCGCATGCGCAATGCTGCGGACGTTCTGTGTGAGATAGAAATATACGTCTGCATTATACTTTTTGACAATTTATTGCAAAGTATAGGCAGTTAGCGATATATACGAGTATTACATTTATGGTACTATTAGGCCGAACTTTTTAGAAGCTTGAGAAACCCCCACTCCTCCCACTAGCCTCTTAGTGCAAGGTATTGGCTGTTAACAATATATACGCATATAACATATATGGTACTATTAGGGCGAACTTTCTAGAAGCTTTGAGAAACCTCCCCCTAGCTTACTTTGGCCAACTATCTTTCCAGAAGTATCGATATTTCTGGAGAATCCCCCGGGACCCATCTACACGAGCGCCATCTAATAAAAAAAGATTGTAGCTGTGAACTGACCGGTGGCGCCGTCTGTCAGCTTGGACATGGATCCGTGGCAGTGATCTACCTTACCGACTCCGTAGTTACCGAATGCTTATAACTGACTAGTGGTGCCATTTGTTGGTGGCAGCTGGAACTACGTAGTAGTGTTTTCGAACACTCCATGGTATATTACATAAAGCAAAATTTATTGCACTATTAAAGTCAACTATTGTATTAATAATGCGGAAGTTAATGGCCCCGAAACTTTTGATTCAAGAATATTCTTTTCTCAGTGTAGCGGTGAGGCAGTAGGTGATCAGATGGCTAAATGTAACTCATCACTGAGTCTGCGGTTAGTGCAGCATTATCGCATTGGAAATCGATCATTAGTGTTAAAATCTAACGAATCCGAATACAGCATGAAGAAAATCACAAATTAAAATTATATTTTGCAACAACAGGTATGCATAATAAGAGCATGTGTTAACTAAAATCATGAATATTTTTAATGCTCTATTTGGGTTCGTTTCATTTCTTCTTCATATAGGGAGTTTTGTAATGACTAAAATTTTAAAAAATACTTTTTAAACATATTTAAAAATAATTTTACTCCAGGAGATCGAAAATTCGATTTTCAAAAAATGGTCCCATTCACTGAGAAAAATTTATGCTTAGCGTGAACCTCGAGAGTCTTAGACTGACTGCATTTGAGTCTTAACTATGGGACAGCGCCCTAGATGGTTGGGCGAACCATCCACGGTGTGTCAAAATTTGATGGTCAGGTTTCATATCCCAGAATGTCAAGCCTCCGATTCTTGAGTGCCAAAATTCGAAGGATAGATTCACTATCTCAGAGTGTCAAGTTTACGATACTGTGAGTGCGTACTAGAATATCTGTTGCGTTCGTTCACTCAAAAATATTATCTCTGTTATTTAAAACAACTATCGCAGATGATCAAAACGACTATATTTTATAATTGAACCGAGTATCCTGGGTAATAAAATCTTTTCTTTGAATATATAGAAAAAATTTTCATTTTTTTTGCCACATATAAAAAACATCACGTGATGTGGGTTACGGGTAGGTTACTGATAGGTTACGGATTTTCAACCAAATAGTTTCATTTTTCACTAAACAAGTTTTCTATGTTACGCAATGAATTTTAAGCATTAGAAGACGAATTAAAAAAAAAATCTCAACTAAACAGTTACACAAACCACCAAATAGATCAACTTTCAGTAAAGGAGTCAAATTTTTCGAAAAATAGTTTGAAATGTAACCAAATAGTAACATTTTGATCACAAAAAGACGAATTTTTTTTACAGCAATTGAAATTGTAGCAAAAAAATTACTTGTCAACCAAGTAAGATAAATTTTCACCCAATTAGGATTACCTTTTTACCATAAATGTTTAATGTTCAATGCAGAAGGATGCATGTTTAAAAAAATAGTTAAATCTTCGACCAAAAATGATTGGAATTCAATCAAGTATTTTAATTTTTTAGACAAAAAGATCAGTTTTTCAGACGACATTTGAATTTTCATGAAAAAAGTTAATTTTCAACCAAGAAAGATGATTTTTAACTGTTAAACGTAAATTTTCAAAAAAAGAGTAAAGTTTTTAAGCTAAAAAGTGGAATTTTAAAGAAAACAGTAGACTTTTAAATTGAGAAAGTTGAACTTTTAACAAGATAGTTTAATTCTTAACCAAAAATTTGAGCTTTCAACAAGCAAGAATATTTTTCTACCCAAAAAGACGACTTTTCTAAACAAAATATGTGAATTTTCTATCAAACAATTAAATTTTCGATAAAAAAGTTGAATTTTCTACAAACGAAATTAATGCTCTGCCCAAAAAGACACATTTTCAATAACGCAGTGGGCAGAAACTTGGGCGACGTCTTTACGACATTGTTACGATATCTTTACGATAACTTGACGACATCCTATGTCTATGTCGTTAAGGTGTCTTTACGATATTGCAAATAAGTTGTAAGATCTGACGATATATTTACGATATCGCAAAGACACCAAAACGACATCGACATAGGATGTCGTAAAGTTGTCGTCAATATGTCGTAAAGACGTCGCCGAATTGTGTGCCCACTCGAAAATGAACAAGAAAAAGTTTTTCTCAAAATTACTTTTTCAAAGTCCGTGTTCACTGCCATTTCAAAACTACTTCACCGATTCAATTCAAACTTAGTACACATTTTCTACACACTTTCTACATAAGTTGTTATGATAATCTTGTAGGGCTATCGAATATTACATTTTTTTCAAGAACTATGAACAAGTGTCCAGAGAATTTTTGAAGTACGAAAAAATGTGGTACTGAAAATTTTCAAAATCCGCTCACTTTTAGAATTTTTATCTATAATGGCTGACTAACGAACTTGGCCAATCTAATGGATTTATTTTTTCAAAAATGATCGTGGTCACAGAAAGACGGACATAAAGAAAGACAGATAGACATATAGACAGACACATTCGTAAAAACCTGTTTTTCGAATTCAGGGGGTCTCAAAAGGTGCACATTTGACTAAAATGGGGGGGGGGGGGTCGAATTTTACACAAATCTAATACCATCTCTGATCAGAATGATTCCCAATGAAACAAAAATTTATGAACAAATTATTTTTAGAAAATGTGTTTTCTATAATTTTCAATAATCTAACTTTTTTTTTTAAAGTTATATTACAAAAAATTTTAACGGAAACAATATTTTAATGAAAAAAATTTCTCTTTAAAACACTCTTTTTAATATTATGAACAAATTAAATAAACAAATGCATTATTCAGGCATTTGTTGATTTTCATCTAATCTCCACGTTTTAAAACCCCCTCAGCCAGAAAAAACTATTTTTATGAACATGTTTTTCTTTCTGCCTGTCGGTCTGTCTGTAGTCTGTATTCTGTCGGCACGATAACTCGAAAAATTGATCAGATTGGATTCTGCTTTGGCACAATTTTTTAAGGCCCAAAAAGAAAGAATAAGTTCCTAAACCCGCTATTTTGGATGAAAATGACTTTTCTCTATGAAAAGAAAATTATCAGAATTAGAGCATTTTCAAGCACCAAAAAATCAAATTAAAACTAACTTTTTAAGCCAAACAACGAATGATATGAAAATAGGTCAAGAGAATAAAAACGAAGATTTTTAAAAGCCGTAGAAGATTATTATAAAAACATTTTTAATTTGGTCGAAAAATTAAAGATTCAAAATTTGATAGTACCAAAAATAATGAAAAATTCCTAAGCTCCATTTTTTCGTCAAACTATGCAAGATATGAAAAAAATGAATAAGCAAAAATTGCGCGCCCTGGAAATAACTACAAATTTGTTATAAATCACTTTTCGATAGCATGCGTAGTTTTTTTTTAGTCGTAAAAATCTACATTAAAAATAAAAAAAATATATAAAATTTTTGTACTAACGACACAAGCTACAACAAAATTAGACAAAACTTGTTTGTCCAAAAAAGAGCTACAAATTTTTAATAATTATTGTTTATGGGATGCGCAGTTTTTGTTTTCTTCTTAAAAACCAATAAAAATAACAAAGCTAATTTTTTACAAACGAAACAAACTATGAAAAAAATAAATAGAAAAATGTTACGTTTACAAAAAATACCGAAAACTTATTAGAATTTTTCATGATTATTTTTAAAGGACACGCAGTTTTTGCTTTAGTCGTAAAAAATAACATTCAAAATAAAAAAATTAAATATTTTTGAAAAAACGATACAAGTGTCGAACTAAAATTAACAGAAACTTTTTTTTGAAACAAATTTAATAAACCAATGTATTATTCGGGCATCTGTTGACGAAAAATTCGTTTTTTTTCTATGTCATTCCTTTTAATTGGGAACTTTACGATAATTTCAGTGAAATACATAATAAGTTCATCAATTTTATGGTTTTTTAAACAAGTTGAAATAAAAAATACTTTGAAGTAAATAAAGTTATTACGTCGAAATTTGTTTAACAAAAACATAAAATTAATTATATAAAAAATTGATATTGAAAAAAACGAGTTTTTCAGTCCACAAATGTTCAAATAATGCATTTGTTTATTAAATTTGTTAAGAAAATCATTAAATTTATAAACCAATTATAAATTTTGCTAAGTTAACATGAAGTTTGCAATAAAAAGAACAAATTTTTCGTCAATAGATGCCCGAATAATGTATTTGTTTATTAAATCTTCTTTAAAAAAATTAATTAAATAGTGATGGATGTTGCTAAAATTGTCATGAAGTTTCCAATTAGAAGGACTGACATTTAAAAAAAAGCGAATTTTTCCGTCGATAAGTCCTCGAATAATGCATTTACTTATTAAATTTGTTTGATAAAATCATTAAATTCATCAACAAATTATGAATGTTTTGAAATTAGCATGAGGTTCCTAATTTTAAAAAATTTACAAGAAAAAACGAATTTTTCTGACGACAAATGCCTGAATAATGCATTTGTTTATTAAATTTTTTATAATATTAACAAGAATAGTTTAAGAGAAATTTTTGTATTAAAATATTGACTCCTGTCAAATTTCTTGCAATCTAACTCAAAAAACGTTAAATTATTGAAAATTAAAGAAAACACATTTTCAACAAATAACTTCTTTATAAAATTGTTTTTTGTTAATTTTATCATGATGGAATATTTTTATATAGTTTAAATCTATACAACGTCGACGATGACAATACTTTTCTTATGATTGACGAGCACCAAGAACGTCAAATTGAAATAATTTTCATTTTTTTCCGTCATATTTATTTATTTATTTATAAAAAATAAATTAAAAATGCTCAACAACTTTCTTTAAAATTTTATCAGCTTAGAAAAACATTCAAATCGGTCCACAGATTCAGCCGGAATTGTATTTTGAACCAAAAAATGTATGTGTTTTTTGGATTCAGGGCGTAATAAAACGTGCACATTTAAAAAAACTGGGGGCGGGGGGGGGGGCAAATTTTACACCAATTTAATACCTTCTCTGAAGAGAATGTAAAAAGTTGAAAAGTTTAATCCTTTCATACACACCTATTTTTTCAAACATCTCCTACACACTGGGTCTAATTTACCCTGTTCACTCTTTGGTTGTCAATAACTTCACCACTACAGAACCTTTTTACTTACCAAAAATAAGAGGTATACTTTCAAGTATGTTAGGTGATCTGTAAGGTGTACAAAATAGTGATTCTTTCACATACATGAGCGAAACCAATTTCTTTATTATGAAAAATTTAAAAAAAAAATTTCACACAAAGAAGTAGTTACTCATACTTATTAATAACTAGAACAAACGTTGAACATATACGCGTGATGGTTATCGCACATTGTTCGCTGGTAATATGGTTGCTGCACCTTTCTCTTCCTGTCTACTTTGCAAGAACGAAGTTGACATCTCACTCTTTTCTCTAGTTGTGGTCGTCTGCCCTTGCAAAAACTTGAAAAATAGTTTTTGTCACTTTTTTCACAAACGAACGTTTATGATTAATGAAAACGAAAAATCCAAATTTTAGTTAATTCGACGTTAAGTACACACATGGGTCCCCATGACCGTGCTTCGATTTAAATTGCTTCTCAACGACGACTGATGACTTGGCACGCTACAGAAACTGTCTAAAACTGTAGTTGGGACATCGATCTATACTTATAAGTCTTCGGTACTGCAATTTTTTTAAACGCTTGACTGATATTTTTGGCCAAAATCAGTATCAAGGTACATATCACCCAGTGTGTACTCGGAGGTTTAAGGATACTTTAGGTTGATTGTAGTAATAATAATTTTTATTTCAGATATGAAACTATTTATTTTATTAGTAGAAGGCCAGCGTACAAGGTCTATTAAATAATATTCGTTATTCTAAATCGACGCCTCCATTCAATATGAGCCTATCTGCTGACAGGGCCGTGTATGAGACTATGTGCTGTGAATAAGCATAGCTAATAGTCTCATACAGAGCGCTGTCAGCACATAGACTCATATTGAATGGAGGTGTCGAAATGTCTGTTCTGGATAAAAAACTATCGTAATTCTTCTCTCACGTAGTCCGTAGAAGTTGTAAGTTTTCCTAACATTGTAGGTTTTGGGAGTAAAAATAACGGATAGTGATGAATATATATAGCAGTGAATATGTTCCAAATTTGTCAGTCATCGTTTACGAAATCTACCCAAAAAAATGAAGATTCTTATCAGCACTCTGCTTCTTAACATCGTGATTTTTCTAAATTTTTGTGGCAAATCCAATCAGTTTCATTTAGATTTTAATATGAATGTGAAATATTGCATATTCCAATTCATGAAATGATTATTTGTAAACATCTGAACAGCCTAAATCTCACTTCAAAAACTTCAACGTCTACAGCTTGTTTAAGATATTTTCCATTTTGAACGATAAGCCATGCTGTATCATTAGGTTCCATCATGTTTGCCTGTTAAAAAGGAAATTTGTAAATTAAAAAGAAATCAATCTGAAAGTACGATGTCGAATGGAAATTTCAGACAAGTTTGCGTACGATTGTTTTTCGAATTCTTTCCGAAATTTCTATCCGAAGATTTCTGTTTCTATGAGAAGTTTTTAATAATTTTGACGGAGACATTCAAGTTAGTTAAATGAAGTGTTTAATGAATATATTTCTGATAGATGGCACAGCTGTTTATAGGCTTCAATTTTCTAGAAGTTCATACACTGTAACCTGGATTTATGCACCACTTTTGGCTTCTCGTAATATGACCTTCGAAAAAAATGCAGGGACTTCGAACCTAAGCAGGCAGAGCCGCATTAAAGATTTCTGTTGGATTGGCTGGCAAGATGCAACCTGGAGTCGCGGCTCCTCTCATCACCAGTGATCCCACCTTTGGTATGTAGAGGTAATGCGCTTGCGCTAGAACGCTTAAGAGGAACACGACGCGACAACCCGTTACCATGACAATAACTTTCCGCGTCGTGTTTCTCTTACGCATAGCTAGCGCAAGCGCAACGCATCTACATGCCAAAGTTGGGGTCACTGCTCATCACCGAAATTCGGAAGCCTTCCATTCTAGAAACGCACAAATCCAGTTTACGGAAATCCAGGTTCCAGTGTAGTTCTTTTCTTGCTATTTCATGATCGTTTTAATTTTATTTACATAAAGAAGGAGAGGGGTAAAAATAGCAAAAATCTTATACTTAATTCAGAGATGGATTCTTACTAGTTGGTTTCGCTGCTCGAGCACCCATCATTGTTCCAGTTTAAAGTATTCCAAAATTTGAATTCGTTTTTCTATCACTTGTAGAGAAAGACGGATTAGAACATTATTATTTTTATAAAAGTTCTCGGTATAAAGAGAATTTTTTGTATAGTCAGGTTTCAGCAGAATGTTTTGAGCCTAATTCAGCCAGAAGTAAATTTCTTGCCTCGTATATTTGAACGATCGATTTGCTAGGCCTTCAACAGCTGGATTATAGATTTGATTTATTTTTTAAAAAGCGTTTGATCCTGTAAAAAGAAAAGATCGATTTGTAATTAAGAAAAGTTGAAATATCAATATCAGAATTAAACACTCGACAATTCTAGACTGAAGCATTGAATACGAAGCGATTTTGAGTTGGTCCTTCGTTTTCTATTGAAAACACGCAAAAAGCAGAGGTCACTCTCAGCGGCGCCACTAAACATAAACAAAATGTCATATAATGCATATTTTTTGCTATTTCTTTGCTACATAAACAATTTTTTTTTGCTTTATTAGTTTTTGAGAAAACAGGGCGGCGCTAGCTTGCCGGCAACTTAGCGGCGCCCTCTAAGAAAATCATTCAAAAATCAATAAATTAAACAAGATTTCTAGGTTCTATTATTTTGCTATTTTTTTGCCTTAGAATAAGCTATGGATCGCTTTTGTAAAGTCAACCCTCATTAAAAAAAAAACTACCCCCTAAAATGAAAAAAAGTATTAGAAAAAGTATTAAAAAATGACTAGGCTAGATTTTTTTGCTATTTTTTTTCTTCACAATGAGCTATAAGTGGCTTTTGTAAAGTCAACCCTTATTAAAAAAAACTACCCCCGTAATGAAAAAAGTATTAAAAAACAGTATTAAAAATATGACTAGGTTATATTTTTTTGCTTCACAATGAGCTATGGATCGCTTTTGTAAAGTCAACCCTTATTTAAAAAAACTACCCCCTGCAATGAAAAAAAGTATTAAAAAAATGACTAGGCTAGATTTTTTTGCTTTACAATGAGCTATGAATGGCTTTTGTAAATTCAACCCTTATTCAAAAAAACTACCCCCTGTAATGAGAAAAGTATTAAAAAACAGTATTAAAAATATGAATAGGCTAGATTTTTTTTGCTATTTTTTGCTTTACAATGAGCTAGGAATGACTTTTGTAAAGGCAACCCTTATTCAAAAAAACTACACCCTAAAATGAAAAAAAGTATTAAAAAAATGACTAGGCTACATTTTTTTCTATTTTTTTGTTTTGCAATGAACTATGAATCGCTTTTGTAAAGTCAAGCCTTATTTTAAAAAGCAACCCCCTGTGCTGCACAAGGATTAAAGTTATTGTTCGCCTCTAATCGTTACAAAAACAACCCCCGTATTTGCATTTGAATACAAACCTGAAAACTAAAGTAAAAAATTGTATAAATTAATTGTTGGGACTTTTGTCCTCTTGATTGTTGTGCTCTCTCATTATTCTCCAATGTCATATCAACCGCTTTTGCAAAATTCACCCTTACATAAAAAAAACAATATCCTGCAATAAAAACACGTATTTAAGCGTAATTATTTCTCACTCATAGTCGTTTAAAAAATAACCGCCGCAATGTATATCATTTTCCAATCTATGTGTGTATAGTCAAAAAATATAATTGACTTTTTGTAAGCATCTTTTAATGCCTTTAATTAACTACCAGCACGACAATTAAATCTATCAGATTTTGGGCTTATTTTGGGCTCGATATTGCCAATTTTAAAAAGCTCAAAAATTAGAGACTCCAGTCATACTGGAAAATTCCCAAAAAGAATGATTTTTTACAACTTAATATCTATGAGGTAAAGTGAGTTGATTTTAGACGTTAAGGGTTGGAGCCAAAAAATCGGAAAAGTTATTTTTGAGAATTTCCAAGGGACAATGGAGTCTCTGTTTTTTAAGCTTCCCAAAGTTCCCTTTCCGACTTTTTGGCTCCAAACTTAACGTCTAAAATCAACCCCTCTCTTTTACGGACATATAACTTTGTCAAAAAATAATCTTTTTGAGAACTTTCCATTGTCAATGGAGTCTTTGATTTTTGAGCTTCTTGAAAATACCCTTTCCGATTTTTTGGCTACAAGCCTTAACGTCTAAAATTACCCCCTTTCCACCACGTAGATATAACGTTGTAAAAAATAATTTTTTGAGAATTTTCCAGTGCCAATAGAGTTTTTGATTTTCGGGCTTCTTAAAAATACCCTTTCCGATTTTTTGGCTCCAACCCTTAACGTCTAAAAGCAATCCCTCTCTACCACGGAGGTATAACTTTGTCAAAAAAATAATCTTTTTGAGAATTCTCTAGTGTCAATGGAGTATTTGACTTTTGGGCTTCTTGAAAATACCCTTTCCGATTTTTAGCTTCAGCCCTTAACGTCTTAAATCACCCCCTTTCCACCACGTAAATATAACTTTGTCAAAAAAAATCTTTTTGAGATTTTTCCAGTGTCAATGGAGTCTTTTATTTTTGGGTTTTTCAAAAATACCCTTTCCGATTTTTTGGCTTAAACCCTTAACGTCTAAAATCAACCCCTCTCTACTAGGGACATATAACTTTGTCCAAAAATAATTTTTTGAGAATTTTCCAGTGTCAATAAAGTTTTTGATTTTGGGCTTCTTGAAAATACCCTTTCCGATTTTCTGGCTTTAACCCTTAATATCCAAAACCAACCCTTCCCTACCAGGAAGGGGTTGATTGATAACTGTGTCAACAAATAATTTGTTTGAAAATTTTCCAGTCTCAATGGAGTCTCTTATTTGCGGGTTTCTCGAAAATACCTTTTCCGATTTTTTGGCTCTAACCCTTAACGTCTAAAATCAACCCCACTGTACCTAATAGATATTAAATTGTAAAAAATCATTCTTTTTGGGAATTTCCAATATCAATGGAGTCCCTAATTTTTAAGCTCTTTAAAATTGCCAATGTCGAGTCCAAAATAAGCCCAGAATCTGATAGATTTAATTG
The DNA here is from genome assembly GCF_010883055.1 of Belonocnema kinseyi. Classification (NCBI taxonomy): domain Eukaryota; kingdom Metazoa; phylum Arthropoda; class Insecta; order Hymenoptera; family Cynipidae; genus Belonocnema; species Belonocnema kinseyi. The sequence goes on along the minus strand of NC_046661.1, from coordinate 140,541,225 downwards.
TCGTACTGGTAGTTAATTAAAGGCATTAAAAGATGCTTAGAAAAAGTCAATTATATTTTTTGACTATACACACATAGACTGGAAAATGATATACATTGCGGCGGTTATTTTTTAAACGAATATGAGTGAGAAATAATTACGCTTATTTACGTGTTTTTATTGCAGGACGTTGTTTTTCTATATAAGGGTGAATTTTGCAAAAGCGATTGATATGACATTGGAGAATAATGAGAGAGCACAACAATCAGGAGGACAAAAGTCCCAACAATTTATTTATACAATTTTTGACTTCAGTCTTCAGGTTTGTATTCGTATGAAAATACGGTGGTTGTTTTTGTTACGATTAGGGGCGAACAATCACTTTTCTCCTTAGTTATGCTTTAAAAATATCGGGTTTATGGTTTACAAGTGTTTTTCATCTTGAATTTTTCATTTTTTAACTACGCTTGTGCAGCATAGGGGGTAACTTTTTAAAATAAGGGTTGACTTTACAAAAGCGTTTCATAGCTTATTGTAAAGCAAAAAATAGCAAAAAAACCTAGCCTAGTCATATTTTTAATACTGTTTTTTAATACTTTTTTCATTACAGGGGGTAGTTTTTTTGAATAAGGGTTGACTTTACAAAAGCCATTCATAGCTAATTGTAAAGCAAAAAATAGCAAAAAAAATCTAGCCTAATCATTTTTTAAATACTTTTTTTTCCATGAGGGGGTAGTTATTTTTTAAATATTTTTTTAATACTCTTTTTATTGCAGGGGGTATTTTTTTAAAATAAGAATTGTTTTTACAAAAGCGATCCATAGCTCATTGTGAAGCAAAAAAATAGCAAAAAAATATAACCTAGTCATATTTTTAATACTTTTTTTTCATTGCAGGGGGTAGTTTTTTTGAATAAGGGTTGACTTTACAAAAGCCATGCATAGCTCATTGTAAAGCAAAAAAATAGCAAAAAAATTTAGCCCAGTCATTTTTAAAATAATTTTTTAATACTTTTTTTTCATTGCAGGGGGTAGTTTTTTTAAAATAAGGGTTGACTTTACAAAAGCGATCTATAGCTCACTGTGAAGCAAAAAAATAGCAAAAAAAATCTAGCCTAGTCATTTTCTTAGTACTTTTTTTTCATTGCAGGTGGTAGTTTTTTGAATAAGGGTTGACTTAACAAAAGTCATTCATAGCTCATTCTAAAGCAAAAAAATAGCAAAAAAAATCTAGCCTAGTCATTTTTTAAATAATTTTTAATGCTTTTCTTTATTGCAGGCGGTTGTTTTTTTGAAATAAGGGTTGAGTTTACAAAAGCGATCCATAACTCATTGTAAAGCAAAAAAATAGCAAAAAAATATAACCTAGTAATTTTATTAATTTATTGATTTTTGAATGATTTTCGTAGAGGGCGCCGCTGAGTTGCCGGCAAGCTAGCGCCGCCCTGTTTTCTCGAAAACTAATACAGCAACAAAATTATTTTTTTTTTTGGTAAAAATTGCAAAAAAGTAGCAAAAAAATATGTATTATATGACATTTTGTTTTTCTTTAGTGGCGCCGCTGAGTTGTCTGACCTAAAAAGCAGACAAGTTTACGAATTAATACTCGCTGGTCTTGTATATTACATATTTAAAATTATTTTGGAATACACTTGAATTCTTTTGAATTCACATTGAATTGAATTCCATTGATTTCTTCTAAATTCTCGGAACTAACTGAATCCCGTGTATTATTCTGAAGTCAATAGAGTCCCCTCAATCATTTGAATTCTTTGAGTGTGTGGGATTCCCCGAATTCCGAGAATTAGCGAACCCCAACATCTGAGAATATTCAAGAAATGTTCGGAACACAAGTAATTAAGAAAACAGAGCATTCAGGGAATTTCGAACATTTAGGAATTTCGGGGAATTCAGAAAATTCAGGGAATTTCAAGGATTACAGATAATTTTAGGAATTCAGTGATTTTTTTAGATGTTAGAGAATTTAAGGAATTCAGAGAATGCAGTATATTCGAGGAATTCCGAGAATTCATCATATTCAAGAAAATCAAGAAATTGAGAGATTTCAACTATTTTAGGGAATGCAGGAAACTAAAATAAATCAAAAGTGTCAGGGAATTTAAGGAATTCCGAGACTGTAAAAAGAATTTAGAGAATTATAAGGATGTATGAGAATTTGGGGGATTAAAGGAATTCAGACAATTGACCCAATTTAATTAATTTGAGTCACATGAATCAAGAAATTTAGAAAATTGAAGGAATTCAGAGAATTCTAAGAATTTAAGGAATACAGGGAATTTAATAAATTTATATAATTTAAGGAATTCTGAGTAATCAAAAAAATTTCAGGAATTCATTGAATTCAAGGAATTCATTGGATTCAAGGAATTTTGAGAATTCAAGGAATTTCTAAAATTTGAGGAATTCTGAGAATTCGAGAGTTCAAAATTTGAGGGTATTTCGGGAATTTAAAGAATTCAAAGAATTTAAGGATTTTAAAGAATTCAACGTATTCGAGGAATTCATGAAATTCTAAATATTTCAGGAATTTAGGGTATTCAGAATATTTAAGCAATTCAAGTATTTCAGGGGATTCGTAGAATTTAAAATATTATAGGATTTAAGAAAGTCGGAAGTTTTAAGAAATTCAGAGAATTGCAAATATCTAAAGAATTCAAGGAGCTTTGGGAATTTATCATATTAAGGAAATTAAAATATTACAGAGATTTAAAGAGTTTTCAGAGAATTTACAGAATCACATAAATGTAGAGAAGTCAAAGAATTTAATTATTCAGAATACTGAAGAACCTAACGAGATTCAGGCATTTCAAAGAATTATGAGAATCTAGTGAATCCAACGAATACTGTGAATTAAACAAATTCTGAAAATGCAAGGAAATCTGAGAATTCAAGGAATTCTCAGAATTTAAGGTATTTAGAGAATTCCAGGAAATATTAGAATTCAAGGAATTTAGTGAATTCAAGGAATTCTGAGATTTTGTAGAATTCAAAATTTTAAATAGATTTAAGAAATTAAAATCTCACAGAGATTTTGAGAGATTTTATAGAACTTAAGGAATCATACGAATTCAGAGGAGTCAAAAAATTTATTAATTTAGAATATTCAAGAACTTCACGGGATTTATACATTTCAAAGATTTCTAAAAATTCATTGATGTCAAGGAATTCAGTGAATTCAAGAAATCCTTAATATCCCAGGAATCCAATGACTTCGGCATATTTAAAGTACTTAAAGATTACAGGGCATTATGAGATATTTCAGACTATTTCGGGAATTTGAAGAATTCAAGAATATTTCAGAAATTCAAGAATTTCCGGATATTCACAAAATTTAGAATATTATAGAACTCTGGGAATTCAAGTGTTTCGAGGGATTCAAGGATTTAAGTGAATTCAGAGCAATCGATGATTTCATTAAATTCAAGGTATTCAGATAATTCGAGGAATTAGGAGAATTCAATGAATTTAGAGAATTCAATCAAACTTGCTGGGATTTTGAGAGATGTCAGAGGACTTAAGGAATCATCAGAATCTAGAGAAGTGAAGAAATTTAATTATTCAGAAAATTTAAGAACTGTACGGGATTCAAACATTCAAGGATTTCAGAGAAGTCAAGGTATTCAAGGAATTCTAGAACTTTAAGGAATTCACAGGTATCAACGATTTCATAGAATTCAACGACTTCTGAGAATTTTAGAAATTCAGGATGTTAAGAAAATTCAGAAAATTAAAGGTGCTTAAGAATTTTAGGAAATTCAAGGATTTTAGGGAATTTAGAGATTCCAGAGAATTTAGAGATTTCAGGGATATTTTGAATATTTGAGGAATTAAGAAAATTCAATAAATTGAAATAATTCAAGCAATTTAAAAAATGTAAGAAATTTAATTATTCAATATATTCAACGAATTCAGAAGTCTTCTGGAGTTCAGAGAATTTTGAATATTCAAGGAATTCAAGAACCTCTAGAATTTTGAGATATTTCAGGCAACTTGAGGAATCGTAGGAATTCAGAGAAATTAATGCATTTAATAATTCAGAATATTTAAGAACTGCATGGGATTCAGAAATTTTAAGAAATTCTGAGAATTCAGTAAATTGAAGGAATTTTGAATAACCAAAGGATCCAGTGACTTTAGCATGTTCAAAGAATTTGAGGATTAAAAAGATTTTAAGAGATTTCAGAGTATTTCGGGCATTTAAAGAATTCTCTGAATTCAAGGGTTTTGGAGAATTCAAGGTTCTTAGGGAATTCAGAGTAATCAAAGATTTCATGGAATTCAGGGTATTAAAAAATAAAAGAATTAAGAGAATGCAATACATTGAAGTAATTCACGGAATTTTAAATATTTAGAATACTTCTTGGAATTTTAGTACTTCAGGGAATTCAGAGAATTTATAATATTAAAGGAACTCAGGGAATTCAAGGACTACAGTGGATTCAGCGATTACGGGGAATTTAAGGATTTTGAAAGATTCACAGTATCAACGATTTCATAGAATTCAAGGTAATGAAATTCAGACAAATTAAGCATTTTAACTAAACCATAGAATTTAGAGAATGCAGGCACATTCAGAATATTCAAGAAATTGAGGGAATTCAGAATATTCAAGAAATTCAGAATAATCATCGATGTCAGGGAATTCAGAGAATTCAAGGTATTCCAGGAATGTAAGAAATAAGGGGTATTTAAACGATTTCAGAGAATTTAAGGACTTTGAGGGACTTTAAAAATTCTTCAATGATTTCAGAGAATCGAATAAGTATAGAGAATTCCGGGAATTAAGAGTATTGCCAAAATTATAGAATTCAAGGTATTTAAAGATTTTAGGGATTCCAGGATTTAAGAGAAACTAAGGTATTAAAGGGATTCAAGGAATTTAGGGAATTCAGGGAATTCAGAATATGTAAGAAATTCAAGTATTTCAGGATATTTAGAGAATTTAGAATATTATAGAAACTTAGGTAATTTAAGGTATTTAGATAATTCAAGGAATTAAAAGAATTAAATAAATTTAGAGAATTCAAGAAACTGAAATCATTCAAGGAATTCAGAAAATTTAAGGAATTTAATTATCCATTATATTAAAGGAATGCAACAGTTTTAAGTAATTCATGGGAATTTAGAGAAGTAGAGAAATGCAATAATTCCGAATATTTAAGAACTGTACGGGTTTCCGACATATTAAGGTGTTTTAAAAATGCAGTAAATTCCAGGAAATCTATATATCCAAGGAATCCAGTGACTTCAGCATATTCAAAGAATTGCAGGATTACAGAGATTTTAAAAGAGATTTCACAGAAATTCGGGAATTTAAAGAATTCAGAGAATTTAATGATTTCCAGAATTGAAGGTATTTAAGGAATTCTGAGAATTCAGGATATTTTAGGAATTCAAGCATTTCAGGGAATTCAGAGAATTTAGAATATCAAAGGAGCTTAGGGAATTTAAGGACTTCAGCGGATTCAATGTTTTCGGGGAATTCAAGGACTTTAAGGAATTCATAGGTATCAACGATATAATAGAATTTAAAGAATTCTGAAATTTTTAGAAATTCAGGGTGTTAAGAAAAATCAGAAAATTCAAGCTGTTTATTAATTTCAAGAAATTCAAGGATTTCAGGGAATTTAGAGATTTCAGGGAATTTAGAGATTTCCAGAGATTTTAGTGATTTTACGAAATTTAAGGAATGCAGGAAGTTTACAGCAGTTGAGGATTTCAGCGAATTCATTATCTTTAGAGAATTTAGAGATATTTTTAATATTCAAGGTATTCATAAAATTCAGAATATTCACGGAGTTTAAGAAATTTAGAATAATCATCGATGTCAGGGAATTCAGAGAATCCAAGATATTCCAGGAATGTAAGGAATTCAGAGTATTTAAACGATTTCAGATCATTCAAGGATTTTGAGGGACTTACAAAAATTCGAAATTTTCTAGGAATTCATGGAGTTCAAGGATTTCAGCGAATTCGAGGATTTAGGAGAATTCCATGATTTCAGAGAATCAAATTAGTAAAGGGAATTCCGGAAATTCTAAGAATTTGAAAAATTAAAGAATTCAAAGAATTCTGAAAATTCCGAGAATTGAAAGTATTTAAGGATTTTAGGAAATCAAGGATTGAAAAGAATTTAGAGATTTTCAGGTATTTCATAGCATTAAGGGAATTCAAAGAATTCAGGAAATTTAAGGAATTCAACAAGTTTAGAAAATTCAGGGATTTTCGACGAATCAAAATATTTAAAGAAAGTTGAAAGCCCTCAAAGGAATCTAGTGTAAATTTAAAATAATTCTAAAAATAATCACTGAGCCAGAGATTATTAATTACTAAAACTTTCTGGCTTTGCAACATATGCTTAATAAAAAAGGGGACAAAACTCATAAGCAGAGTCGTTTCCAAGAAAAAATTTGTAAAATTAAAACTTATTTAATTGTAGAATTTTAAATGCTGAATAATTAAAACTGATAATTGAGATATTGATGGAAAAAAGGAAAATTATATTTGGTCAGTGTAGTGCTTAAAATTGAGCAAGATTGGAAGCCTCCCCAGTGGACGCGAAATTTGGCGACGGCTTTACGACATCGATACGACATCTTTACGACATATTTACGACATCTTTACGACATCTTTACGACATTCTCTGCCCATGTCGTTTCGGTGTCTTTGCGATATCTTAAAGACTTCGTCAGATAATACGACTCATTTACGTTATCGTAAAGACACCTTAACGACATGGACATAGGGTGTCGTAAAGTTGTCGTAAAGCTTTATCTATGCGGAAGTTTCATTTGCAATAATTAAACACTTTTTAATTGTGAAATTCGAAACCAAAAAAAAATCGATTTTCAAATATATGGGTTATACATAATAATTTAACTTGCATAATCTCAAGTAGCAAAGGCTTTAAAAATCAGAAACTGGAAAAAAGTTCAATATTGAGAAAATTTCGATAGTAGAGACAAAAAATTTTAATTGAAAATTTCAATTAATTAGATAATAAACACTTTCAATTACGACGAGGTAAAAAGTAAGCAAATTAAAATTGTGTTTCGAGTTAAATAAATAATTATTAAAAGACTTATGTTATAAATAATATCACTTTTTGAAAACTCCTAGACACTGAAATTGAAAAATTGAACATTATGAAGCTTAAAAATGAAGAACTTGAAAAATTGATAAATTCTAAAACAAGGCGCTTTTGAGTCTAACATATGGAAATTTAAAATGGCTTCTCAGGTGCCTATTTTTAATCTTAGTCTAAAATTTAAATAGATTTAATTATTAAATTATGTAATATTTCATATTTTTATTGAGATTTATATTATAATGAGTAGACTTACCACAAAAATTCAGAAAAACCACGATGGTAAGAAGCAGAGTACTGATAAGAATCTTCATTTTTTTGGGTGGCTTTCGTAAAAGATGGCTGAAAAATTTGGGACATATTTACTGCCATATATATTCATTACTATCGCTTATTTTTACCTCTAAAAACTACAAAATTAGAAAAATTTTCAACGTGAATAGACTACGTGGAAGAAGCATTACGATAGCTTTCAAGCCAGAAGAGACACTTAGAATGACGAGTATCATTTTCAAAACCTTGTACGCTCTCCTTCTACTAATAAAACAGAGAGTTTCATACCTCAAGTAAAAATTCTTATCAGTACAAACAAACTTTAGCATTCTTAAACTTTCAATAATTTTTCCATCGAAATAAATTATAAAGTATATTTCTTTCAGCATTAAAATCAGTGGTGTAGTCGTGTACTGGTGGGACCTAGCGAATATAATGGAAAAAAAGTAGGGCAAAAAAAGTCCGTTGACAAATGGATTTTTAGAAGAAAATTATTATCCGATTTCAATTTTTTTCTTTAAATGAAAGCTAATGAAATTTCGAATCGAACTCTCATGACCGATTCATAAATTTAGGTGTATTTAATAACAAAAATGAAAAAACAAAATTGACTTTTGAATTATACCGGTTTTAAAAAAATGCTTTGATTCAATATAAAATACTTAGAAAATTCGAAAAAACTATCCAAAGGAATGTTTAATAGCACTGCAAATAACGAAAAATTTATTGAATTTGTTATAAACAAATAAGTGAATGAAAATGGTTTCTTGGGGATTGAAGGGGATTGGTCACTTGATTCGTTCTAAATTTCAACAATTTATGGACGAAAATAGTTTTTCAGTTGAACTAGTACAAGTTAAATAAATAATTACTTATTTTAGAAGCATTTTTTTATAAACAAATATCCATATCAGGTATTTTTGATGGAATAAATAAAGTTTTTCCTATGAAATAAATCATAAGTTACTTGGAAATAAAACCGAAGTATAATATTTGGTCATCGAATAAAAATTAATAATTTTTTAAACTACCTTAATTAACAAATGCAGTATTTTGCTGTTTTTGGGGGCACAAACTTGATTTTTTGATGCAATCAACTGTAACAAATTATATTCTAAATTTGTAAGAAAATTTTGATGACAGTAAACAGTTTCTTATTGTAAACAATATTTCTTTAAACAAATTTTTATTATTTTATGTATTCAAGAATAAATTACCGCTTTTTCACGTCATTAATAGCCATTTATTCAGCAATGATTTTTTGAATTAATTTGCATTAATTTTTGCAATAATCTTTGCCATAAGTTAATAAAAATTGATGATTCATTAAAAGAACTCAATTACTATTTGTTAATAAAAATATTGGATCATTATCGAACTATCAAAAAAAGTTGAAAAATGTGTTATTAACATTTAATTACACACAGAAAAAGAAGTTTGATTGCTGAAAAATAGCCAAATAATGAATTTATTAATTAAGTTTGTTTAAATAATTATCAAATGTTAACGATTCATAGCAAAAAATCATTGCCAAATAACTAGCTGTTAATTCCGTAAAACGGTCATTTCTTTATAAATATATAAAATGATAAAGATTTGTTTAAACAATTGTTGCTTAAAATAATAAAGTATTTAATGTCATTAAAATGTTCTTAAAAATTTAGAAATTAGTTATTTACAGTGAATTGCATCACAACCTCAGGTTTGTACCTCCAAAAATAGACAAATAGTGCATTTGTTAATTAAGGTAGTGTGAACAATTATTAATTTTTATTTGGTAGCCAAATATCATACTGAGGTTTTATTTCCAAGTAATATATGATCGATTCCATATAAAAAACTTTATTTATTCCATCGAAAATACCTGATATGGACATTTGTTAATATAAATTGATTTTGAAATAACAAATGATTTAGTAACTTTTATTAAATAAACTAAAAAACTCTTTTTGTCCATAAATTATTCAAATTTAGTGCTAATCAAATGACGACTCACAGCAAATCCCCACGAAACCATTTTTATTCACTTATTTGTTTATAACAAATTCAATAAATTTTGTAAAATTTCCATTGTTATTGAAAATGTTTTTTGAATATTTTCTTTCAGTACTCCAGGTATTTTTGATTGAATGAAAATAGTTTTCGAAAACCGGTATACTTCAAAAGTCAATTTTTAAATATTTTTGTTATTAAATAAACAAAAAAATATAAAAAATTTGAAATCCGCTATGACAGTTTGATGCGAAATTTCATTATCTTTCAGTTAAACAAAACAAAAATTAAAATTGGATGATAATTGTCTTCTAGAAATCAATTGGTTTATGGACGTTTTTTTGGCTCCTTTTCACAGTCGGAAAAAATGACTGTTTTGCTTCAAAATAATATACAGCCCACAAATAGCGATCGATTCGGAACAAAAAATCTTATATAATTTCTGAAATAGTTTTTTAGCATAAATTTTTAAAATAGGCTTCCAATTTTTGTATAAATAAACAAATATAATAGTATAATAAATAAATATATTAATTTAAGTTTCATACAGTTAATTTTTTTAAACATATTCTAATATTATATAATAAACCACAAAATTTTTTTAAAAATTAATTGTTAAAAAACAGTTTTTTTCTATTTTCCACAATTTAAAGTTTTCGAAAGTTATATTAAAAGAAACTTTCAACAAAACAACAAGATAATTATGAAGACATTTTTTGAGATAGTTATTGTTAATAATATAAGCAAATTTAATAAAGTGAAGTTTTTGGACAAAAATCCACCGACGCGTTACTTTCACATCAAAACTTATGAAACTTTTCTATAAATATTCGTAAAATTATCTGACATATTAGGAAACTGCAGGCAAAACCCTGATATTTTATATAAATTAATTTCAAAAACAAACAATATTTGTTTAAACAAATTTCCGAGCAAGCAAATAAATAATCCATTCTATTTAAAATTAAAACTTTACATAGAAAACTAAGAAGTACTTATAGATACACGTAAGCGCAACAAATGTAGAGACAAAATAACCATTTGTTTGTTTTAAATTCTTAAACAATTTATTCTAATTTTTGTTTCATTAGAAAAAAGCTTATATAAACTTCGAATCATTCTGAAAGGATGAATTTATATTTAATTGTTTGCTAACAAAATATATTAGCCTGTAAAAAAGTAAATAAAGTTTAAAAAGAATTAAAATAGCGCGCTAAACAATAGCATTTTCATATTGCGTTAATACAAAGAACCGTAATTCAGAAAACTGAAGGGTATAAGAGAAATTAATAAATTCAAAGTATTCATTGAATTCAAGGCATTCTATGAATTCACGGAATTCCGTGAATTTAAAGAACTTGAAAGTAATTTAGAAAATTCAAGGATTTCAGAGAATTCAAGGAATTGAGAGAATTCAAGAAATTTCGAGACTCCAAGGAATTCAGAGAATTCAAGGAATTCAGAGAATTCAAGGAATTCAGATAATGCAAGGAAATGAGAGAGCTCAAGGAACTTAGAGAATTCAAGGAACTTAGAGAATTCAAGGATTCAGGTATTCGAGGAATTCAGCAAATTCAAGGAATTCAGGGAACCCAGGGCATTCAAAGAAATCAGGATATTTAAGAAACTCAAAGAGTTCTAGTAATTCCGAGAAGTCAAAAATTAGGAAAATTCATGGCATTCATCGAATTCAAGGAATTCAGGGAATTTAGAGAATTCAGGGAATTTATGGAATTCAGGGAACCCAGAGCATTTATGGAAATCAGGGTATTCAAGGATTTCAAGGAATTCAAGGCATACCGAGAATTCAATGAATTTAGACAATTTTAACAATTCGGTCGATTCATGGTATTAATCAAATTCAAAGAATTTAACGAATGAAAGGCATTCAAGGAATTTTGAGGATTCCAGAAATTCAAGGCATTTAAAGAATTCAAAGAATCGTTATAATTCAAAGAATTTATATAAGTCTAGAAATTCTAAAAATTCAAGGAATTATAAGAATTTAAGGGAATCAGAGAATTCGAGGCATTCATCTAGTCAAAGTCATTCCATGAATTCAAGGAATTCAACGAGTTTAAGGAATTTAGAGACTTCAAGGAATTCAAAGAATTAAGGGAATTAAGAAAATTTACTCAATTCGAAGAATTGAGGGAATTCAAGTCATTCAGAGATCTGAAGGGATTTAGAGAATTCAATGAATTCAAAGAACTGGGTTTTTAGAAAATACAAAGCATTTTGTGAATTTAAAGAAATTAGCAGGTTCAAGGAATAAAGCAAATTAATAGAATTCAAGGAATTTAATAAAATCAGGGAATCCCGGGAATTCAAGAAAACCGGGTAATTGAGGAATTCAAGTAATTTAAGGAATTCAAGGAATTCAAGTAATTTAGAGAATTTAAAGGTTTCACAGAACTCAAGGAGTTCAGTCAATTTATGGAACTCAGAGACTTTAAGAAATTGCCCATTAATCTTGAGAACTTGATATCTTGAAAAATTTAATCCACATGTATACATTTTGAACAACATAGTTAAATTATCGACCAAAAATGGCGACTTTAACAAAGTTTAAAAATTTTCTGAAAATTATTAGTTTAAAAAAAAAAAATTTAATTTTTCACAAAATAATTGAATGTATAGTATAAAAAGATGTATTTTCAAACAAATAATTCAATTGAATAGCTAAAAAGACCAATTTTTTTAAATGTTAAATTTTCATCAAAAAAGTTCATTTTCAACCAGGAAAGATTACATATTTACCGAGAAAGATAAATTGCTTTTAAGTTACAAAGTAGAATGTTTTAGAAAAACATGAACTTTCAACGAAAAAGGCAACTTTCTAACAAAATAGATTAATTTTCTACCAAACAGTTTAAATTTTAAATTAAATAATATATAAGACAAAGTTGAAACCAAAAATGGAATACTTAAATTTTCAGATAAAAACGAATTTACAACTGATGCAACATAAAAAATAAAGTTATTACCAAAAAATGGATACATAAATTCTCAGACGAACAAAAGAATTTTGACAAAAAAAAATTAATTTTCAACAAACTTGTCAAATTTTCAAAGAAACAAATAAAATTTGACCACGAGGATTAATTTTGTACTCAAAAGCCCAATTTTGAACAAAACACGTAAATTTTGAAAAATGTATTTAATTTTGGTGCCAGAAAGAATGATTCATGTATCAGTTAATATTTAAACTAAACAATTAATTTTTCAACCTAAAAGGATACATTTTCAACTAAAATAAATTAATATCCACAAAAAGATGAATTTTTAACAAAATATTTCAAGTTTGAACAAAAGTGGAACTTTCAACTGAAAAAGATAAATTTTGTACCAAAAATAAAATAGTTTAATTTTTAGTTTGAAAAATTCTTTTCAACCAAACATGAAACTAATTTTCATCAGTATAGTTACATTTTCACCCAAATAATAGAATTTTCTACTAAACGAGATGATTTCCGAAGAAAAATTACAATAGTAGCTTTTTCTATAAAAAAAAAATATACTTTTACTCGAAAATATAGAAATGTTGAAAATTAAAATTTCTAAAATATAAGTCAACTGTTTTTAATTTTTGTATTTCAACTATTCAATGCAATCAATTTTACCAAATTTAGGTCAAATTTTGGACTTCCGTTTCCGGCATAAAAGTGTAAGGTAGTGGTGATTGAGTGGTGCTAATTGTAGTGAGGTTGCAGTGGAATTTGAGGTGAGTTGATGGGAAGAGTATGTGAGAGGGATTTGTAAGTGAGGGCTTGTATGTTGGAAAAAATTAAAGTGCAATGTTGTGTAGTATTTTGGAGATTGAGACTGTTTTGTATAGGCTGATAGGTTAGCTTGGTTAGCGTGTGGAGCAGGGTGGGGAGGCAGGTGCAACCGAGTAGAGGCTGCAGGGGCAGAAATGGCGGAACTCAGAAAAGAGATGCGAAAATGGGAAGAGGTTAGGAAACATTTGGAAAAAAGGATGAAGACTTTAGAAAAAAACTTAGAAAAACAGGAAGAGCATAATAAAAAGGTAGAACACTTGGAAACTATGATAGTGAATATCGAAAAAACAGGAGGTTGGAGTAGGGGAAGGTTGGATTAATGAAAGAGGAAAGATAAGGGAAATAGAAAAAAAAAATCAGCAAAAAAAAAAGAGATGAGCGAAAAGGAAACATAGTGGTAAAGGGTCTAAGATTTAGAAGGAGGCAGTTTAAGGAAGCAGTAGAAAATCTGCTTAAAAAGATAGATGCTAAAGTAGAGATTGAGGAACTGTGAAATGTAGGAAAGAAAACGCGAAGAGGAGAAAAAATTGTATAAGTGAAACTAAAGAAATGGGAACATAAGAGGGACTTGATGGCAAAGAAGAGGTTGTTTTGTAGAAGCCCGGAGAGAATGGAAGATTATTTTACATGGGTAGAAGGAATAGGCAGTATAAGTTAAGGAAAATAGCGGAAGAAGAAAGAAGTAAGGGAAATAGACCGTGGGTTAAGTATGGCAGAATACACCTAGATGGAATATGGTGGGACTGGGAAGATGAAAGGGATCAGATAGTAAGAAATGAGGTGTCGAGAAACTAGAAGAGAAAGAAACGGGAGATAGGAACATAATTAATAGTAAGAAGTGAAAAGAGATGAGAAACGAATGTAGAAAAGAATGGAGGATATGTTACTGGAATATAGCAGGATTGGAAAGAAAGGATACGAAGTTTATGAGAAATTTGACACAGTGGGATGTAGTAGTAATAATCGAGAGATGGCTAGATGAAAAGGGATAGGAAAGAGTATGTGCAAGGTTACCAAAAGGTTACAAATGGCAAGTTAAAAATGCAAAGCGGAAGAATCAAAAAGGCAGAGAAATGGGAGAAATGGTAATGGGAGTGAGGAATTAATGTAGAACAGAGAATAATAAGAAAGAGAGGAAAGAACAAAAAGAAGGATTAATGGTAGAAGAGATAAAGATGGGAGGTGTGAATTGGAAGATAGTGGGGGTTTATGTAAACGGTGACATGCAGGAGAAAGTAGAGGAGATGAAAGAAATGATGGAAGATAATAAGGAAGAGATAAGCCTTATAATGGGTGGGGATTTCAGTGCTAGAACCGGATATAGAGGAGGAAGGGAATAGAGAGAAGAGCAAAGAACAAAAACCAAAGGTAAGGTACTGAATGGAGGAAAAAGGAATTGTAGAAGAGTTTGGAGCAATTTAGATGATTTAACTTAACCGATATATAAAGGGAAATGAAGTAGTAGAATATACATGCTCAAGAGGAGAACGGGAAACGGCAATTGATTATATGATAGCGGATGATGAGGTAATAAAGAAAGTCGAGAAAATAGAGGTAGGAGATTATAATGATTCAGATCACTTTCCCTTAATAGTGACATTAGAGGAAGAAAAAAGTAATAGTAATATGGACAAAAAGGAAGCAAAGGTAAAAAGAGCAGAAAAAGAGGATTGGTTAATAAAAGGAAAAGAACTGTTTCGAGAAAAGATAAGAAATATCAAAATGGGGGAGAGAAATGTGGACAAGGAGATGGAAAAAATCATAGGAGAAATAAGACTAGGTTTAGAGTGCACAAACAAGAAAGAAGTTAGTAAAGAAGGGAATAGAGAAGGAGGAGAGATGAGGATTACAAAAAGAAAAAAGGACTGGAAAAAAATACAAGAGGAAAAAGAAAAAGTATACTGAGTTGTTTGATGAAAAGAATGAGGAAGAGAATAAAAGGTTTCAGGAAGATGTGGATAAGGCAAGGACGAAAGAAGATGTCTGGAAGGTAGTTAATAGAGAGAGAAAAAGAAAAAAATAAGTAAACGAGTATATTATTATCTTTTTTTAGTTGAAAATTACACTATTTAATTGAAAATGAAGGTATTTGCCAATAGTTAATTTTTTTGTAGAAAATTAATCTTCATAGTTAAAAATTCAACTATTTAGTTAAAAATTAATATATTTTGTTAACATCTTTTTGGGTGAAAACTCGTCTTTTTTGGTCGAAAATTAATCTGCTTAGCCTATTTCTTTGGTTGAAAATTTAAATCTTTTGTTGAAATTTTTGTTTGATTTTACTAAAAAATTATGTAATCAAACTGAAAACTTAACTACTCGATTTTTTCTTAAATCATCTTTTTTAAATAGAAATTTAACTATTTGATTGAAAATTAATTTATTTTTTAACAGTTATTCTTTTTGTAGAAAATTAATCTTCATGGTTGAAAATTCATATTTTTTGTTGAAAATTCGTCTTTTTTGGAAGATAATTAATCTTCTTGATTGAAAATTCATCATTATGGTTAAAAGATTTCTAGATTTAAATCCAGCCATTCTTATTTGAAATAATGAAATTTAGAATCTTAAACAATGTGGAAATGTCAGAAATTAAGACAATTATTTAGGAATAATTAGTTTTCAAAGAGAATTCACTTTTTTTAAATTCTAGAGTAGATTTATTCTGAATTTTTATATTTATAGGAATCTGTAAAATGTTTGAAAATTTTCAGATTATGCTATGGTATATCGTTGAAAATTAATTTCTTTTTAATTTTTTCAAGTAAATTAAATTCAACTATTTAAAATCCTTTGAAATCTTTTGAAATCCCTTGAATTGTCTTCAAAAAATTGTCAAACTGAAAGGCTCCTAAAATTCTATGAAGGAAAATAGTAAAAACTTTAAATTATAGACAAAAAACATATTTATATTTTGATAAAAATAATTAAGTTTAATTTTACAATTACAGTTGCCGCCAGACCAGAATCTGACAGGAAATTTTTTAAGATTGGAAAATGACAGTGAATTTATTATTTTACGGGGAATTTTACACATTTCTTTCAAGAACAATCTTTTAAACCACTTGAAATATCAAAAATTTCATATTCATATTTGGAAAGTTTTAAGATCATTGAAAAATTTTCTTAAAAATTCCTGGCAAAATTGAAAATTCTTTCATATTCTAAAAATAATATAAAAAATAATATAATTAACCTTCAAATTTGAAATTGCCCAAAATTATGTAAGTAGCCATTAAAATTTTTTTTGATTCATATTTTAATTTAGAGCATTGAGAATGATAGCGTGGATTTGTGTTTCTTCAAATCTCTGAACGGTGCAGTTTAAAAAAACTAAAAATGCCTAATTTTGCAACTTAACGGTATTTAATCTAAAATTGGATAACTGAAAAGTGTTAAAAGCTTCAGGATTTCGAATTTTGCTGTTAGGCACTCAATAAAATATTCATCAGGTAATAGAAAGGGTCCCAACGGGGCCCTATCAATCGTCGGGCGATAAAAGGGAACTCTCGTTAGGGCCCATTTAGTAGTTCTAGCTAGAACCTGGCTAAAACAGCCTTACAGAACTGTTCAGGCCCTCTCCATTTTCCCCGACCAATGCCCGATTAGAAATAGGGAAATCTATGCAGGGCCCTAATAGTAATTTATCAACTTTGAAATTTCTATAATTAAATTTTAAAATTAAAGTTTTTAATGCGCAATGATTTTCTTATTTGTTTTACTCGTTCATTACTAAATTCATCAATACAGAAAGTGAGTTTATGATAAGAAGAGAGTAAATTACTAGCTGTTTAAAATATAGCTAAGGTTAGATTCTAGCGAAAACAAATAAAATTTTCACTTTTAACCAGGAAAAAGTCTCAAGGTGACTATTCATTGGTTTTAAAATCCCTTGGGCTTCAATGAATATGAAGATTTGAAAACTAGAAATTTTAAATCAAACTTTTTATCATTTGTAATTGTTTCAAAATTTAAGTTATTATATTTTTAGTTAATTTAAAAAAATGAATCATGTAAAATTGGAAAATTTTTGTGCATAATATAACTAACAATAATTTAGGATTTATTTATGTAAAATTTTATTATTACATTTTCAATTATAATAATTAATTGTCTACCAAGAAAATGGAAGTTTTTTAACCAAATATTTAGATTTTCAACCAGACTGATGAATCCTTGATAAAAAATAAATTCTCAAAAAAGTATCATATTTGATATTTTCACCAAAAAACATTTCATATTTATAAACCTAATTAAATTTGTGACTGAAAAATACGCGTTTTCAACAAAATAAGTGAATTTTCAACTAGAACAGATCAATTTTCGAACAAAATTGAAATAGCTACATTTTTAGTAAAAAAAATTGTTTTCTACAAAAAAAAAGAATTGAAAAAAAATTGGTTACATTATGAATCGAGGTAACATAACTTATAACTAAAATGATGCATTTTAAGATAAATTTTCGAAGAAAATCAAAATAGCGAAATTTTTAGTAGAAAAAATTATTTTCGACAAAAAAAGAAATTTTCAAAAAAAATCTGTTACATTATGAACCACAGTAATAAAAAAGTTAACTAAAATGATGCATCTTCAATAAAAAATGTAACCAAATAGTTGCATTGTTAACTTAGAAGATTAATTTTACAACAACAAAATAAATAAATAAATTTTTAGCTAAAAATGATCAATTTTAACATAAAATAGACTACTTTAATTTTCATTCAGTTTCAAAATAAATTTTCTAAGAAAATTGTTAAATTTTTATACAATAGATGAATTTCCAACACCGAATCAGAATTTTACATATAAAAAGCAAACAAATTTTCAGTTAAAAAAATTAATTTTAACAAAAAATAAACTACTTTAATTTTTAATTAAAGAAATAACTTTTTTGACAACTAAAATAAAATTTTATCGAAATATTTAAATTCTTAAACAAACGGATGAATTTACAATCAAGAAGATTAAATTTTTATACATTTTTTGACGAAAAATGTAAAAGGTAAATTTTTGGTAAAAAAAAGAATTTTTAATAGAAAAATACTAATTTTCAACCAAATAAATAAAGTTTCATCAAAAAGGTTAATTCTGTAGCAAAAAGGGATCATTTTTAACACAACATATGCATTATTGTTCAAATATTAATGTATTGAATAAAATTTTCAACTTAATAATCGACAATATTAACAATATTTACAAATCACAAATTACAATATTAACCAAAGCAATAAAACTTTTAACTGAAATGATACATCTTCAATAACAAATTTCACAAAATAGCTGAATTTTTTAAACCAGCAGATTATTTTTACACAAAAAATAAACAAATTTTCAGCTGAAAAAATTTATTTTAATAAAAATAGACTAATTTAATTTTTAATTATAGAAATAACTTTTCAAAGAAGTGAAACATATTTTTAACAAAATGTTTGAATTTCTAAACAAAGAGGTGATTTTTTAACCAAAAAGATTAAATGATTGTAAAAAATTGTTGACGAAAAATATACAATGTAAATTTTTTGTTAAAAATGAATTTTTAATGGAAAATACTGATTTTTAAGCAAATAAATAAAATTTCACCAAAAAACGGACTGCTTTAATTTGTACAATATTTATATATTTAATCGGATTTTCAAATAATAATAAAATAATTAGTTCTTAAACACATTTTTAACAAAATAGTTTAATTTTTAAATAGGATGAATTTTGAACCAAAAAGATTAAATGCTTATAAAAAAATCTTAGATGAAAAATGTAAATTTTCAGTAAAAAATTAGTTTTTAATGAAAAAATACTATTTTTCAACCAAAGAAATGAAATTTCCATTTAAAAAATTTATTGTCTCTAAAAAGGATCAATTTTGACAAAGTACATGAATTTTTGATCAAATATTTTAACTTTTAATGGAATGTTCGACATCATATTTGAAGAAAGAAATTTTAAACAATATACAAAAGTTTTCAAACAAGAAAATTAACTTTTAATTTTTTATAACAAGAACGAAAAAACAAATTTTAAAGCCAAAGAAATGAATGTTAACAAAGTAGGCCAATTTTTAGCAAAGATGAATACTATTCAAGAAAAATGATGAATCATTAAAAACATGAATGAGTTTTCAAGAACGTAGTTTCGCTTTTAACCGAGTAGTTGAATTTTGAACCAAAAAATGTTTTTCATTAAAAAATGGGATAAAAGTTGAATTTACAGGGTGGTTTATGCAATTGCGCAGTTTGAAATATTGAAGGATTTGACAATCAAAACGTTTAAAATTTTATAAATTTAAAACACTATAAATTTCAAATTATTTAACTTCGAACGTTTTTTATTTATAGATGATACAAGTTCAATTTCTTTTTATTCCTTCAGAAGTATTTTCTTTTTGTACAACTTTTACCTGATCTAAATTTTTTTTTTGTATACTACAAACATTTGCAATTTAAAATCGTTCAAAATATTGTATTTATAATTTCAAAGGCTTTCAATTTAAAGTTATTATTAATTACCTTTTGCTTCAAAAATTATTTAGACTTAAAATTAAAACATTTTTTTCCTAATAGATTATTAATTTCAAACTGTGAGGCAATATTTCAATCACGGTACTATTATTAATCTCATTTTTGGCAGATTGCTATTATACCTTATCTGAAACGATCAGCTTGCTGTGCAGCCACATTCTCATCGTGACTTTAAATGTTCTATTTTTTAATTCAAGCATTTTTTTCACGGATAAGAAAAAAGTTAGAACGCTCGGACCAAAAAAAATTTGGATCAGTTTCTTGCCGAGCAGAAGACGATCAAGGCCAAGCAGTATCAAAAGCTCGAAAAATTGTGTGTTTTTGAAGCGGTTCTTACTTAAAAACTTCGGATTCTCGGAGAAGTCTGTGTTTTCGAAAAAGTTTGTATATGGGGAATTTTTGTGTAGTCGAAATTTGTCAAGAATTCGATATTTTTGGGTAGCCGAACCGCTTCGAAAACCCACAATTTTTGGAGCTTTTTAAACTCTTCGGCCCAGCTCGAGTTCGGCTCGGCTCGTCATCGGAGCCGGGTTTCGAAAAGCCGGAACGAATGATCCTTTTATGGATATGAGATCAAGGATGGTCACAAAAAGTGATATTATGAAAGCATGGCTGAATTCAAATTTAATTAGCAGAAATATTATATTTATATAATTAGAAGAAAACGGAAAAAAGATTCATAAACATCAGTTAATATTTGCAGTAATAATGTAAATGTTAAAAACACTAAAAAAGTATAGCTGTACTGAGAAAAACTGACTACGGCATATACTAAATGACTGCGCAATATTTTGGTGGTAAAAAAGTATGGTTGCTTAGAAGTAGATCATATATTTATTCGTCTGTCGATAAAAATGATTATTTTCAACTTGTGAACTTGAATTTAAAATAATGAACATTGGAATGGAATTAGAATTTATTAATTATTTTATAATATTTTCAAGCATTTCTTTTTCGGGGCAAACTCTTTTTTAAAATCTTTATCTTTATCTGCACTAGAAGCTTCTAATTAATATAGTAAGACTTAGTATTCGAATTACTAAGCCTCCCTCATCAGGAGTTTTTAACATTTTTAAAAAGGAGTTTAGATTTAAACACTTTCGTTATTAATATAAATATTAACCGATTCTCATTATTCTTTTTTCATGTTCATCTAATTATATGAATAAATCATGCTGCTGATGAAAATCGAATCAAGCCGTGCTTTAATAATTTGAGATTTTAGAACCAGCCTTAATCTCATAACAATGAATGTTATTTGTTCCGCCTGATTCGCCTCACGGCTGGGTATCTGCCTCTTTTCGTTTGAGAAGGCTCCCAAAAGCACACTGAGAAAATGCAGAGACAACTAACACTAAGCGTCACTGTTAGTGTACTTACATTTAAAATTACTAAATAAAATACAAACATTTTTTCGAAAAACCGGCTTCGATAAGCAAAACAGAATACCATTAAGATTATGTATGAAAAAAATCAGACAAAAATATTCAACAGTCTGGCCGGAAGCTTGCATCCTATTTTCTGACTCTAATCAATCTCCTTAAAAGCTCCATTCAGCCAGGTCAAGTATTGGTCTTCGAGCTTTTTGTACACCTTCGCAAATATTAAATATTTTTACACAAAATAATTTTCCTTTCAAATATTTGGCTTGAATCATTTGGAAAATTATTGGTAAATCTGGTTGAAATTAAAAAAAAGAAGATTAATGCTCAACGATCTCGTAAAAATCAAAACTGGTAAAATATTAATTATGATTAAAATTTTTTTATTGTGGTCTTATCGAAAGAATGCGTTGGGGAACCGTCAAAATAAATTTGATATGTAGTGAAAGTTTTGATTGAAATTTTTTAATCCAAAAGACTAATTAATTGGTAGTTCTAAGCAGTCCTATCCGACTCCTTGAAAAAATACCCGTAAATATAAAATTCCAAGTGGTAGTACCAAAAAAGTCCGACAGATAGCGCCACTTCTGTCTTTACACAGTTTAACACTGTCCTTTATTGGAGAATAGGAGAATAGTAATATTTATTATTGAAAATATTTTATATTGAAAATAATTGCATGATGGCACTTCAAAAAATGGATTATCATTTAGCGGAAGCTTACGTGAACTGAAAATGGGTGGACACAGGTGCATCGTACCGAATTGTGATTCCGGGTACGATGTCTCTAATAAAGAAAAGTGTCATCATTTTACGGTTCCATCTGAAGCAACAAAATATGTTAGCATGGAAAAAGGCGATTCTGAGGAAAGAGTACATTTTAAAGCCGGAAATGCTGGTATGTGAAGTACATTTTTTACATGAGGATATAGTTTGGAAACGTGAAGTGAAGCATCCTGCTGGCAATGTTATGGTATCGATATGTTAATAGTTTACCTTTTTACAATTAAAAAACTTGAATGAAATTTACAGTGTGAAAGAAATATTCACAGTCTCTATTAAGGAGAAGAAATGTATCATAAAACAAAAGTCAAAAATTATTTTGATTACATTTCTCTTACGAGAAAATAGAATGATATTCTATTCTAACCTCAAAAAAATGTCAGAACATTGATTCAGATGAATTGAATTTTAATTGAATATTTTATATTGATTGTACTAGAAGAATAAAAATAGACATAATCTAATATTTATTACGATAAATGATTATTAAAATGTGATAGATTCGGCCAATGTGATTCTCGAATGTGATTTTACTATTCAAAAACAATGCCGCCAATTTAAAAGTGAATTGATAATAATTCAATATATTTGCTACGGCACAGAATATGACAAAAAATTATATTTTGTTATCAATGTGATTGATAAGTTATAATATTGTTGCAAATAATAAAGTAAGTTGATCGATGTTATTTATGAACGAAAATAAAATTATTGCTAATAAATTAATTTTTCCACCTACAAATTTAAATACCCTTTTTAAAAATAATGACATTTATTTGTCGAAGTACAACATATTACTTAATATTACTAACCATTAATTATTTTTTACTTATATCAATTAATTTTGAAACTATATTTCCAGGTGAATTATTCTCTCAGGTAATTACATTATTATTAATCTTTCATAATTTAATTTTTATAATACTTTCACAATGTGTGAAAAACTATATGTATTTTAAGCCATTCTCTCTATCGCTATCACTGTCTCCTCAGATTTTTTCTAAAAGATTATTATTGAAAGTCTATGAATCTATTGTAATAGATTTAACGTTGATTTTATAGTTAAAAAAAATCATTTTAGTTATTTACATTATTATTCCATAACAGTTAATGTTAAACTGTGTAGAGGCAGAAGTAGCGCCATCTTTCGAACATTTTCGGTACTACCACTTGAAAATTTATAATTAAGGATGCATTCCATGCAAAAGCTTGGAAGTTGGATAGGGCTGGTTCTCAGAAATGACTATCGTTTTGAGGATTTAAGTTCCAAATCAGCGCCATCTAGCGTTGGCCCTCGTTACTAAAAGTAAATGAAACTACAGATCCCTGGTAGAAATTGTTTCCAAACTGTGCTTCCTCAAAATTCTTGTAAATATTAATTTTTTCCTAATTTCTTGTAAATTAACTTTACAAATGATGAAAAATGTATGCATAAAAAGGTTAATTGCTTATATGTAAACTACCTAGAATTATTTAATCACAAAGGTTTACACTGTACAATTTTTTGATTATTTAGGTTACAGCTTTAATGACAAAGAAACATATATAGAGATGATATAAATTGTAAATAGGAAATTGCTTTTAAATCTTTTAAAATTACTTTTATGTATATCCGTATTTATATCACCTGTAAGTTATTTGTTACTGTTTCGAAATATGAAAACAAAAAACTAACCTCTAATCAAGCAAATAGTACTTTTTTTATTTAATACTTACCAATTAACACATTTTCTTGAATCCGCATGTAATAATAAACACAGTACCAATAATAATATACACAATGCAACTTTCAGACAGTGTTATATAATAACGAATTCATTAATAACAAATTTAATTTCACACTTCGACTAATGTTTATTTTCGAGATGTGAAAATAATTGAAAATATTAGGGTTGCACATGCGCAGTGAATTTTACTGACTTTCAGCGCCATCTAGTGATGGCCACCAACACTAAAACGTAATGTCTTCAAAACGATACATGGGAGTGCCACCACTATGCTTACAGTGGCCCGTTGATCAATTCATTAGTCAAAACCTTGAAAGTACCTAATTCTTCAAAGAAAATTGATTGTACTGTTGGAATTAGTCAAAAGTTAACTAATTCAGATTCAGCGAGTATATAATACGTTCCCCAAAAACTACCCCTAAGTCATACATGCCTATCTCCCATGATCCGAAACTTTAAATTAATTACTTGAAACTTGAAAATTTCCTCATTTATTATAATTATCCAAAAGAAACTACCCTTCCACGTGAAAATATGTAGCGGAACATATATACGATCAAAAAAGCATAAAAAATAATACAACTTAGAAAACACTGTTCGTTGATATTTTTTGCTTCTTTTTTTTCTCCGATGACATATAATGCGTGTCTCAAAAACTACCCCCAAGTCGTACACATCTACCCCTCATGGTCAAAAACGTTTTAAAAGCGGAAAAACTACTTTGAATAATGTAATGTAAACCTTTGTAATACTGTGAAATTGTTGAATGAAGGAATGTCATTATTGGATTTTCCATAATTTGTTCAGCTATAAAAAACCAGGAATAAGTGAACAGAGAATTTTTAAAATTTTGAAAACATCTGGTCTAAAAAATTTTCAAAATGTGCTCACTTGAAGAAGTTTTATTCAAGTATCTAATACCTTCTCTTATGATAATGTAAAAAGCTTTGAGTATCAAAGATAACAAATGTTTGAAACGATACTAATTAAATTCAAAAAGCTAAAAAGGACTACACGTTAAAGTACAGAAACTCGGTATTCTAATTGAAGCTCGGAATTTAGCTATAGAAATTGGGAATATGGTTAAAAGAAGCAAAAATTATACGCTCAGTGAAACTTCGTTTATTAAAACTACACCTAAATTTTCACGACCACAATGTACGTCTACACCAAGGCCGAAAGCAAATAGAATGTTTTTAAAATACCCAACTAAAATATTTCATTAGTCGAACGATTGAAGACGAAATGTCAGAAATGTGGGAATTAAATAAAATTCATAATATTAAAACAGAAGAAAACAGTACTTGTGGATTAAAAATCGTCCCGGAATAATGGACAAAATTTACTAAATGAAAAGTAATTAAATTATTTTTTCAAATTTTAACTGCAATACCAAATTCATAGAGATACCAAAAACGGATAAACTTTCAAAAAGCGCATACCTCTTTTTTCGAAAATTACTATAGTTATAAATTTGACGCATTAATTACGAATATGCTCATGATATGCTATCGGAATAAAAAATCTAAATACAGAGTGTAAATAATATTTTAAAAAGTTGAAAAATCAGATATGCAAAATTATAGTGAAGAAAAAATAGACACATAATATAGGCCAATTGATAAAAGAATATAGCGAAGAAGGTTAAACTATACTAAGATTCAAATATGGAGATCTTGTTTTTTATCTTAAAGAAATAATTTTTTTTTAGAAATAATCCAATATTTTTCTAATCATTATCCACCTATTAGATTCTACTGTGTTTCAATAAAGTTAGAGAATTAACTATGAAGAAAGGAAAAATATAATTAAAAACGCGCACGCAAACCATTTTGGAGAGAAAAATACAATTCAAAGAACGAGAAAGATGGATGACAGGTAAGGACGAAGAAATAAGGAGATGTTTGAGAGAATATCCATATAAGCCAATTTCAAACTAATTGAAAATTGCATCTTGGATGCTTTCACTTTTTTGTATTTACAATCTGGTAGTGCTTATTTAAACAGTCATCAAAAATTCGGGACTTGGAAAAATAAATGGTCTATGTTATGGAACTCAGGAAAGTTTAGTCCAATATGTGCTATAAGTTTTGGTCCCTTATAATTTGTGTTGAGTCAAAGGACTTTCAAGTAAGTGGATAAAGAAATATGAAGAGGTCGGAAGCATTCACGATTTGTTAGACATGGTTATCAAGCGTGTAACCACAAAAAAGGAGGACAAGGTAATTATCAAACTTTTTGAGAAGCACCCCAACTTTAATTTTCGACAAGCCTAAAAGGTTTTGTCAATAACGGGAGTAAATATAAACCCAAAGAAGATTAGAAACCGCCGACCACAGGTGGACAAGCAGGGTACTGAATCCGTTTCTGAAATTGGAGCACATTGGAGTGCGGCTGCCATTGGTCACACCCGACCAATGTTCATGTGTGGGCTTGATTCTACAAAATGGGGTTTGGCGTATTGCATGTGTTCACTAGCAACTGGAACGCCGAAAGGATGTTCAAAATTTGTCAGGCGGCTTTAATAAAGTCTGTAGAGAAGTGGTTGGGACAAGGAAATAAAGAATAGATACTTCAGGAAGACAACGACCCAATAGATTGATATGCTGAACACAATTTAAAAGGAAACACAACGACGCACGGGCGAAACGCCCACATGAAGACAACGAATCAACTCAAGGAAGACTTGCTAACTGCTACGAAGTCAGCATAATTCCTGTTCAAGGAGGATATATGGTGCGTATGCATACTCTGTTTTACCAGAAATACCAAAAGTGAACAAGAATGCGCCAGGAGTGAACACAAAGAGTGATCAATAATTATTGAGCTTATGTTATGGCGAGAGCTCCAGCTAATTCAAATCGAAGGCTAAAACCGACGATGGATAAAAAAATCAAAAGACGCTTGCATCAACTGAATACAAAAAATGGGTGGACAAGACAGAATGCATCCCGTGTTGAGTGTGTGATGGACAACATAACATCTGGTAGACCGTATATCGTAAGGGTCCAAAAGTTTGCTCAAGAACTGAGGACCTACTATCACACATTAAACAATTCAAATATGCTGACAATCAAGAGGATTTTGGTTAACGAAATACGGGCATTATCTAAGTCAAGGATGAGAATACAGAAGAGGAAAGAATAGGTCAAGAAGAATCAACAGTTTCTCCTTAATCCGCCGCGCTTCTTAAGCGATCTAGCTGTTTCTGTGGGAAATCCACCCAAACCCGATTCAGTAGAGAGTAATAACATCCGCTTTACTGAGTTTTGCGAAAATCTTATAACATCTGAGAAGTTTTAATCGTACACTTGGGAAGATGTGAAAAAAGGACTTTGGAGCTCGAAGAACTTTACCGCTGCAGAATCGGAGACTTATCATCTGTATGTTGGGTAGCTTGGAGCATCATCAACTCATAGTAAAATGGATAGAGAGGTTGATACTCTATTGGAGAACTTGATTTACTATCTCATTTGGAAATTATAGTTTTATAACAAACAATGTCACCTTCCAAAAAGGGGTCTTTCAGGACGACACTATGAGCGTTCTACCATTTTTCCTCACACTTCTCCCACAATTTCTCGCACTGCGCAATTTTCCTGGGTAGCTCTGCGGCGAGACTAATCATCGGGAGCACAACGTGACTAATATATTTCATACAGATGACCTGAAGATCTATGCTTCTGGCGCAAACCAACCTCAACTTCTCGGGCACCCTGAGCTTGTAGATGTAAGTGTTATTAGATATCTAGATATTTATGCATCTTATACATACCTGGGCATTCCTGAAAGCCGCATTTAAGACTTTATATCGGTGAAGAAATCTCTCCTAAGCAGATACAAGCATCTTATTCGATGGATCTGGTTTTCAAACATGTCAGCTTACAGACCTTGATATTGGTACACGTAAGAACAGGCATATGAACAAGAGCTTGTGTACGAGGGTAGTTCAATAAGTCCTTAGAATGAAGTATAAAAACAATTTTTTTGGGTAAATTTTTTTTTTATTTTTCAACATAATCTCCTTGGAGCTCTAT
>NC_046661.1:140492237-140513548 GCF_010883055.1 Belonocnema kinseyi | reverse complement strand
TATATCTAGTCGGGAGTGGTGTTGACTGAAAACAGATGATTTGGAGCGATTCGCGCGCCATCTGTTGGTCATTCTAAGGACTTATTGAACTACCCTCGCATCAATTTCTTTCGCGGTTATACATCTCACGCCGTTAATGCGAACGTTGGCTTCTGAATCTCTAATAGCTTTATAACAGAATTGTTTTAGGAACAGCTTACATCTTTGCAAGTGAAAAAGATCATCTTCTAAAAATGGTAAGGAAACACAAGATGATTGGCCAAGGAGCGTTCCTTTACAAAGTTGCGGGGCGGGCGACCAACACCCTTGGCTTGCATTTTAACATGAGAAGTGATAAAAGTTCTTTATTCCATCTAGATGTCTCATTTCTAAAAGCACAGGTTAAAATATTCCACAAAGAGCTACTCGACAAGATACGTTCTGTACTTGTCATTAGGAACTTCATTACGAAAAATACAGTTACGGTATACTAAGTTGGAAACGAAACCGACCTATCACGTGAAAACGAAATATTTTGTTCCTGAATTTAGTTCTGGTGACCCAAAAAAACCAAAAGTTTGCTTCTTTGACATGGGCCTTTGATTTGATTCTACTAAAACTCTCGCCGCACCATGAACTCAATACAAATACAAAAGTAATTAAAAAGGTGCCCGGGAAAATGTTAAATTTTGCAGAAGCAACGATATAGGTATATCTTTTCTTTTAAAAAGTAGCTTACTCATTACTGGAGACCGGAGTCTTTTTTACATTGAAAATAACAGCATGAAGTTATCATATTCAAAATCAGGACAAACAAAAAAGAAAATCAGAAAAAAATGGAACTCTACATTCTAGAGTGTACCTACTTCTTTTTTATCAGCATAACGTTTGACGTCCTTTAGCCATTTTTGGAGGAAGTTATGCAAGGTTTTTCAACGATCTTTATAGTTTTGGGGCCTATTTTCTTAAAAAATACAATAGAAATCCAATAAGTAGAACAAGATTCTTCAATTGGGTTAGTTGTGCAGATAAGAAAATTTGGAAGTAATTTACAGAAAGTTATTATATGAAATTGCTCAAATTACAGTAAATATCCTCAAACTTCCGGAAATTTCTCAAAATTTCCAGAAATTTATAGACATTTTTTAATTGAATTTTGGGTAATTAATCTTCAGCTTCCGTTAATCGAATGTAATCTTACCATAAGTTACCCAAAAATTTCGTAAATTTCCGAAAATTTATAGTACTGTTTGAAATTGAATTTTGGGTAATTTATCGTCATGTACTGTATTCAAATCTAAAATTACAATGAATGACCGAAAATTTCTATAACTTTCCGAAAATTTAAGAAAAATATAAAAAATTGAATTTTGGGTCATTTATCGTAATGTACCATATTAACCTGTAAAATTACCATAATTTACCGAAAATTGCCATAAATTTCCGGAAATTCAAAAAAGTGTTTAAAAATTACATTTTGCATAATATATGGTATTTTACCGTATGCATCTGAAAAACTAACGTAAATGACCGAAAACCTCCATAAATTTCCGGAAATCTCAAGATTTATAAATTGAGTTTTATGAAATTCATGGTGAGTTACCATAAATTACGTGTAATATTTCCATAAATGACTAAAAATTTCTTTAAATTACCGGAAATTTATTAAAATATTTAAAATTTAATTTTGGGTCATTTTTGGTAATTTTGGGTAATTTATAGTAATTTAGCCTATACAGCCGAAAAAATAACGTAAATGACGGAAAATTTCCATAACTTGCCGCAACGTTATCTAATTATTGTAAATTGAATTTTGGGTCATCTATCTTCAGTTTGCATCAATTATCTTTAATATTGCCATAAATTACCAAAAAATTGCATAAATTTCCAGAAATATTTAAAAATGTTTAAAATTGA
Organism: Belonocnema kinseyi; assembly: GCF_010883055.1. NCBI lineage: Eukaryota > Metazoa > Arthropoda > Insecta > Hymenoptera > Cynipidae > Belonocnema > Belonocnema kinseyi. The sequence goes on along the minus strand of NC_046661.1, from coordinate 140,511,652 downwards.
ATTTTAATTGGCCTATGGTAATTTTCCATATTTACCCGTAAAGTTACCATACATAAGTGTAAATGTCCATCAATATCCGGAAACTTATAGATACGAGTTTAAATTTAACTTTGGACAAATTGCGTTCAGTCACCGTAAATTACCTGTAATATTACCATAAATGACCGAAAATTTCTATGAATTCCAGGAAATTTAGAAAACTGTTTTAAGTAGAATTGTGGGTTGTTAATTGTAATTTACATATTTACCTGAAAAATTACCTAAAATGACCTAAAACTTTCATAACTATCCGGAAATTTATAAAAATATTAAAAATTTAATTTAGGGTAATTTATAGTTATTTATCATATCAACCTGTGAAATTATCATATATGACGGAAAATTTCCAAAAATTTCCGGAAATTTATGATTAGTATTAAAAATTTTATTTCGTATAATTTATGGTAATTCATCGTATTTACATGTAAAATTACCTAAAATTACCTAAAATTTCCATAACTTTCTGTAAATTCATTAAATTATTTAAAATCGAAGTTTGGGTAATTTATGGTAATTTACCATAAATTGCTTTTAAAATTACCGTAAATCATGCTTCCTTTATTCGAAATATAGTATGGGTTGAAATCACGACTATATTTTTAGAAATGTCTGAAATCAAATTTAATTTTTGTTTTGAATTTCTATTTTTTTATCGAAAAGTTAATCGAAATTGTAAATTAACTATTTTATAGAAAATTTACTTTTCATTCAAAATTTATATCTTGGCGCTAAAAAATTATCTGAAATTGCTTAGTAGAAAGTTTGATCTTTCTTGGATAAAGATGCAACTATAATGTAAAGAATTCAACTCGTTTGTAAAAAATTCATCCGTTTTGGTTGAAAATCATTAATTTATTTGCATTAAAAATTCTATGTTTATCGTAGAAACTTATTTTGTATTAAAAAATACATTTTTAGGCCTTGAAAAGTTAACAGGAATCTTTTCCGCATGGAAATTCAACTATTAAAAAAAATTATAAAGAATGTATCTGTTTTAAGAGAAATTTTATCTTTTTGGGGAATAATAAATTATTTAGTAGCAAATTTAATAATTTTCTTGAAAATTCATCCTTCTTAGTCAAAAATTCGTCTTTTTGGATTCAAAATTCGATTATTTTTCGTAAAAAATTGTTTCCAGTTTAAAAATTCATATTTTTATCTTTTTTTTTTAATAAATGCAACCTTTTTGTTAAAAATTTTATTCTTTGGCTGAGTATTTAACTATTTGATCAAAAAGCTTCAATTTTTGGTTTAAAATTAGTTTTTTTTTACTGAGAATGCAACGTTTCTATTTTTTTACGATTGCTCTTTTCCACCAAGAAAATAATTTTCTTGGTTTGAAATTTCATGTTTAGTGGGTAAAAATGTATCAATTTCGTGGAAAATTAATTTTCAGCTGAAAATTCATATTTTGGTTTGAAAATTCCATTTTTGGAGGAAAAAGTCGTCTTTTATTTTAAAGATTCAACAATTTAGATAAACTTTCATGTCTTTCTCAAGTGACAAATATTTAATTAATTAATTCTTTCATCTGCAAATTCAGCTATTCTATTTTTAATTAAATAGAAATTTTAATACAAAAAAAATTGTTGATATTTCAACAAAGAAAATATTTTTATTGTAAATCAAAAAAGTTTAATTTTTAATCCAAACAGGCAAATTCTTTGCATAACTGTTTAATTTCCAACCAAACGGATGATTCAACAAAAAATATGTATTTTCAATACAGATGATTATTTTCTAAAAAAAAGTTTAATCAAATAAATAATAATAATAATTTCTTGAAATAATAATAAAAAATAAAATTAATTCCTTGAAACCTTTCGAACTGCTTATAAAGCTTCAACACTTTTTTCGAAATCTTCAAACATTTACAACTTGTTTAAAATTTTTGGAAATCTTCTCAAATTTTAAATTAATGTTTAATCATTTCTAAAACTTTAATCTTCTGAATATCTATGTAAAATCTGTGTTCCAGGATTACATAATATTGCATTCTAAAAATCATCGGTTGAGTACATCCGCACTTTTCCGCCCCCTCAAATGCAACCGTTCCATCAAACCAAAGTAACTCCCCCAACAAAACGACAAACAAATATGTCTTCTACGTCAAAAAAAAATTCAACGCAACAGCCACATCTGAAATTTTTCCAAAACAAGGCCAAGGAATTCTAATTGACTCAGCAGACGGCATTGAACTAAAATATTACATCACAGCTATTGGGAAAATTGTGGATAAGGCTGATATTAGATTTGCATCCAGGATTTCTAACCAATCAAGAGAATAATCCTGTCAAATGTATCACCTGTCATTCCTCACGAAATCCTAGAAAACGAATTCCAAAGAAAAGGAATAAAAGTCGCATCTCAAATAAATTTCCTACGAGCAGGTATCAGTGAGGAAGGTTTACGCACTTAGTTTCCGTCGACAAATATTCATCAATCCCGAATACATCAACAAACTACCTGAATCAATGTTAGTTTTCTATGAAGATACATCGTACCGAATATTTGTAGCTCCAGAAAACATAATCTGTTTTGTTTGTGAACATGCAGGTCACCTTGCTAAAGATTGTAATTCGAATGCTTCAAGACTGGATGATATGGAGATAAATATTCCGAATTCAAATGCAAACGAAATCCAAGGGGAACCGGCACCCGAATTACAATTATCCCAGTTTGCTACAATTAACACTCTTAAATCGAACTAAAAACGTCCCTTGTCATAAACTAGCAAATCTGTGATAGACCGTAAATTAAGAACAGAAGTCGAAAATCAGGACTCCTCCCCTACGAGTAAATCTAAGAAATCCTCCAAAAAATTCAAAGTAAGTGATGACTCCAAAAAATTAATCCTCCTTCCCTTAAAGAAATGCCCTCACTCACTAAGGAAAGCCTAAACAATAATCCTTCTGAGTTTGGAGTCAACTTTAATCAACTCAAATTATTAATAGGAAACTGTAAAGGAGCTCAAGATATCTCCTCGATAGTTAAAGACTGTACCAATAACATCGAAGGATTGACTACTACACTTGAAAACCTTTATCCTCTTTTAAATGAAATAAAAATAAAAATTATGTTCACAAAAATAATTAAAAAGCTCAAAAAATTTAACAATGCAACTCCCAATTTAAATGCATCCCAAACGAATACCCGGGAAGAAGACCTCGATTATATCGATTCGGATGAAAACCTAGACAAAAACTAGTCTATGAATATTTTACAATTGAATTTGAATGGGTTTCGCACATACTGCAAAGAGCTTCAAATAATCATCAAGAAACATATTTCATTGTTATTGCGTTGCAAGAAACTAATTTTAAAGATAGCAACTGTGGGAATATTAGAGGCTTTACAAAACTAATAAAAAATAGAATCGGCGCTGGACTTTCAAGTGGAGGTGTAGCCACGTATATTTGAAATGATATAAAATCAACGGAAGTTGCGATACAAACTAACATAAAAGCGATTGCTGTTCAAATTACTATTCCGATGACTATCTGCATTGTAACGTTTACTTACCTAATAGCTACTATTTCGAACAAAACGAAATCGAAAAATTAATTCAGCAGTTACCTACTCCCTGTGTGCTACTAGGGGAATTTAATGCACATAATAGCGCTTGGGGAAATCAATCAATCTGTTCCATAGGAAGGAAGATAAGCAAAATTCTTGACAACTCTGATCTAGACCTCCTAAATAATGGATCCCCTATTCATTATATAATTGCTTACTGTTCTTTTAGTGCAATCGACCTCACTGCATGTAGCCTTCCAGTTGCTTATATACTTGAATGGAAAACACTGTCCGAATTACATGAAAGTGACCACTATGCTATCAAAATCTCAATTCCAAACCTAGTTCCAGAACCAATATACCTCTCTAAATGGAATTTGAAGAAAGCTAATTGGAAACTTTTTCAAGAAATTTTTGATCAAGAAATAAAAGAGCTCATTAACAACCACCAATTTCTTCAACATCCGATAGACGAATTAATTTTTAATTCATCTCCTTAATCAATAAAGCACCAGAAATCGCTATTGGAAAAACAATAAACAAATCAAGAAAATCTCAACCGCCATGGTGGAATGTAACATGCCAAAATGCAAGAGAAGGGAAGAACCATGCATTTAACATTCTGCAAAAAGAAAAAACCCCTAGAAAACAATGTCCAATTTAAAAAAATGAGAGCAAAAGATCGTCGTACTTATCTAGAGAACAGTCGAGAATCATGGATAGATTGTTTATCAACTCTGGATAACAAAGCCTCAGCAACTACAATCTGGACCAAAGTTGAGAAAATCCTATGTTCAAACGCAGCATCAAGATTAAGTGGCAAACCTGATAGGAGAATGTTTTGCAAAATACTCAGGCAACCAAAATTTTAATCCAAATTTCAAGAATTTCAAGGACGCTCAAGAACCAAAATCTACTCAAAGAAATTCAGTGACAAATGAAAATAACAATAATTCAAACTTCAATAATGATTTAACTCTTGAAGAATTCAAATCTGCAATAAAAGAAGCTAAAGGGAGAAGTCCTGGACCGGATGGAATTCCCTATCCCTTTTTCCAAAATCTGCCTCCAGCAGGCGTAGAGTACCTTCTATTGATATTCAATACCGTGTGGAAGAATCAATCATTCCCAGATCTGTGGAAGGAAGCCATAGTCGTCCCGATCCCAAAGGCTGGAAAAGACCCCTCTCATCCAGCCCACTACCGTCCAATTTCTCTAACTTGCACAATGTGCAAACTATTCGAAAAAATAGCAAACAATCGTCTACGATGGGCACTCGAAAATAAAAATTTGTTTCCCGCCCAACAAAGTGGATTGAGGCAAAAAAGATCGACTTTAGATCCTCTTATTAACCTTCAAATGAAAGTTAGTGAAGCCTTTGAAAATAAGCAGCATCTCATAGCCTTCTGTCTGGACATTGAAAAAGCTTATGAAATAGCATGGCGCCATCGAATTGTGAAAGTCCTAGAAAATCAAGGTATCATTGGAAATTCATTAGCTTTCATTACGAATTATATTAGTCAAAGATATATCCAAATCAGAGTCAATGGAGAACTATCCGAAAAATTTATTTTAGTAAACGGAGTCCCTCAAAACTCAGTATTGAGTACTACCCTTTTTCTTTATCAATCAACGACGTCGTACAAGAAATAGAAAAACCAGTTAATTCATCAATGTTCGCTGACGACTTAACAATCTTTTGCAAAGGGAAGAACTTAGAATCTACAATATTAACTTTTCAGAAGACCCTAAATAAATTATGGAATTAGTCCCGTAAATGTGGATATAAATTCTCGCAAACTAAAACAGAATATATAATATTTACTCGCAAAAAATACCTGAAACAATACTCAGATTAAAACTCGATCAACAATTTATAATAAAAGTGAATTAGGTGAAACTACAAGGTCTAATATTTGATCAAAAACTAACATGGAGACCACACATTATTAAACTGAAAGAAGAATACTGAAAGTTCTGTCTTACCGAAATTTGGGCGCAGACCAAAATGTACTACTTCTCACCTACAAAGCTATCATTAGAGCAAAACTTAATTACGGATCAATCATCTACAACTCAGCTTAACCAGGAACCTTAGCCCTACTCGACCCTATATAACTTGGCAATGAAAATCTGCTGTGGAGCGTACCATAATGGCCCTACGAAAAGTATACAAAACGAAATTGATGAACCGACCTTAAGCCAGCGAAGAATGGAACTTTTACTAAAATACGCCGTTACATTGTCTGCATATCCAGATAACCCAACACATGATCTTCTTTTCCACAGAGAAATAAATTTTTACTCTGATCAGCAAACCAGATCCCTAAAATCAGTAAGAAAACTAATAGAAGATTACCAGTCGGAAGCGTTAATCCATTTACCATCTGTCCAGACCAACGAACTAAATCCAGATCCACCTTGGACGCTCGAAATTCCACAGGCTGATCTCAACCTGTCTAAAATAAAGAAAAATGAAATCTCTGAAAATCGATGGAATCAGCTCTCAAGGAAACAGAAGAAAAATACAGAGATTCTTCACATATCTTCACCGATGGATAAAAAACGGAATCAGGAGCAGGTTATTTTATTTATCCAGCCTCCCAAGAACTTTTCTTCATCCTTACCAAACAATACAGCGTTTTTTTAACCCAAATATCTGAACTAGTAAAAGCATACGAACTATGCAAAAATTCAATCTCTAATGATTTCCCAATATTCAGTGACTCTCTAAGCAGCCTTCAAGCTATTCAAAAACGAAATTCATACGACAACAGAATCCAAATTATCCAAAAAACTTACAATGATTGCCTACAATTAGACAAGAAATTACAGAAATTTGGATCCCTTCCCAGAAAAACATAAAAGGAAATGAACAAGTAGACTTGTTAGCTAATTTCGCTACATCGTTACTAATTGAAGACCAAAATTCCGAACTATCGGTAAATGACGCAAAAAACTTCATAAAACAAGAAAGCTAAAATAATCGTAAGATACCTCCAGGAAATATACAAAATTATTATTTTCCTATCACCCGAATGAACCTGAACCACCCAACATGGAAAACCCTCAGCAGAAGAGATCAAGCAGCCCTCACAAGACTCTGTACAGGCCACACGAAGATCACTCACAAACATGTTATCGCGAAGACAGAACCCCCAAAATGTGATCAGTGCAACGTCTAAATAAGTGTTAATCACCCCAGTGGGCCCATAATTTGGCGACGTATTTACGACATCGTTACATCTTCACGACACCTTTACGACACCCCATGTCTATGTCGTTTCGGTGTCTTTGCGATATCGTAAAGACATCGTCAGATCATACGACTTATTTACGATATCGTAAAAACACCTTAACGACATGGACATAGGATGTCGTAAAGCTGTCGTAAAGAGGTCGTAATGATGTCGTAAAAACGTCGCTAAATTTTGTGCCCACTGGGACCTTATCCTTGAGTGTACCAAGTTTCGTGTTATCAAAATTAAATGACAACTTTCAAACTCACTGCAAGAAATTCTAGGACAACCTACGCAAATCGAAAAAACAACTAAGTACCCAGTGGACACAAAATTTGGCGATGTCTTTATCGTTACGAGATCTTTACGACAACTAAACAACATCCTATGTCCATGTCGTTAAGTCGTCTTTACGATATCGTAAATATGTCGTATGATCTGACCATGTCTTTAAGATATCGTAAAGACACTGTAACGGCATGGACATAGGATGTCGTAAAGTTGTCGTAAATATGTCGTAACTATGTCGAAAAGACGTCGTTCAATTTTGTGCCCACTGGGTATCTCAAAGAATCAAACTCGTTTTCCCTAATATAGTTAATTAATCAGCTGCAGAACTTAAAAGTGAAACATTATATCTTTTAATGCTTTAATTTCTCTTAATTCGATAGCATAAGTAATTTTATTTTAACTTTGTCTCAAGCAAATACTGTCTCTTCGTGCGAAGAATACCTATATTAAAAGAAAATTCAGAAATTATTTTCAGCTTTTTATTATTATTTTTAAATGATTTAATACATTATTAAGATGAAATAAATAATATTTCAACCAAAATGATTTAAATTTTAAGTAAAACTGAATGTTCAAATAAAAAAATATATTTTTTACCAGTTACATTTAAAAACTAATAAGATTCAAATTTTGTTAAAAGAGACGAATTTTCTACAAAAAAGTTGAATTTTTCAACACAAAAATATTAATTATAAAAGCTATCTCCGGCTTTTAGAAGCCTCAAAAATAAAATTTCTTTCAAACTGATTCGAATTATATACAAAATTATAAATTTTGTTTAAAAATTACAAAAATTATCCCCAAATCTTCCAATTTTTCAAGAAATTCATATAAGCCTTTTGAATTGTCAAACAATCTTTTTGTTAAAATTTCTACAAAAATTTGATTAAAATTTTAAAAATATAAAAATTTCCTTAAAATCTTCCATATTTTGTTTTGCCAATTTTTGGAAATCTTAAAAAATACTTAAAAGTCTTATTATTTCCAAAAATTCAAAAAAATATCATTTTCCAAACTTTTTTGAAAGTTTTCAAAACTTCTTAATGTTTTTTAAACTTGATCGAATTTTTAAATGAATTTGTAATCTTGTGCTAATTAAAAAATTCTGCTTTAAAATCGTGCACATGCTTTTTCGAAATTTTAGCAAATGATTTGAAATGTTTTTAAAATCTTTGTCCATTTTCTCTTATGATAAAAAAGAAAATGTTTTAACAAATTTTCAAATTAAAATTTAAAGAGATAAATTATTTCGATTACAAAATAAAAATTTCGAATAAATATTTCTTTTTCAGTTCATATGTTTATTTGTTTTTAAGATTATCAAAATATCATTTTTGAAAGAGAAAATTGAAAAAAGATATTTAAGGATTTCAGATATGTATGTCGAAAAAGTATAATTTTTTTATTTTACAGGATTTTTCAAAATTGTATGAAAAATTTGAGTCACTTTAAAAGATATTTAGGATGTTTAGACATTTCGAAAATAAATATACTTAAAAATGACTCGAATTCCTATTAAAATTTTGAAAAATATTTATAAATCATAAAAGTTGACCTTATATTTCAGATTTTTTTCGAAATTTGTAGAAATCTTTTACAGTGTTTTTAAACCATTTTAAAATTATTTTTCAAAATAAAAAGACTGAAAACTTTCTTTCAGGAAACTTAAGAAAAGTCTTTTATCTTCTTGAAGCCTTTTAGACTTCTTAAACAGCTTCGAAATTTTTATTGAAATCTTTAAAAATTTACTTCTATTTTTAATTTCTGTAAATATTTTCAAATTTAGAATTATCTTTTAATCACTCACGAAACTTTTAAACCGTTTCAATGTCTTTTAAAATCATTCTAATTTTTCAAATTTGATCTTTTTTGAAATTTACAAAAAATGCAGACTTTTGAAATATTCTCTCGAAATTAAGTTTTAAAAATAAAAGGTAGTTCAAATTTTCCCAGGAATTTTAAAACAAAAAAACTGCTCGCATTATTTTCAAATTTGGACTATTATACTTAAATCATTGAATATATTATTTAGATAATATAAATGATATTCGAACCAAAAAATTTTTAATTTTAAATAAAAAACAAAAATTCGACATTTGTATTAATCCTTTAAAATGTTTAAAAACCGTTAAAAATTTTGTTAATAAATTAGTTTTTCAAAATTTAAATTAATTTAAAATCTTTATGAAACTTCTGAATATCTCAATATTACTCAAACTTTGTATAAAACTTTCTAATCACGCTAATTGAAAATTTTAATTTTAAAATCGTCCACATTTTTTTTTTCTTTTTTCTTAATTTTTTCAAAATAAACGATCGACGCAATAGTGGAACCCTTAACATGATTTTTGAAGGTTAATAATTGAAATAAAATAATTGAATAAACATTTAATTTTTAAGTTCACTTTTTCCTTTGTTTTAAAAGATAAATAAACATATAATTTTATGAAGCTTTTTGATGAAATAAAAAAAACATGCATTTTTCAAATCTGTGGAAAAAATATAATTTTTTATTTTTCAGAATTTTAGGAAAAATTCGAGTAACTTTGCAGAACATTTAGTACTCTTAGAAGTTTGGAGGACAAATATCCTCTAAACTGACTCGAACTATTCATGACATTTTGAAGACTCTTTTAAAATTCAAAAATTCAAAAAATATTATCACAGTTTTTCAAATTTTCTTCAAAAATTAATTTTTCAACTTCAAAAGTCATTAAAAACTTTAACAGGATTCTTAAGCAATGGTTTGGAAACCGTTTCCAACTTAAATTACTTTTTAAAAATTTTAAAAACTATCAAACCTTCTAAATATGTTTTAAAGTTATTCGCATTTTTTTATACTTTTTCTTGAAATTCTGAAAAATAAAAAAATGTGCCGTCAAATCTTTCAGATTATTTTTTGACAATTTTGGAAATTTTTTGAAATGTAAAATTTTTTAAAAACTATCTTAATATTAGTTTGTAGAAATAAAAAAAAAATTTATTTAAAAAATGAAAATTCTGTTTAAATTTCCTACGAATTTTAGGAAAGTTTTTTTATTTTCTTGAAGCCTTTTAAATATTTTAAAAGATTTCAGATTTTTTTTTTGAATTTTCAGAAAAATTTCTATATAAAGTGATAAATGACAGTGAATAAAAACTAACAATTAAAAATAAATATTCATTTTTATCTTCATTTTTTTATTTTTTTGTAAGATTGTACAAATATCATTCTGGAAGTATTCAACCCTAAAAGTCGAAAAAATCTTTCAAAATTTAGAAAATTGCCGTTAAATCTTCCAAATATTTCTGGATATTTGTAGAAATCTTGAAATTTTTTAAAAACTTGTTGAATTTTATTTAAAAATTAATTTTTCATAATAAGAAAGCATTACAGTTTTTTAATTTTTTTTTTGAAAATGATTTCAAATTATGTTTGAATCATTTCCAAAACATTTAAACCTTTAAATTTTTAAAAAAATTATTCGCTTTTTTCGAAAAATCTGCTTAAAATTCTGTAAAATAATGAAAATCACCTTCAAATCTTTGAGATTCTGTTACGAAGATTTTACAAATCTTACTAAATGTTTTTAAATATTTCTATTCATTAAATAAAAATTATATTTTAGTACAAACAGACATATTTTGCGTGCTGAAATGTTTAATTCATTTTTTTGTTGCTGAAAAATTTGAAATAATTTAGCAAAAAATCTGAATTATCGCTTAAAAGTTAGAATAACCTTATTAACTTTTTATTTCTAAAAGATTCCAGGAATTGTCACTCAAAGAATCAAATTTGTTAAAAAAATGATATATTTTTAGTCTAAAAAATGAATTTTTATTAAAGAAGCTGAATTCTAAAAAATCATTTTTAATTATTTCATGAATTATGAGAAGTTTTTTTTATTATCGTTAAGCCTTTTACATTTTTTCAAAATTTTTATAAAATTTTGTTATCTTAATATTTGAAACATTTTGATTAAAAATCTTAAACATTCTTTTTCGAAGAATATCTTTTTAAATTATTCGAATTTTTCTCAAAATTTTCTTAAAATTCTGAAAAATAACAAAAATTGCCGTAAAATATTCCAGAATCTCTTATGACGATTTAAAAAACTTTTGTAATTTTTGAATACTTTTTTATTATCGTGAAGCCTTTTACATTTTTTTCAAATTTTTAAAATGAAGCTTCTAAATTTGAAATGTTAAAAATAATTTTTGAAACTAATGTCTTATTGCTGTGTTTCTAATCAATCAAATATAGTTATAAAAAATTCTAATTGTTAAAATTCGCGAATTTTCCATTTCGGATATTTTATAAATCGGCAATTTTCTGTCGCGAATTTTATTATTCGGGAATTTTCCAATTCGGTAATATTATAAACTGTCGGAAATTCTAATATTCAGGAATTTTCCAATTTGGTAATATTATAAACTGTCGAGAATTTTATTATTCGGGAATTTTGCATTTCGGGAATTTTATCATTTTGAAATTTTACTATTAGAAAATTTTATTATTCGGGAATTTTCCAATTCAGTATTTTTATTTTTCGGCAATTTTATTATTGGTGTTTTTTATTTTTCGGCAATTTTCCAATTCGGCATTTTTATTTTTCGGTAATTTTATTATTCGTGTATTTTATTATTTGGGAATTTTCCAAATCGCTATTTTTATTTTTCGGCAATTTTATTATCCGCGAATTTGATTAATCGAGAATTTTCTAATTTGGGAATTTTACAGTGTCGGGAATTTTATTTTCTTAAAGTCTTTGACTTTTCTAAAAAGCTGTGATTTTTTTCGAAATCTTTAAAAATTTATCTGTTGCTAAACAATAAAAAATATTTTCAAATTTTAAATTACTTTTTTAATTATTTTAAAAACTTTTAAATCTTTTAAATATCGTTTCGAATAATTCGAATTTTTCCCAAAATTTTCTTAAAATTCGGATAATTAAAAAAATGACCTTAACATGTTTCAAAATCTCTTTTGACGATTTAAAAATCTTTTGTAATCTTTTAAAATTGTTGATAACCTTTTAATTTTTTTTTTTAATATTATCTTAATATTAATTTGTCAAAATGAAAAATCGGTGTAAAGTTTCCCATGAATTCTAAGATATATTTTTTATAGTAGAGAATTTCAAAACCCTTGAGAAGCCTCAAAATGTTCATTTCCAAATATTCAAAAATGTAAATTTTTTTCATTTTCTAAAATTTCAAATTAATTTTCAATCTTTTCGAAATTTTGAAGTGTCTTCAACTTACACGAATTTCTTGTAAATCGTTGTAATTTTGCTTGAAAATCTTTCCCATTCTTGTTTGAAATTTAGGAAAGCAATTAAAAATCTTTTGAAATCTTCGTCAATTTTTTCTTAGAATTTATTTCCAGAAAGGAAAATCAGTTGACATTTTCTTAAGAATTTTAAGAAAGTATTATATTTTCTTGAAATCGCTTAAAATTCTTAAAAAGCTTCTTATTTTTCGAAATCTTCAAAAATCTACTAATAAGATTTTTTCATTCCTTTTTTTTTGCATTGATTGATAAAAACAAATAAATTTCTTTTTAAATTTCATATAATAATTAGAAAAAGTTTATAAAAATGAAAACCCGGAAAGATATAAAAGTTTACTAAAATGATGCGACGATGTTACCTACTTAGGTCTATTGAAATAATAAAAAGGTCATATTGTGCAATTGTAAACGTGACACAACCTGTTATAAATTTAAAAACATTACATTATTTACCTTGAATAAGCATCAATTTAAGATGAATTTTCACCAAAAATGTAATTTTTTAACAAGAAAGATTAATTTTTTAACTAAAAATTATAAATTTCAGCCAAAAATATTATAGTTACAATTTCAGCTAAAAAAAAATAATTCTCAACAAAACAGTTCAATTTTTAAGTAGAAAATTGGAATAAAATCAAAAGTTAAATACAAAGATAAATTTTCAACAAGAATGTAATTTTTAACGAAGAAAGTTTAATTTTTTAAACTTAAAACCATAAATTTTTAGCAAAAATATCATAGTTAGATTTTCAGTTAAAAAATTTAGTTTTAACAGAACAGTTAAATTTTCGACTAAAAAAATGGACTCAAAAAAATAGTTGAATTTTAAGTCCACAAAGGTAAATTTTCAACAAGAATGTAATTTTGTGTCTAGCGAGATTATTTTTTTAACTAAAAATTGTAAACTTTTAGCCACAAAAATCATAGTTACATTTTCAGTTAAAAAAAATAAATTTGAGCAAAGCAGTTAAATTTTCGACTAAAAAAATGAACTCAACAAAATAGTTTAATTTCAAACCTACAAAGAAAAAAATTCAACATGAATGTATTTTTTAATTTATAAAGATTAATTTTTTAACTAAAAAATATAAACTTTCAGCCAAAAATATAATAGTTACTAAAACAAAATTAATTTTTAACACAACAGTTAAATTTTCGACTAGAAAATTGGACTCAACAAAATAGTTGAATTTTTAACCTACAAAGATAGATTTTTAACAAGAATGTAATTTTTAATGGAAAAAGACTAATTTTTTTACCAAAACTATAAATTTTCAGGTAAAAATATCATAGTTACATTTTAAGTTTAAAAAATTTATTTTTAACAGAACAGTTAATTTTTGACTAAAAAAATTGACTCAACAAAATAGTTGAATTTTGAGCCTACAAAGATAAATTTTCAACAAGAATGTAATTTATAATCAAGAAAGATTGATATTTGAACTAAAGACAGTAAATTATAAGCCATAAATATGATAGTTAAATTTTTAGTGAAAAAAAAGTTTATTTTTAACAAAACAGTTAAATTTTCGACTAAAAAAAATTGACTACACAAAATAGTTGAACCTTCCACCTACAAAGGTGAATCTTTACAAAGAATGTAATTTTTAATTAGGAGAGATGAATTTAAAAAAAAAACATAAGTTTTCATAAAAAAATATGATAGATACATTTTCAGTCAAAAAAACTAATTTTTAACAAAACATAAAAATTTTCGACTAAAAAAGTGGACTTAACAAAATAGTTGAATTTTCAACATACAAAGATAAATTTTTACCAAGAATGTAATTTTTAATCAAGAAAGATTGATTTTTGAACTAAAAGCTACAAATTTTTAGCCAAAAATATCATAGTTACATGTTCAGTTAAAAAATTAATTTTTGATAAAAGAGTTGAATTTTGGACTAAAAAATTGACTCAACAATATAGTAGAATTCTTACCCTACAAAGATGAATTTTTAAAATTATTGTAATTTTTAATTAAGAGAAATGAATTTTTAACTAAAAAATATAAGTTTTTAGGCAAAAATATAATAGACAAAAATAGAATTTTCAAACAAATAGTTGAATCCTCAACAAAATAAATAAATGTTTAACAAACTATTTAAATTTTTAAACAAAAAACACCAATTTCCATTGAAAATGTAAAAATGTAAAATATTTATTGCGGTTTTTCTTCAGGTCTTTTCCAGGATTTTCAGGTTAAGAATTCAACTTTTTCTAGTTATCTTTTTTGAATATTTTCTTCAACTTCCAGAAAATATTTACTGCGGTTCATTTCAGTTCTTTTCCAGGTTTTCCAGTTCAAGAATTCAACTATTTCCAGGTTCCTTTTTCGGATCTTTCAAAAAATATTTATTGCAGTTTTTCTTCAGCTCTTTTCCAGGTTGTCCAGGTTAAGAATCCAATTTTTGCCTGGTTTCTTTTTTTAACTTTTTTTTTAGAACTTTCTGAAACTATTCATTGCGGTTTTTCTTCAGGTCTTTTCCAGGTTTTCCAGTTTAAGAATTCAACTTTTTCCAGGTTTCTTTTTGGAACTTTCCAAAAATATTTATTGCAGTTTTTCTTCAGGTCTTATCAAGGTTTTCTAGTTCAAGAATTCAACCTTTTCCAGGTTTTTTTAAAAACATTTTTTTGGACTTTACAAAATTATTTTTTCCGATTTTTGTTCAGTTCTTTCCCAGGTTTTCCAGGCTAAAAATTAAAATTTTCTCCGGTTTCTTTTTCGGAACATTTTTTTCAACTTCCAGAAAATATTTACTACGGTTTATTTCCGTTCTTTTCCAGGTTTTCAAGTTCAAGAATTCAAATTTTTCCAGGTTTCTTTTTTGGAACTTTCCGAAAATATTTGTTGCAGTTTTTCTTCAGGTCTTATTAAGGTTCTCTAGTTCAAGAATTCAAACTTTTCCAGGTTTTTTAAAAACATTTTTTGGAACTTCACAAAATTCTTTATTGCGGTTTTTATTCAGCTCTTTTCCAGGTTTTCCAGGTTCAGAATTAAACTTTTTCCAGGTTTCTTTTTTGAACTTTTTTCAGAACTTCCCAAAAATATTTATTTCGGTCTTTCTTCAGGTCTTTTCCAGGTTTTCCAGGTCAAGAATTCAAATTTTTCCAGGTTTCTTTTTTTGGAACTTTCAAAAAATAATTATTGCTGTTTTTCTCCAGGTCTTTTCCAGGTTTTCTAGGTTAGGAATTTAACTGTTCCAGGTTTCTTTTTTGGAACATTTTTGGAACTTTCCAAAAATAATTATTGTGATTTTTTTAAGTCTTATCCATGTTTTCTAGTTCATAAATTCGACTTTTTTCAGGTTTATTTTTTCGAACATTTGTTCTGAACTTCCCACAAATATTTATTGCGGTTTTTCAATTGGAAATAAAAAAATTTAATCTGCTGAAAAACGAGACAATGCACGAAGAAAAATTAATAGTTAAAATTTGTTAAATGAAAATCGATCTACAAATTTGTTATTAATAATTTTTAGATAGGACTAGTAGATTTTCATTCAATCATGAAAATTAGGATTAAAAAAAACTTTTGGAAAAAGAACGCAAGCTAAAAAAATGTTATTAACAAAATTTTTCGCCTGAATTAAACAAATTAAATTTGTTTACAAATTTTATTTTATGTTTCGCTTGGTTTTCAATAATATAATACTAAATTATGAAGAAAATTATTTATCTTTAAATTTTTTTTGATAATCGTATTTTCTGAATTAAATGTCATGGTTGTTTATTTTTTGGAGTAGTGAATTAAAAAAAAATTACAAAATCATATTAACAATTAATTATTCTTTATTAAAATTTTTTTTTAATTGAGCCTGGGATGTTAAATTTCTTCTGAAATTAATATTTGATGCTACCTTTTGTTGAGTAATTAAATCATTTTCAGACATTTCTTCTAATGTTTAACAAATTTCTATTTGTTTAAGAAATTTTGATTTTCTCAAGCGTTTTTTTTGTTGATATTAAAACAAATAAAATGTTTTTAAATCGTATTTTTTGAATCAAATATTATATTGAATGATTTCGAGCATTAAATTGAGTTAAAAACGTCATCTCCTTGTTTAAACAATTTTTTTTATTACCATACATATTTAATTTTAAGGAAATTTGAAAAAACAATTAATTGTATAAATAATGTCATAAACCTTTAAGCAGAACTTACTACTAAAAATCATTCATTGTAGTTAGATTTATAAAATACGAATATTAAAATATTTGTGAAAAAAAAATTGTTTAAACAAATTAAGTTAGTTTAAAAATTGAAGAAAGCCTCATATATTTCAATACACTATACATAAAAAATGGTATATGTTCCATTTTATATTATTTTTAAACCAATAGAAATTTGTTAAAAATTAGAAAAAATGTATCAAAATTATGTAGTTATTCAAAAAAAAGTTAAGCATATATTGATAAAAAAGTTGCCACCTCTGGCTTAATTTTTAGATATGTTAAAAATAAATAATAATTGTTTAAATAATCACCTGGTGTTTTTTTTATTTCACTACTCCATTAAATGACTAATGAATTTTATTTAGAAAATACGTTTTTCTTACATTTTTCAGGAAAAAATAATTATTAAATAAGTTAAACTTATTTAAAACAATAAAAAATTGTTAAAAAGCATATTTTCATATATTCTAAATATTTATCGATTAACTTATTAAAAGTAAAAAAAAATTAACAAATTATAAATTTATTTACTTATTGACTTATTCTTTTATAGATTTTTTTTCAAAGAGTGAGGATAGTCGTCTGGAAGCTTATTATGAACTTGAAATTAATTATTAGATTATTAATAATTAATAAATATGAAAATTCTCATCGGATGATAAAGAGGATGATTTGGAAATTTTTTTTTGTTTGTTGACAGATAATTTATTTGCAAACATAAAATCTTACTTAATCTAGACGAGAGAAAAAATTTAAAAAAAGATTGAGTAATTTGAAATGAGTTTTACGATTGATTTTTTATTTGACGAAAAAATGTTATTTACCTACATCTTACACATTCGAAAGTATCCATTAATGTAAGCCGATTTCTATCAGTTGATAATTTAATTTTCTGCGTTTCATATTATCATAATGTAAATGTTTAAATTTGCACAGCTTCTAATTTTTAAAATTTAAAACTAAAATTTTCAAATTCCGTCGTATCGGGAAGCATGCCAAAACAATATAAAAATATTAAAAACAAATTCTCTAATTTTACATTTCCTAAAAATTGTCCGAATCAGTTCCAGCCAATTTCGTAATTTAAAAAAAAACATTTCGCTAATTTTCCGAAATTAGCCTAATCGGCAAATTAAGTTCTATTATTTTGGCTTTAGGATCAAATTAAAAAATAAAAACACAGTAAGAAATATACTTAAAAAATTATAAATTAAAAAAAAATATGTCATACAAGAAAAAAAACCAGAGTACCAAAAAATTTTGTAACTTTAAAAAAAGAAAATCTTCGAAGTCAACAAAAATTATTTTGAAGATTCGATAATTTAAAATTCCAAGAAATCAAAAATCTATTATTTGTAATTAGAAGTGTTCTAAATTGAAAAATTTTAAATTAAAATTTTTTTGAATGGACAATTTTATTAGAAAGAAGTTAAAATTGTATAATTTCTAATTAAAAAGAGTTAATTTAAAAATTTGATTTTGAATTGAAGAATCTCAAATCCGGATAATTTCAGATTATAATTTTGAAAATAGGACAAGTTAAAAAGTTTAAAAACAAAATATTTTCAGATTAGAATTTCGAAAATTCGCAACAACTTTATTCTAAAGATTATCCTTTTAGTTATAAATTTTATTATTTGTTTATAAATGTAATCGTTTTCTTCAAAATGCATTCATTTTGTTGCAAATTGTTTACAATTCTTATTTTGGTTTCAAAAAGTGAACTGGAATCTTCTTTGGATGAAAATTTAACCATTTAAAAAAAACTTTTTATTTATTTAATTCATATGTTTCATGAGAAATTTCATCTTTCTTGAATAAAAATGTAACTTTTCGTTTGAAAATTGAACTCTTTTTTTTTAATTTGTAATTTTTATTTTAAAATTCACCTACTTTAGCAGAAATCACATATTTTTTAAAATGAAAATGCAACTGTTTGGTTGCAAATGCAACAATTTTGTTAAAAAGTGATGATTTACAAATTTTTTAAAGTTGCATTTTCATTAAAAAAAAGAAGCTTCTTTTAGAACAGAGAAGGTTTTAAAACTAAACATAAATTTTCAAAAAGATAGTTGAATTTTCTATTAAAAAATATTTCAGTTGAATTTTGATTTCAAAAAGACGATTTTTTAACCAAAATGATGACTTTTTAACAACATTGTTAAATTCTCTACCATATATTTACCAAAATTTTGAAAATTCTACTGCTTAAATATAATATTTTGGTGTTTTAAAAGGAACTCTAATATTTTCTCCATGAAAATTCAAATATTATTGAAAATTGGTTTTTGGTTTTATTTAATAAAAAATCCTTTTGTTTTAAAAAAAATGTCATCTTTTTTAGATAAATATGCAACTGTTTTTTTGGAATTTACACTATTATACTATTTTTTTTAAAATTCAACTATTTGTTTTTCATCTTTTTTGATAAAAATGGAACTATTCAGTAGATAATTCTAAAATTTTGTTAAAAAGTCATCCTTTTTGGTTGAAAATTTGTCTTTTTGGATTGAAAATTAAACTTAAATCTTTTCTGACAGAAAATTTAACTATTTTTTAGTTTTTGAAAGTTTATCTTTTTTATTTGAATAATAATTATTTTGTTGAAAATTATTCTTTTTTTAATGAGAATTTAATTATTTGGGTAAAAGTTAAAACTATATTGTTAAAATTTTTTTATTGAAAGCTTATGTCTTGCTAAAAAATTAATTGATTGGTGGAAAATATTTTTTTCTTGGTTTAAAATTATTTTTTTAATAGAAAATGTAACTTTTCCATTTTTAGTAAGTAACGAGATAATTCTAAAAGAATGTGGTGCAGAAGAGACGCTAGTAGACACATGGGAAAGAAATCGGTTAAGATGGTTCGGACATGTTGAGAGA
>NC_046661.1:140471801-140492137 GCF_010883055.1 Belonocnema kinseyi | reverse complement strand
TCTGAAAAATCTCTATCCCATCCACACACTACTCCTTTCCCCTGCCGAGTGAGTCACGCCTACCCCGAAAGGGAAATGGCTTAATGGTGTAATAATAAATAAAAAAATAATTGATTTTTTGAGAGTTTTAAAATTCTTATCTTTGGTTGTATAAATTGCATTCATTTTTTATTAAAATTTAAACTATAACACTTTTTTGTTTGGAATTTGTCTTTTTTTAGAATTTTTTCGCTTAAAGAAAGACTATAACAAATATTTTTTATCTTTGGCAAAACTCAAATTATTAAAAATGATTTTTCGAAGTGTTATAATAAATCCATGATGAAATTAAATTTTGAGAAATGAGAATAAGAATATAAGTATCATTAGCTTCTTTTTAAATTTATATAAATATAATTTTCATAAGATCCTTAAAAAAGAATATATTTTTAAATATTTCAGACGTGCCAGAAAAAAATTGAAGCTTAAAAAAAATTGGTAGGTCTTACAGAAGTTGCGAAGAAATCAAGAAATATTTTAAAAATTTTCGAAGCAGTTTCCCAGTTTTTAAATCTTCTTAACTGACTCGAATTTTTCTAAAAATTTAAAAATATTATTCAAAATTTAAAAAAATTACCTTATAATCTTCTAAATTTACAAAATTTTGAAGTTCTTTAATTCTACTAAGCATTTCTTCAATATATGCTCGACAGTTTATTTGTTTTCATTTAAAAATATTATAAAATTGAAACAATCGGATTTAAAATTTTCGAAACTCTTTTTCGAATGAGTGATTTTTTTACAATCTTCTTAGACCTTCGGAACCTTCGAATAGCTTAAAATAATTTAAAGTTATCCTGTACCTTTTATTCATTCTGCAAAATTAAAAAAAAATTGGCTTAAAATCTTTCAGATTCTTCTTTAAAAATTTAAGATAAAAATTAATTTCTTTGCTTAGGCATTCATATTAGGCATTCATATTTTTTTGAAAAGTCTGTTTTTTTAGGAAAGTAATTTTTTAACTTAAATTGAAAGTTCAATTCAATATTCCATAATTTTATGTGAAAATTCATCTGTTTCGGTAAACATTAATTTTTAAACTTCGAATGTAATTATTAATGTTTTTGTAGAAAATTGATCTTTTTTAGTGAAAATTAATTTTTGTTGTTGAAAATTCATCTATTTCAGTTAATGATTCATCTTTTTAGCGAATGTAGGTATTTAATCTCTCCCTTTTACGGGTTTGAGGGCCTCTGTTCCCTGTACATATATTTACAATTCCATCCTTATTCTTACTTAACTACTGCTTATATTCTACTCTTTCGCATGACGTAGGATAAACAATAGTAACAGTAGTGACATTAATTTCTAAAATGAGCGAGCTTCCAGGGCTTCCGTTTCCTCTTGCCATCAAAAAATGCATTTTATACGATATTGAAAACAATTTTCGCTTTTACTGTCCCTTTTTAGGATCACCCGTTTGGCTCTGCCTTACTCCCTTGCTTTTCCTTACTTCATCCAATTTCTTCATCCACATCACTCCCTGTCCACTACCATCCAAGATCCATCTTACACACTCATCCACACACAACTGTCCCTCTTCCTCTCCTGTACATCTCTCTAATACATGTGTCCATGACTTCATTTCGTATCCACATCCTCTGCATAAATTCTCCTCTTCATCCATCCAATATCTGCATGCTCTCACTCCACCCATTCTGAACTGTACAACCCCACTCCATATTTCTTCCTTTTTTATTTTTTGCAAATATTCTGGTTCCGTCAACCCTTTGACCATCATATACCATCTATTGTACTCCGAATCTATAATCTTTGTCCATCTCTCTTCTCCTTGTTTAACCAATAGCTCTAACTCTATGTCCTGCCACTCCATAACCCCTTCTCGAATATTACACTCCCTTCTCATCTTCAAAACGTAATTTATTTTGCTCTTTATATTTCTGAAACTCATCATCTTTGTGTTATCTACGTTCACCGTCAGCTCTTTTGTTCCCACATACTCTTTGAAGATTCTCATCATTAGGTTCATCCCCTTCTCATCATCTGCTAATAGAACTACATCGTCCGCGTATTCTAGAGAGTATAGTTTGCTATTACCAAAAACCGTTCCTCCTTTCCCTTTCTCCTTTAGCTTCTCCTCTAAGTCTGCCAGTAGGATACTGAATAGTAACGGACTCAACGGGCAACCTTGCCTTAGACCTCGGTCTGTCTAGAAAACCTGCCCTTTTTTTTCCTATTTTCACCCTAATCCTGGTGTCAATAAAAAATTTTTTTATCCTCTCCACCAAATTTTCGTCTACACCCCTCTCTTTCATTGCCTGCCATAGCACTCTTCTGTTTACTGAATCAAACGCTGCTTTAAAATCTACGAACAAAGCGACTAGTTTCCCTTTCTTTTCTCCAAATTTCTGTTAACTAAATAGTTAAGTACGTAGATGTTGTCTATACTTCCCATCCCTTTTCTAAATCCCCTCTGATTATGTGGGATACTTTCTCGTTGTTTTGCCTGACTCTCCAACCTTTTTTCAAGATTTCTGCATATATTTTATAGCTGACTGGCATGAGAGTGATCCCTCTGTATTCCTCTACCCTCTTTCCTTCCCCTTTCTTGACAAGCGGTACCACCAGTCCCATCGTCTACTCTTCCGGCCAGCCTTCCCCTTTCCGGACCTTGTTGCAGATCTTCCACATCTCATTCCTAATCCCTTCTCTTCCAAACTTCATCGCTTCGTTCTCCATCCCATCTCCTCCTGTCGCCTTGTTTCTTTTTAACCTATTCATTACCTCATCGACTTCTTCTCTTGTTATCTCGTTCCCTTCCTCCATTTCTCCTTGGACTATCCTTAACTTTTACCCTTTGATCTTATTTTTCTCTCCCCCTAATAGACCCTTAAAATAATCCGTCTATTCCTCCATTTCTATTTCTTCGTTAACACCCTTCCTTTCCCCTCTATCCCTATTTATCCTATCCCACACTCTACCTTCTTAAATCGCTTTTTCTACTTCTGCTTTATATTCTTTCTTTCCCCTTTGTCTTTTTACTTCCAGCATCTTCTCATATTCTTTTCTCCTCGTGTTATGCTCCTCCTTCTCCATTTCCCCTCTTCTCCATTTGCTCACACACTCCTTTATTCTCTCTTCACTCTCCCAGCATTCTTCGTCCCACCAGCCACTCTTTCCCCCTACTTTTTCTTAATCAGTACCCAGCTCATCCTTTACCTTTTCAATGGACCCCTTCAACCTTTCAATTAATAAGTCTATTACCTCCTCTTTTTCATACCCAACCTTCTCCTTTTCCATCTTTTGTTTAAACTTTTTTAATTTATCTACCCCTAGACTCCCATTTTCGTGTCTCTTTCGCACCCTTTTCCCTTTCTCCCTCTGCCTATCATATGCCACATTCTTTCTTCAGCCAAGATGTAGTCTGTTACTGTTGCTCCCTTTCCTATGAGTATGATCTCCCCTTCCTCATCTCCTTTCATATTGTCATTACATATAAATCATCTTGTTTCTCCTATCATGTTCATTAACTTCCTCCATTCCCTGTCCGTTTCCTCTATGTTTGGATTTCCTTATAAATGCCTCCTTTTCTTCCTTCCAGAACCCTTTTTCATGTTCGCCAGTCCGTGCATTTAAGTCCCCTCCTATTAAAACCAATTCTTCCTTCTTTTCCTCCATACACAGCCTTATTACTCTCCAGTCTTCCTTTTCCCCTCTTCTTCTGTATATACACAGCACCGTTATTTCTACTTTCCCAATTATAATTTTTCTTATCATTGTTCTATCCTTTTCTTCCATGTCCCCATCTTTTCTCCCTTTAACTGCTAATTTTTTTTCACCCCTGACACCATGCCGCCAATCACTCCCCCTTTAACGTGTTCTTTTCTTACTTTTTGCATTGTCCACACATAACCTTTCGGTAACAGCTTTTTTATTCCCTTTCAGTCCTTCTCATCTGCCCATGTTTCACTCATCATAATCACATCCCACTTTTCTAACTCCTTCAATCCTTTATTCTTGTTCTTCAAACATGACACATTCCAAAAAACTATTTTCACGTTTCTCTCTTCCCTTCTCTTTTTTTCCTCTTCATTTTATTTCCCCTTTGCCGTTTGGAAACCCCTCTGATTAATTCCTAGACTATTTTCGTCTTCCTTCCTTCTACCTTTTTCAAGACTTTTTTCCTTAATTCTTCTAATTCTTAATCCCAGCAACATTCCTCCCCGTTTATCCATAATCTGTCTCTCCCTATCCACACCATATAGCCCCTTTTCCTCTATACTCAAGCCCTCTGCTCAATTTGTCATCTCCTTTTCCTCTCCCTCCCTATCAGATCTTTAATTCTTTCCCTTCTTCCTCTCAATAATTTTTTCCCTCCATAATTATCTTTTTCTCCTCGTCACTCCCGACTTTTACTAGAAACATTCCTTCTTTTCCTTCCTTTGTACCTCCTATTCTCTTGACTCTTTCTACCCTTACCTGCACTCTAATTTCTCACAAAAGATTTTTTATTTCCCCTTCACCTCTTTCACTCTACAATTTTGATCCCTTAAATACTATGTTATTATTTCTCTTTGCCATTTCTTCCCTTTCTAAACTTCTTTTAATCTCTTTGAGTCTTTTATTCAATCTTTTATTCTCACTTCGGACGTTCTTTTCATTCCCTTTAAGTATTTCCTCATTTTCTGTCTTTTCTCCTATATGCTCATTCCTAATTTCTAGACTGGATACTCGTTCTTCCAACTATTTTATTTCTCTAGATCTCTGTTCATCAACCTCTCTCTGTCTATTCTCAATGCTTTCTAGCTTACCCCAAACCTTGTCTTTCTCCTCCTTCCAACGTTTATCCCATTCTTCCCATTTTTCTCTGACCATTTTCACTTTCCCGTCACATCATTTCCCTGTCGATTCATATCCCTATTCATGTCATCCAATCTCTTTCTTCTTTCCTCTCTAAACCCTTTAATGAGAGCTTCCAATTTTTCAAACATCCCCCTATCTCTCTATCTTTCCCTGGTGTTTTCCTTTTAATTTTAACTTTCTTGTTATCTTGGTCCCTTTCTACCTCTTCTTCTCAAGCCACTCTTTCCTTTTTTCCTCCCCTTCACTGCTAGTCGCGCTTGCCTTTTTTTGCCATTCGTCCAGACTTCTGTTCGAATCTGCGTTGCCTAGCTTGTTAAGGCATAATTTCGGCAACTTCAGAAAAATACGTTGAAATTTTACTTACTAGAGGAATAATCTCGTAAGTTTGTTTATAGAGAAATAAAATTTCGTTAAATTTTCATCTCTTTGCTCTAGAATACTACAATGCGTAACCTTGGAAAATTATTAATTTCTTTTAAAAAATTTCCGCGTATGTCATAAACCCTTTTAAAATTATTTATTTTTATAGATTAACCTTAAACTGATCTTTACGTTTCAGCAATCACAGACTCCGAAAATCATAGCATTTTGTTGAGGTCACCCTGTCTACATGTATGAAATTATTTACATAAAATTAAAAAATTTAGATAATTTTAAAAATCAATGAAGAAATGTTTTTAGGAGATTTATTAATTTTGCCAATTTTTTTTTTGGTGCGTGACAAATAGACTTGCAAATTATTATTATTGGATTAAAAATCTGAATTAAAATAAAAATTCCATATGCTTTTCAGCATTTAAAAAAATTTCAAAAAATAGAATAAACTATTTTTTAGGTGGATTGAGAAATTTAGATCGAAACTTTTAGTAGATATCAAAATATCCTCAAACACTCTTTCTACAATTTTTTTGGTTAAAATAAAATTAAAAAGTTTAAATCATCATCAATATTTTTCAATATTTGTTTTTAAATGGTCCGTCAGTTTCAATCTTGATTTTTAGTGGATTTCAACAAGATTATAAATTATTTCAATGACATTTTTAAAATAGACCCAAATAAAAAATATTCTTGATAATTTATAATCAAGTATAATTTAAATTTACTGAATTTGATAAAAAAATTATTGCGGTAAATCGCCTTTAATCATGTTTATATTCATAAAACATGGCCTAATCAATTTGAATTAAAGTCCAACAAAATTGCTTTTTGTTACAACCGAATTTTTCACTTTTTCTTGGAAACAATAACAGATAAAAAATAAGCAAAGAAAAAACTTTGAATGTCTAAAAATATATTTTAAAAAAACCATAATAAGAATAGAGGCCAGTAAACTATATGTATAACTAAGCCAAAATAAAATTTTAATTGAGTTAAATCGTTCTTATTTATTAAAACGAAAATCAACGTTTACTACCGAGTAGCACCTTTGTAATGTTTTTCACTCATTACTGCTGTTTACAAAATTTGTATAAAAATAAATGAATATCTGAAGATAATAGTAACTGCCTTTTATTCTTTGAATTTTTAAAAATTGAAAAATATATTTTGTATGATTTGTATATATTAAGAGATGCCGCTGGGTAGAATTGTCGCAGTTTTGCCATTTTTAGAAGTTCCTAAAAAAAATTCATGGGAGAGAGATGCCACTGGGGACACTTGCCGCGTTTTCGCCATCTTTAACACTACTTAGAAAATTTTTTGGGGGAGAGATGCTGCTGGGGAGACTTGCCGCATTTTTGCCATTTTTAAAAGTCCCTAAAAAATTTTCTTGGGGGAGAGATGCCGCTGGAGAGACTTACCGTATTTTGCCATTTTTAAAACTACTTAGCAAATTTGTTGGGGGAGAGATGCCGATGGAGAGACTTGCCGCATTTTTGCCATCTTTAAAATTACTTAGAATATTTGTTGGGGGAGAGATGTCGCTTGGGAGACTTGCCGCATTTCTGCCATTTTTAGAAGTTCTTAAAAAGAATTCATGGAAGAGGGATGCCACTAGGGAGACTTGCCGCGTTTTTGCCATCATTAAAATTACTTAGAAAATTTTTTGGGGGAGAGATGCTGCTGGAGAGACTTGCCGCATTTTTGCCATCTTTAAAATTACTTAGAATATTTGTTGGGGGAGAGATGCCGCTGGAGAGACTTGCCGCATTTTTCCATTTTTAAAACTACCAAAAATTTTTTTGGGGGAGAGATGCCCCTAGAGAGACTTGTCGCACTTTGCCATTTTTAGAAGTTCCTAAAAAATTTTCTTGGGGAAGGTATACCGCTGGACACACTTGCCGCACTTTTGCTATTTTTAAAGGTCCTTACAAAATTTTCTTGGGAGAGAGATGCCGCTGGGGAGATTTGCCGCAGTTGTTCCACCTTTGGAAGCATTAAACTAGTTTTTTTTTGGGAGAGAGATGCCTCTCGGGAGGCTTGCCGCAGTTACGTCATCTTTGGAAGTGCTTAAAAATATTTCTTGAGGGAGAGATGCCGCTGGGGAGACTTGCCGCTGATATGAGATGCCGCAGATGTGACAATTAGTTTCGGGAGGCTTGCCGCAGTTTTAATATTTTAACATGAACCCGAAAATATTTTCCGGGGTAGAGATGCCACCGGGAAGACAATTAGTCCAGGGAGACTTGCCTCAGTTTATCCATTTTTAATTGGACATTAAACATTTTTTGGAAGGGAGAGATGCCACTGGGTGAATTTTTACTGGTGAGAGATGCCGCAAAAATGTCAATTTCACAGTGAGAAATGCCGCGCGGGAGAGAAGCCGCTGGATAGAGATACCGTAGTTGTGACATGTCGCAGATGAGGCATGCCGTAGATGTGACATGCCGCAGCTGTGACTCACAGCAGATGAGACATTTCACAGATGTCACAAGCCGCAGATGTGACATGCCGCAGAAGAGACATGATATGGACCCAATAATTACTCAAAATTCCATTTAAAATGTCTATAAATTTCCGTACATTTATGGACATTTTTGGTCTCTTATGATAATTTTGCAGGTAAACATAATAACTTACTATTATTTGAAATTTAATTTTAAATATTTTTGAAAATTCCTAGAAATTTATGAAGTTTCTTGGTAATTTGTGGTAACATTAAAGGTAATTTACGGTAAATTACCCTTAAATGCCCAAAATTCAATTTAAAAATGTCTATAAGTTTTCGGTCATTTATGGTGATTTTATATGGTAAAATATAAAATATAAAAATATTTTATATGGGTAAATATTTTTATAAACTTTGGGAAATTTATGAATTTTTTTGGTAATTTCTGGTAACATTGAAGGTAATTTATGGTAAATTATCATCAAATGGCCAAAATTCAATTTATAAATGTCTATGAATTTTCGGTCAATTATGGTAATTTTATATGATAACTTATGTTAATCACCCAAAATTCAATTCTAAACATTTTGCCCGAAATTAGTTTAAAAAGGTCGATAAATTTAGGGAAATTTTCTGTCATTTATGGTAATTTTACAGGTTGATATGGTAACTTATCGTAATTTACCGAAAATTCAATTTTAAATAATTTGATAAATTTTCCGACAGTTATGAAAATTTCCGGTCATTTATATTAATTTTACAGGTTGGTATGGTAACTTACCATAACTTACCCATAGTTTAATTTTTAACATTTTTATACATTTCAGACAATTTATGAATTTTCTAGTCATTTCTGGCAATATTACAGGTAATATATGGTAAATTTAGATAAGTTGCCAAGAATTCAATTTCAAAATTCCTATAAATTACCAGAAATTTTTGGTAATTTACAATAGTTCGATAAATTATATACGGTAACTTTCTATCAATTACCGCAAAATTGCAGTATCTGAACCAAAATTTCCTTACAGTTTTTACAGTGAGAGGGCTGATTATCGTAAAATGCGAGTTCATAGATGAATAATTTTCATTATTCACCTCTGACGTCACTTTTCACTTCCTAGAGATTAAAAATTACTTTCTCTCTCCTTTCACTCGAAAAGAGCTGAAATAATGCATGTGTCATAAAAATAGAATTAAAAATTTTTTGTCGTAAACGTATGAAAACAAGTAAATAAACAAATCGTTCATTGTGGGAAATTTGTATAAATGTCAAAAATTCAAAATAACTGTCTCATTTTGAAAAGGTAATAACATACTTTTCAATGTTATTTAAATATTTCTTCATAACTATTAATAATAATGAATCACATTGAAAAGAAATATACACTATAGATCTGAAATAAAAAAGTTACAAGTGTGAACAAAGCGCTAATTAAATAGGAATACTGATTACTGAAGTTTTAAATTATAATTTATAATCGATTTATTAGTTTGTTTAAAAATAATGCTAGGAGAAAAAAAGTTCTAATTAAAACAAAGGCAGGTGAAATTATGATCAGAATCGGATGTTACATTTTCCCAAGACTGGGATTCGAACTTCTAAACTCGTGAAGTGATGTGGAACGAACTTTTATTTAAATAATTAAATTTTAATCTTATTTCAATTGTCATTATTTCAAATTCAAGTGCACAATGATAATGTTCATCGACCGGTGGATAAATATTTGCTCTACATCTAAGCAGGCATTGTTGTGTTCTACTAAAATATTACAAAGTAGTTTAGTAATTGCTTCAGTAAGCTTTTCTTACTATCTTTATTAGAAAACTGCTAATTTATTCAGTAAGGCTGAGTATTAACTAAGGGTTAGTATTGACTAAGGCTTAGTATTAACTAAGGCTTAGTATTAACTAAGGCTTAGTATTAACTAAGGCTTAGTATTAACTAAGGCTAAGTATTAACTGAGGTTTAGTATTAACTAAGGCTTATTATTGACTAAGGCTTAGTATTCACTAAGGCTCAGTATTAACTAAGGCTTAGTATTAACTGAGGCTTGGTATTAACTAATGCTTAGCATTAACTGAGGCTTAGTATTGACTAAGGCTTAGTATTAACTCAAGCTTAGTATTATCTGAGCTTTAGTATTAACTAAGGCTTAGCCTTAACTGAGGCTTAGTATTGACTAAGGCTTAGTATTAACTGAGGCTTCGTATTGACTAAGGCTTAGCATTAACTAAGGCTTAGTATTAACTTAGGCTAAGTATTAACTGAGGTTTGGTATTAACTAAGGCCTAGTATTGACTAAGGCTTAGTGTTGACTAACGCTCAATATTAACTAAGGCTAAGTATTAACGAAGGGTAAGTATTAACTGAGGTTCAGTATTAACTAAGGCTTATTATAGACTAAGGCTTAGTATTGACTAGGGCTTAGTATTAACTCAAGCTTAGTATTAACTGAGGCTTAGTATTAACTAAGGCTTAGCATTAACTGAGGCTTATCATTGACTAAGGCTTAGTATTAGCTAAGGCTTAGTATTAACTAAGGCTTAGTATTAACTAAGGTTAAGTATTAACTGAGGTTTAGTATTAACTAAGGCTTAATATTGACTAAGGCTTAGTATTAACTAAGGCTCAGTATTAACTAAGTCTTAGTATTAACTGAGGCTTTGTATTAGCTGAGGTTTAGTATTAACTAAGGCTTAGTATTGACTGAGGCTCAGTATTGACTAAGGCTGAGTATTAACTAAGGTTTAGTATTAACTAAGGCTTAGCATTAACTGAGGCCTAGTATTGACTAAGGCTGAGTATTAACTAAGGCTTAGTATTAACTAAGGCTTAGCATTAACTGAGGCTTAGTATTGACTAAGGCTTAGTATTAACTAAGGCTTAGTATTGACTGAGGCTTAGTATTATCTAAGGCTTATCATTAACTGAGACTTAGTATTGACTAAGGCTTAGTATTAACTAAGGCTTAGTATCAACTAAGGTTAAGTATTAACGGAGGTTTAGTATTAACTAAGGCTTACTATTGACTGAAGCTTAGTATTGACTAAGGCTCAGTATTAACTAAGGCTTAGTATTAACTGAGGCTTTGTATTAACTGAGGTTTAGTATTAACTAAGGCTTAGTATTGACTAAGGCTCAGTATTAACTAAGGCTTAGTATTAACTAATGCTTCGTATGAACTGAGGTTTAGTATTAACTAGGGCTTAGTATTGACTAAGATTTAGTATTGACTAAGGTTTAGTATTGACTGAGGCTTTGTTTTGACTAAGGCTTAGTATTAACTCAAGCTTAGTATCAACTGAGGCTTCGTATTAACTAAGGCTTAGCATTAACTGAGGCTTAGTATTGACTAAGGCTGAGTATTAACTAATGCTTAGTATTAACTAAGGCTTAGTATTAACTAAGGCGTAGCATTAACTGAGGCTTAGTATTGACTAAGACTCAGTATTAATTAAGACTTAGTATTAACTGAGACTTAGTAATGACTAGGGCTTAGTATCTAATAAGAATTAGTATTAAGTAAAACTTAGTATTAACCCTTGCAGGTCCCTTTGCTTTGGTATAACATTGAGGTTCACATGGGGTCGTTAAAGACCCTATCCGTAATTTTTTATTGCGTTAAAGCTTTCACATATACTGGCGTAAGATTTTGTTGGGCATTCATTTAAGTGTCTTACTATGAGATAATTTTACTGATTAAATGATTTTTTAATATCAAGAAATTGAAAAAAAATTTTAACTGAAGAAGAACGAACTTCGTTAATTTCAATATAAAATGTCAGGGCACTAACGACCCCATGGGGACATTTGAGGGTTTACTAAGGCTTAGCATTAACTAAGGCTTTGCTTTGACTGAGGTTTAGTATTGACTAAGGCTTAGTATTAACTAAGGCTTAGTATTACCCAAGGCTTAGTATAAACTGATGCTTAGTATTAGCTAATGCTTAGTATTAACTAAGGCTTAGTATTGACTAATGCTTAGTATTAACTAAGGCTTAGTATTGACTAAGGCTTCGTATTGCCTAAGGCTTAGAGTATTAACTAAGGCTTAGTATTGACTAAGGCTTCGTATTGCCTAAGGCTTAGTATTAACTAAGGCTTAGTATTAACTTAGGCTAAGTATTAACTGAGGTTTGGTATTAACTAAGGCCTAGTATTGACTAAGCTTAGTGTTGACTAAGGCTCAATATTAACTAAGGCTAAGTATTAACTAAGGCTAAGTATTAACTATGGCTTAGCATTAACTGAGGCTTATCATTGACTAAGGCTTAGTATTAGCTAAGGCTTGGTATTAACTAAGGCTTAATATTAACTAAGGCTTAGTATTAACTGAGGTTTAGTATTGACTAAGGCTTAGTATCAAATAAAGCTTAGCCCTTCTTAGCTGATTACTACTTATATGATTTAGAAAGTAACTGTCAAATTACTGTTTCTACAAAATTGGAAAAAATCTACGTCGTTAAATGGCTAAAAGTATATTAATTATAAAATTTTTTGGTTCTTTCATCCAGGTTTTATAGTTTACGCGAAAGGAGTCTTACCGTGACGCTCTGTTAAAAAAACACGATTTTCAACACGGGCATTTTCGCCGCCCTTTTGTATCAAAATTAAAATAAAAAAATTTAATATTTTAAAATGTTTCAAACAAACCCTCTGCAAATAAATTCTATTACGTTTTTCATGCCCCCGAAATAAATCGTGAAAGTTAGGCTTTTTTTGTCGCTGGAGTCGTGTTACCCCTCAAGCCTTTCCATTATTATTGTAAATAATCATCGATTTTTATTACTTTTTTTAAAATTTCTTCTACTTCTGTAAATGAACTAATTCTGGTAATGAAACTCGAATTAGGCTCTCATAACAATGAAAGGGTTATTCATTCCGGTTGGTTTTATTCGTTGAGCGTCACTGCCCATGTACTTTACCTTTTCGATTATTACATCAAATATCAAATTTTTTCAAAAAACCGGTTCTGTTCAGCAAAACAGAATAATATTTATTTGACGTGTGAAAAAAATAAGACAAAAATATTTAACCGTGCAGCTGAAAACTTGCATTTAGTTTTCGGACTCTAATAAATCCCCTTAAGACTTTAAGTCTAGCTGAGCCGGGCTCGATCATTTTCGAGCTGAGATCGATTTAGCCCAAGTAAATTCGAAACTTTAAAAAATTGTGGGTTCTTAAAGAGATTTGGGTACCGGGAACATAGATCTGTTCGAGAAGCCAAATTCGAAAATGCTATTCTTTTTCCCGAAAGAAAAACCTGAAGTCATCTAAGTACTCAACACCTTCAAGAACCCAAAACTGTTCTAGTACTCAAATTTTCTAGAATAGTAGCAGTTAGCCCAGCTCGGGCCGAGATTTTAAGTTTTTTTTACACCTCTGAAAAGATGTTTCAATTTTTGAAAAAAACTTTTGAGTTGTTTAAAAAATAAAACCTCTGTTCTTAAGTTCCTAAATATTAACTCAAAGTCATCTTCGAAAAATGTGGTGAAAATTACAATCCTAAGTTAAATAGAACAAGATTTAATAAAGTTAACAAGGTAACCATTTAAAGAAATCTATATTATCATCACATATAGTTTCAATCGATCAGTGTAGATGTTATTTCACAATCTGTGAACATATGAATCAAAACTATCAATTAAGATAACTCTTCAAATGATAGAAAATACCTAATGTCATTTATGACTAGATATAAAATAAATTTTAAAAATTCTTCAACTCAATTTTTCAGAAAAAATGACCTGACTTCTTCTGTTCGATTTCCAGTTAAGCGAAGTGAGAAGATCTTTTTATAGAAAAAATTAATTAAAAATTTTTTTAAATATATTTTCCATCTAGGCAGAATTTATCGATAGTAATTAGCTCTAATTATAATACCGATTCCTTTAAATTACTCGTATCATAAATGTAAAAACTGGCTTTGTCATTTCTGAAAATATGGAAAATCAATTAAAAAAATTTTTAAATTAAATTTTTATCAAGAGGAAGATCTTCCTTATTTGCTTAACTGGAAATAAAAAAAATAAGTGAGAAGATCTTTTTTTAGAAAATTTTAATTAACAAACTCTAACAATTGATTTTCCATCTAGTCAGAAATCTGCATCATAAATATAACACCTGGCTTGATCATTTCTGATTAGATATAAAATCAATAAAAAAAATTTTAATTAAATTTTCCTGCAAAAATATCTTCTCATTTCGCTTCACTGGGAATCGAACAAAATAAGTGAAAAGTTGTTTAAAAAAAAATCTAATTAAAAAAATTAAAAAATTTAGTTTCCATCTAGTCAGAAATATTTAGTTATTTAAATTATATGTTAATTAAATATTCAGTTTAATATTTTCTCTTATTGAAAAGTTAACTTGTTCGATAGTTTTTATTTATATTTTCACAGATTGTGACATCTACACTGATCAAAAGTAACTAGCTCTGAGGATAATAAAGATCCCTTTAAATTATTCGTATCATAAATATAACACCTGGCTTGATCATTTATGACTATATTAGATATTAAATCAATTTAAAAAAATTGTTAATACGTTTTTCTGCGAAAAAATCTTCTTATTTCGTTTCACAAGAACCGAACAAAAGAAGTGCGAAGATCTTTTTTCAGAAAAAATTTAATTTAAAAAAATTTTGAAAATTAATTTTTCATCTAGTCAGAAATAGCGATCAATATTTTCTGTTATTTGAAGAGTTCAATTATTTAATAGTTTTTATTTCTATTTTTACAAATTGTGGAATGACGTCTAGACTGGTATATAGTAACTAGCTCTGATGATAATACAGATTCCTTAAAATTATTCGTATCATAAACATAGCTCCTCGCTAGATCATTTCTGACTGGATGACTAATTAAGCTTTAAAATTTTTTAATCAAAATGACCTGCAAAAAGATATGCTCACTTTGATACTCTGGGAATATTTTTACAGATTGTGGAATGACGTCTCCACTGATCGAAAATAAGTAGCTTTGATGATACAGATTCCTATAAATTATTCGTATCATAAATGTAACACCTGGCTTAATCATTTCTGACCAGATGGAAAAGTAAGTTAAATTTTTTTACATTAGTCTGCCAAAAGATCTTCTCACTTTGCTTCCTGGGAATCGAACACAAAAAGTGAGATGACCTTTTTTAGACAAATTTAATTAACAAACTTTCAAAATTGATTTTGCATCTAGTCAGAAATTAGTTAATCATTTTCTGTTATTTGAAGAGTAACACGTGGCAAAATCATTTCTGACCAGATAAAAGTCAAGTTGAACAAATTTTAAATTAATTTATCTGCAAAAAGATCTTCTCACTTTGTTTGACTGGAAATCGAACAAAGTAAAAAAAAAGTAAAATTATTTTTAAATAACAGTAAAAATAATACATTTATAATAAATAAAAAATAATCTTTATTCTATATTTTTTGAATTATTCACATTCAAGTTATGATTTTAAAAACAAAAACATTTACTAAAAACAATTATGTTTTGCTAGTTCTATTAAACACTTCAGCGTCTCTTTATATATTAAGCCTATAATATAATAAATTTGTATTAAAAAATTTGCAGTTAAGAAATTTTACATATTTTGAAGATGAAAAATCTCACAGAAAGGAAAACGAGAAAATCAGAAATGTACAGAATATTTAAATCAGTTCCTGTTAGAATCTTCCTGTAAGTTTAACTTCTATTCCAGGATTTGTTTCTAATGTATTTTCAAAATTTTCTTTGATAGTAAATAGCGAATGAAAAACATTAAATTTTTTTTGAAAATTCAACTCTATTGTTGAAATTTTCTTATTTTTTGGTTTAACTCAACAGTTTTTGTATTTAGAATGAAAATATTTTTTCTAGGAAATATAAAACATTACACTTTTTATTGAGAATTATTTTTTTTGTTGAAGATGCATCACTTTGGTTGAAAATTTAAATATTTAGTTAAATATTCTCTTTTTCGTGGTTGAAAATGATTAAATATATAAAATAGAAAATATATGAAGAATTTAAATTGGAAATGTAATAATCAAATTTCAGATTAAGAAATTTGAAATGTTTGTCAGATCTTTTATTAACACAAATCTGACATAATTTGTCACTGCCTTTTAACTGCAACTTATTTCCTAATTATTTGTTTGAATTTGGTAATATTCTTTCTTTCGGGGTTTTCAAATTATGCAATCGGCATTGAGATAAAGCGACAAAAATGCTTTCGAAATTTTCGTAACACATTTTTTTTTAAGTAAGATTATTTTTTAATGAAATTTTCCATTACACATTTTTTAATTTTAAGTGAATTATTATTTTTAAATCTTCAACTAAAAATCGGATACTTTAAAGAAATTACATTGAAAATAAAATACAAAAAAAAAATACATTTTGGAACATTCATTTATCACGAAAAAAATGGAAACCTTCAAAAATTAAGAAACTCGAATTGAAACTGAAAAATGTTTAGTCACTAGAAAATTAATATTGAAACTTTTTGATAGTCAACTAATTCAAAACTGCAAATTGTGAGATTGCTCGAATTATCCTTTAAATTTAACTTCTGTCCCATTTTTAATATGAAAAACCTTTTTTGGTTCCATATTTAACAACTTAGTTGAAATTAGAACTAATTTCTTAAAAATTTATTATTTTTGGTTGAGATTTATCATTAAGGTTAAAAAATCTTTTTTTTCTGCTTAAAATTTATCTGTTTTGCTAAAATAATTTTTTTAATGAAAAATGAACTATTCCTTGTTTGGTTTAACATTTCCTGTATTTTGTTAAAAACTAACATTTTTGTAGAAAATTAATCTTCTTTTTGTTCAACAATTATTTCCATGGCTTTAAAATTATTTTTTTTTCTTCTGGAAAATGATTTTTTTAATTAATGTTATCAACCGTTTGAAAAATTCTGTATTTTGCTAAAACTTTCTTTTTTTTGAGTATTAGGTAAAATTTTAGCTTAAAATTAATTTATTGATTTTAAAATTTGTATTTTTTCAATGAAAATTCATCTTTCAACTAATAATTTACCTTTTAGATTTTTTGTCAAAAATTTCCTCATAAGCATTTAATTATTTCGTTGAAAATTCATCCGATTGTTTGAATATTTAACCGTTTCATTACAAATTTATTTGCTCTATTTAAAAAGTTACTTCTATAACTAAAAATTAAAGTAGTCTATTTTTTGTTAAAATTTATGTTCCCAGCTCAAAATTTCTGTGTTTTTTATGTGCAAAAATTAATCTGCTAGGTTGAAAGTTCAAATATTTGGTTATATTTTTTTTTAATGAAGATGCATAATTCTAGTTAAAAGTTTTATTACTTTCGTTAACAATGCTACACATTCTTTTGAAAATTTTTTTCTCTTTTTAAAAATAATTTTTTTGACCAAAAAACTCATTTCTTAATTATTTCTGAGAATTTGGCAACATTTTTTTCTTCACGATTTTCAAATTGCGCAATCGGCAAATTTAGAGAAAAATTATTCGTTCGTCAAATTTACCATAACAACTTTTTCAATTTTAAATCATTTTTTTTTTAAATTTTGAAATAAAACCGGACAATTTGTAGTCATTTAATTAAAAATAAAAAAGAAGAATAATTTGATTTTTAATGCTCGGTTCTCAAATATTTTTATATTTAAAGCATTTGAAGTCAAAAACAAAAAATTTGGAAGAATTGAAAAATTGAAAAATTATGAATTAAATATACTCGAATTTTGGTTTTTGCTTTAAAAGAATTTCATGTTTAATTATAAACTAAAAAATTTAACTTTTTTAGAATTCACACACATTTAGTACAATATTTAATGAACCCAAATAGATTTTAAAACAAATGAATAGTACCTTGAGATTATTTCCTGTTGATAAGTGAAAAGTATATTTGTCTTCAATCATATCTAACATTATTTATATTTACAATATCGAGCCTTTTGACCTCTTATTTATCATAAACGAGTTAAACAAATCTAACAGAATAATTGCATATTACAAAATTTAATTTAAAAATTATATTATGAAAATGTTAAAGATGATAAATATATTATTATCAAGTATCAATATCATATACGGTCCACATTCACAACAGAAGGTAATATTTCGGTTGAGAATTCTGGAATTTTATTAAAAATTCGTCTTTTTTTATAATAAATTAATCTTTTGTTAAAAAATTAATTTTTTTACTTGAAACTTTCACTTTTGTTTAATAATTTTTGAATTTGACGAACAAATCGTATTTTT
This sequence comes from Belonocnema kinseyi, assembly GCF_010883055.1. NCBI lineage: Eukaryota > Metazoa > Arthropoda > Insecta > Hymenoptera > Cynipidae > Belonocnema > Belonocnema kinseyi. The sequence continues at coordinate 140,474,212 of NC_046661.1, read as the reverse complement.
GATATTAAACTAGCATTTTTGTTTAAAAATCCATTTTTTTAGTTGAACATTCAATTATATGGTTAAGAACTCTTGAATTGTATCAAAAGTTCGTCTTTTTTGTAACAAATTACTCTTTTTGTTTGAAATTCAACTTTCTGCGCTAAAATTCTGAAATTTAGTCTTTTTCTGAAGTAAATTAATCTTTTTGTTCAAAAATTCATCTTTTTCAGTTTAAAATTCAATATTTCTGTTGAGAATTCTTAAAATTTGTTAAAAATTCGTTTCTTCGGCAGAAAATTAATATTTTTTGTTTGAAAATTCATCTCTTTTAGTTGGAAATTCAACTTTTTTTTTTAGAATTCTTAAATTTTATTAAAAATTCGTGCTTTTTGGTGGTAACTGAATCTTTTTATCTAAAAATTGCTTTTTTTCAGTTAAAACTTCAACATTTTCGTAAATTTTTGTTGATAATTCTTAAATTTTATTAAAAATTAAGCCTTTTGGTAGTCACTCAACCTTTCTGTTTAACAATTTATTTCTTCAGTTGAAACTTACATTTTTCTTTGAGAATTCTTTAATTTTATTAAAAATTTGTGTTTTTTGGTAGTAAATTAATCTTTCTGTCTGAAAATTATTATTTTTTTTCGATTTCAACTTTTTGGTTGGCAACTCTTAAATAATGTTAAGAATTCGTCTTTTTTGGTAATAAATTAATCTTTTTGTTTATAAATTTTTCTTTTTTAGTTGAAAATTCAACTTTTCGATTAACAATTATTATGCATGATTAAAAATTCGTTTTTTTTTGTAGAAAATTATTCAGTGTGTTGTAAAATTAATTTTTTTAGTTGAAATTTCAACTTTTTATTTTGAGAATTCTTCAATTTTATTAAAAATTCGCCTTTTTGTTAGTAATTCTATTATTGTGTTTAAATTTTTTTTCAGATAAAACTTTCACCTTTTGCTTAATAATTCTTGAATTTTATTTGAGAAATTTTACAAAAATAATCTTTTTGTTTGAAAATTTATCTCTTTTAGTTGAAAATTCCACTTTATGGTTGAGAATTCTTTATCTTTGTTAAAAATTCGTTCTTTTTTATGTAAAATTAATCTTTTTGTTGTAAAATTTATGTTTTAGTTGCCAAATCAACTTTTTGTTTAAGAATTATTGAATTTTATTAAAAATTCGTCTTTTTGGGTAATAATTTAACTTTTGTGTTTGAAAATTTATTTCGTTAGTTCAAACTTTAACTTTTTGTTCAGGGACTCTTGAATTTTATTAAAAATTTTGTTTAGTTGAAACTTTAACTTTGGTTTTTGGTTTAGACTTTTCGAATTTTGTTAAAAATTCATCTTTTTGGTAGTAAATTAATCTTTTTTTTGCAAAAATCTATTTGTCAGTTGAAAATTTAACTTTTTGAGTGAGAATTCTTAAATTTTATCAAAACTTCGTCTTTTTTGGTACTAAATTAATCTTTTTTTCTGGAAATTCCTGTTTTTACTTGAAAATTCATCTTTTTGGTTGAAAGTTCTTAAATTTGATTAAAAATTCGTGTTTTTGGTAGTGAATTAATCCTTTTGTTTAAAAATTGATATTTTTAGTTGAAATTTTAATGTTTTGGTTAAGAATTCTAGAATTTGGTTAAAAAATTGTTTTTTTTTTAGGTAGAAAATTATTATCATTTTGTTCTTGAAAATTGATGTTGTAAATTAAAAATCCAACAACTAGATTTTAAAGTTGAACTATTTTCTTAAAAATAAAAAAAGTTTCTCTCGTAAGAATAGAAATTATACTTATTGTTAAAATTTCAATGTTTCGGTTAAGAATTCTCGAATTTGGTTAAAATTTTTTTTTTGGTAGAAAATTATTATTCTTTTGTTGTTGAAAATTGACCTTGTTAATTAAAAATTTAACAACAAGATTATAAAGCTGAACTACTTTCTTAAAAATGAACAAAGTTTCTCTCGTAAGAATAGAAATTCTACTTATTGTTAACATTTAACTATGTGGTTAGAAATTAGTTTTTTGTTGTGGTTGGAAATTAATCCAGTTTAGCTGAAAATTCAACTTTTGAGTTGTGTGTTCTTCAATTCTGTTTGAAATTTGTCCCTTTTAGTATAAAATTGAATTGCTTATTGAAATTAAAAATTTTTTATTTTATAATTGAACTGTTTCATATAGAAAAGTCACCATTTCGCCCCAAAAAGTTAAATAATTTAGTTGAAAAAATGAACTATTTGGTAGAAAATTAGTTGTTTTTTTTATTAAAACTTATTTTTTCCAATTAAAAGTTTAAATATTTATTTTTTTTAATTGACCTTTATTAGTTTCAAAATTTAATAATATCCGGATTAACTGTCACATGGAATTCAATGAAGCATGTTTCTAAGTGAACGGCTATTAAAGAGGTGTTGTGTGTGGGGGGGGGGGG
>NC_046661.1:140446725-140471701 GCF_010883055.1 Belonocnema kinseyi | reverse complement strand
TCAGGGGGGAGGGTTCTTCATTGATGTACGTAATTTTGGGAAATTATTAAATAAAAGAAATAACTTAAAATAATTTTACAGAAATTTAATATAAATTTAACTTGACACGTTAGCGAAATCTGGCGAGTGAAAAATGAACCTAGTTAACATCAATTTTGAAAAAGTCAGGGAATTTTATTGGTCCGAAAAATTTAGGAATTTGGAAATAAATCTTTCTGAAGTGTGGGAATTTCTATAAATTTAAATAACTCTCAGGCAGAATAAAGGGCCGTGCCCCCGGAAATAAGCCGCTTAGCAACCAACCGAGGTCAAAGATTGATTTCTGTGGGTCGATTTGTGGGGTTCTTTTAGTTTTATCAAAAAACCTATTTTTGGATGGAGGTTCTGGCCGCCAACACCTCTGCTATAAAAAATAGAAAGAATTAAGAAAATTAACCGCACTAGAATATTGAGCTATTTTTAGGCCCTTAAAAACTACAGAAATTAATTTTGATAACCCCTATCGTTTACAAACTCAAGATGTGCATGTGTTAAAAACGGCCCTTGAAAAAAGGTATTTTGAAAATTTTTGTTTTGATAAAAAAAAATTTTCGTATTGGAAAAGGGGCTTGAGATGTGACCGACCACTCTTCTGTGACCAGTGGTGAAAACGCATTTTTTAAAGAAGGAGCTGGAAAAGGGGTTCGAGATGTGACCAACCACTTTTCGGTAAATAGTCGCTGACACGTATTTTTTTAAAAGACATGCTGAAATAGCGTGTTAAGATGTGACTAATCACTCTTATGTGACCTGTCGTTAATATGTATTTATTTAAAAATAAAACGGGAAAAGCAGTATTAGGTTTGACTGACCAGTTTTCTGGAACCATTTTCTAAAACTTTTTTTTTAAGTTGGAGCTGAAAAAGGGGTTCAGATGTGACCAAACACTATTCTTTGACCAACCACTTTTCGGTAAACAACCACTCTTCTGTGACCAACGAATCTTCTGTGACCAGTTGCTAAAACGTATTTTTTTAAGAGGGGGCTAAAAAAGGGGTTCGAGATGGGATTACCCATTCTTCGGTAAACAGTCGCTGACACGTATTTTTTCAAAGCACGTAATGAGCAAGGATTTTAATATTTGACCAATTACTCTTCTGTGACCAGTCGCAGATACGTTTTTATTTCCACAGAGAGCTGGAAAAGGAGTTCAAAGCGTGACCAACCACTCTTCTGTGATTAATCGTTAAAACGTATTTGGTTTAAAGGGAGTTGGAGAAGGGGTTCGAGATGTGACCAGCAACTCTTCTGTCACCAACCACTTTCCTGTAACCAACCACTCTTCTGTGACCAACTATTCTACTGTGACCAGTTGCTAAAATGTAATTTTTAAAGGTAGAGTAATAGAAAGGGTCCGAGTAGTGACAAATCACTCTTCGGTTAACAGTCGCTATAACCTATTTTTTTAATGGAGGCTGGAAAAGGGGTTTGGAATTTGGTCAAATACTCTTCTTTGACCAGTCGCTAAAACTTTTTTTAAGAGGGAGCTATTCTATAAACTGTGGCTGATACTTATTGTTTTAAGGACTTGCTGGGCAAGTGGTGGAATATGTGACCATGCACTCTTAAGTAACCGTTCGCTGAAACCTATTGTTTATCTAGGGACCTGGAAAAGGGGTTCGACGTGTGACCGACTACTTTTCTGTGACCGGTCGCTGAAACGTATTTTTTTAAATGGGAGCTGGTAAAGGGCGTAGAAATTTTAAGACATTATTAAAATACATTGCCACTTTTTGTATCCAATTTTTGCTTCCGTCGCCTGTTCAGTTTTTGGATTCAAATTGAAACTTTGGAAATTTTGAATTATTGCAATTGCAAATTCTTGAAATTTGAAAATATTGATTTCCAAAATTTTAAATTTAGAAAGTGTTGCTTTCCACGAAGATAACAAATCAGTATTTTCAAATGACGTGTTAATCGGTATGATTTCCCAGTGGGCAATTTTAAAATAATATAACAATATTATTATAGACGCTTCTAATAATATTACATTTTTTTCGGATAAAAGGACGATGTCCCAACAATTAGTATTCCTAAAAAAGACTATAAAATATTGTTATTTTGTTTATAATATATTTTGTTATTATATTGTCATAAATCTATATTGTAATCATCACATATATTATTTTAATTTGAAGAAATTTTATAATAACTAAATAATATAATAATATACACTACAAATATTTAAGCAAAATTCTGCTAATATTAAATCAAATAAAATCATAACTCAAATTATTTTAAATTATTTTAAATCACTTAACTAAGTTTAACCATAGAAAATTATTCGACCAGTAATCAGCAATTAACTTTAACTAATCAGAAAAAATACCACTTTTTTGGAAGTTTTGTTAAAAAAAAATTATGAGTACAAACTAAAGTTTGTTTCAAATTTTTTAACCTGAATTAATTTTTTAAATTACTTGTAAATATATTTCAATTTTTCCTGGAATTAGTTTAAAAAGTGAACTAAGATAATAAATTAATTTAAAAAAAAAATTTTAAGTTTCAAGTAAAATATAAAATAAGAATCATTTATGTTTTTTAATGAAAATAATTCTTTGTTGCTTTTTTATCTTGTAAACTGATTAATTAGTTCAGTACTGAACGCAAGTAGCAGAAAGGAAAGTGAAAATTAAGAAAAAATATATTAAAAATAAAAATTATTTGAATGATATGTAAATAATTTATTTCAGGCTTTTTATGTTATTTGCATAATTATTTTCACAATATTAAATTACATAAAAATTAAAGTTAGATATTCTTCAGCTAAAAAAATTAACTTATTATTCGATTTCAGGTTTTGTTATTTAATATGGGATATGAGTATAATGGAAGCTTATTTGTATTTAAAATTTCCCTATTCCAATTTCATAATTTTTATAATGTTTTCAATGTTTTGAAATAATTATCTGAATTCCACATTCAAAATTATATGTCAATATGTTTGAGGTTTTTATGCAATTATTCTCAAAGATTATTAATTCTTCAAATTTCCAGCAAAATATGGGGTAAAATTTTTTTTGACGTTTCGATGAAAATAATTTATTAATACTTTTTATATTATGAACTAATTAACTACCTATTGAATGCATGCTTTTTTAAACTGAATATTAATTGTTTTAAATCAATTCAGATAAATTTATTATTCGCATTCGGGTAATGTAATTAAATATTGGCTATTATTACTATAATAAAATTAGTTTTTTATTCAAGATACCTCAATTATAATAATTTTTTAAAATTTTAGCGATGATGGAGATGAATATTTGAAATTAATTTTCAGCATTATATGTACATAAACATTTAAATGAAAATAATTATTAAATGATTTTTATGTTATTTACTCATTATTTAATTATTAATAGATCCTGCTAAAACTTGTATTTTTTAAATTAGTTAAACACTTATAATTAATTAAAGTAAAGCAAAGACATGCTCAAATTTGAAAAATATTTAGAGTGAAAATTATTTAAATTTTTCAATAAAAGTAATGTTTTAAAGCTTTAAATTATTTCAATTTTCAATTAATTTTTTCGTTTAAGAATTTAAGAATAGGTCTTAAATTTGAACTAATTTCTTGAAAAATAAAACAAAATAATCTTTCTTTCCTAGAAATTCAACTTTTTGGTTGAGAATTTTTTAATTTTATTGTATATTCGTCTTTTTTTCTATTTTCCTAAAAATAAATCGGTTCACGCCGATTAAATGGTTTTTTCTTATCTTGACCTTCACTTGACTTTGATCCTGACCTGATGAAGTCAAGTTGACCCTGGAATCGCATTCAGCGACCCTAACAACTTCTGAGTGTATAGGTTTTCTCCGATCCATTGGTTTTTATCCAATGGTTTTCTTCATTTTGACCTTCACTTGACTTTTATCCTGATCTGATGGGGGCAATCTGTCCCTGGATTCCGATTCAGCGACCCCTAAAACGTCTGAGTGTAGAACTTGTTTCCTATTCAATGGTTTTCACCAACTTGACCCTCAATTGACCTTGATGATTACCTGATAAACGACCATACTTACACGTTATTGAGGTATCTGAATCCGAATCCCGGGCCAAATTGACCCTATAAGGTTAAGGTTTAAGGTCAAGTGTAGATCAAAATTTATAAAGCCATTGAATCGGAGAAAACCTCTACCCTCAGACTGTTTTTAGGTCGCTGAATCCGAACCAGGAATCATTTTGAACCAATTAGATCAGGTTCAAGGTGAAGTAAAAGTCAAAATTAGAAAGAAATAATTTTATCGGCATGAAACCATAACTTTTGGAAGTTTTTGGGATCGCTGAATCTGAATACGTACTCATTTTTACTCAACGTGGTCGAGATGAACGTTATCCTAAGGTTAAAATTGACAAAATCAGAATCGAACTCATGGGGTCGAATTAACCATGTATTCGGATTCAGCGACTCTAACAAGGTCTCACGCTAGATGCTTGTTCCAATTCCATGGCTTTCTTAGTTTTGACCTTAGTATGACCTTTATCCCGATCTGTTGTTACAAAAATGACCTTGAATTCCGGTCTAGTGACACCAAAAGTGTCTTTATATAGTCCGAGAAAAAAGGTTTTCTCTGATCAATTGGTTTTTTTCAAAATTTTAACTTGATAATTCTTGAATCTTTCCGTATTCTTAAATTGTGTTCAAAGTGCATCTTGTAGGTAGTAGATTAATCTTTTCGTTTAAAAATTGACCTTTTGTGGTAAAAATTCAACTTTTTCTTTGAAAATTTAAAAAATTTGTATAAATTTTCTTTTCCTTTTATTTCGCTCTTAAAAATTCAACTTTTTGTTGAGAATTCTTGAATTTAAAAAAAAATTCGCCTTTTTTAATAGTATATTAACTATCTTGTTTAAAAATAATTTTTTTCAGCGAAGAATTCAACTTTTTGGTTGAAAATTTTTGAACTCTGTTAAAAATTTCTTTTCTTTTTATTTCGGTCTTAAAAATTCAAGCTTTTGTTAAGAATTCTTGAATTTAATAAAAAAATTAACTTTTTAGTAGTATATTAACATTCTTGTCTAAATATTAATTTTTTTCATTCAAAAATTCAACTTTTTGGGTTAGAATTCCTCAATTGTGTTAAAAATTCGTTTTGTTGGTAGTAAATTGATTTTTTTGTACATTCGTCTTTTGTAGTTGGAAATTGTAAATTTTGGTTAAGAACACTGGAACTTAGTTAAAAATTCGCTTTTTTGGTAAAGGACTAATCCTAATGTTCATGAATTCTCTTTATTTACTTGAAAATACAACTTTTCGGTTAAAATTTTTGAATTTTGTTAAAAATTTCTTTTTCTCTGTCTAAATATTTCAACTTTTTTGTTGAAAATTCTTAAATTATTTGAAAATCCCTTTTTCTTGGTAACAAATTAATTTCTTTTGTTTCAAAATTAATTTTTTAAAATTGAAAATTCAACTTTTCGGTTGTGGATTATTGAAGTCTGTCAAAATAAATTTTTTTTTCGATAGAAGTTTAACTTTTTTTTTTAATTTATCTTTTCAATCGAAAATTAACCCTTTTAGTTGAGAATTCTTAAATTTTATTTAAGAAATTCTTCATCGGCAGTAAATTTTTTTCCCCTAGAAATTCAGACGTTTTTGGTGTCGCTGAATCCGAATCCGGGGTCATATTCACCCATTAGGTCGGGCTCCAGGTCAAGTGAAGGTTAAAATAGAAAAAAAAGATCTTTACTTGACTTTGATCCTAACCCAATGATGTCAAACTCACCCCGGATTTGGAATCAGCGACCCCCAAAAATTTTTTAAAAATCGAGGTTTTTACCGATCCATTGGCTTTTTAGATCAAATGGTTTTCTTCATGTTGACCTTTATTCAACCTTTCTACTAACCTTATGGTGCCAAAATGACCTCGGATTCGGTTTCAGCGACTCCAAAAATGTCTGAGAGTAGAACTTCTTTCCGACCCAATCTTTTTTTGAACTTTAACAGACCTTGATCATGACCTGATGGGGTAAAACTGACCCCGGTTTTGGATCAGCGACTTCAAAAACGTATGCGTTCGGTGGTTCAGCTCAGGTTGCAGAATTTTTTTCGTTGGGCTGTGTTACTTACTGTTTAGTTATAAATTTTCGAATCAAATTCAAATACTTGAATATAAATGTAATTCTAGCTTGACGGAAAGATTATCCAGAAATACCTTGAAAATTAATTATTGATTTTTTTAATTTAAAAAAAGACGTTAAAACTACGGTATTTTTCAAGTGTTGAAAAATTGTAATTAAAGAAGTTTAAATAAGACTACAATCAAATTTAAAAACCTGTTGAACGTTTAATAATTAAATTAATGTGCAGAATTCCTGAAAATGGAACCAAGAATCCAAGGAACAAATTTGGACAACTACCATAAAATATTTCTATTAAAATTTGAAGAGGAACAATTTTTTGATAAAAAAAAAATTCGAACAAAAATAAAAGAGAGGAAAGAAAAATTAGAAACCGACCAAATCCCCTTACTTCTCTTTTTTATATCTTTCGTCTTTTTCATTTTTACTATTATCAAATAATAATGTAAAAAAAAATGTTTTTGATTCTTGAATGTCAGGAAGAGAGCATTGTGGTTTTTTGCTGTTTTTGCCTGCTCGAGTATTTATTTATTTTTTAAAATTAAATTAAATATTTAATAGAAAAATAAAAAATTAATTCTATACATTCTGCACATTCTGCACATTCTGCACACCGAAAAATTGTGTCACTGAGATTGAGTTGCATTGCATTTTTTTTGTGATAATAAGGAAACTTCTGTAAATCATATACAATGTTTTTAATTCATATAAAATTTTTTCTAGAATCTATAAAAAATTTTTTCCATTTCATAACACGACAAAATATTCTTCCTTATTGTTTCAAGAATTTTCTAGTAGTCTACGCAATACTGACAAATTATTTATTACATCGAAATGGCACAATATTACGTGCACATGAATAAAACGCAAACAATAACAAAATTGTATATTTTATGCCACGCTTCTTTTACCTATTCACGATGATGTGGAAAAAAATTGATAAGGGAATTGGTATAAAAGCTAGTAAGTGCACCGATCATTTCTCTTTCTATCAATCTTCAATCGTCAATCTTCAATTTTTAATCTTCAATCTTCAATATTTAATTTTTAATCGTTAATCTTTAATCTTTAATATTGAGCCTTCAATCTTTAATTTTCAAGAAATTCTTCAAAACCTCGCCCTTCCTATTTTGGGAAGATGAGGACCACCATCCCTATTGTGCTGATAACCTCAGTATTTTTCTTTCGGTCTGCTAGTAAGTAAAAAAAATCAGCTAATTTAATAATTGATTAAAAGTTTGCAAATCATCTGTAGGGTATGAGATCTCGCAAAAACTGCGTTTCCACCTTAGCTGGGGGGGGGGGGGGGGGGATTATCACAAATCTGTAGCTGATAACGGCTTGGGGGGGGGGCGTTAAAAAGGGAGGGATTTAACAAAATTTTCTTTCTTTCTCGAAATTTAACTTTTTGGTTGAGGTTTTTTGCATTTTGTTAATAATTTGTTTCTTCTCTTCGCTAGAAAATTAATCCTTTTGTTTAGAGATTTAACTTTTGGGATATAAATTTACTAGTTAGCTTTTGAATTTAAAGTATTTTCGTTAAAAGTAAAAAATATATTTTGAATTCTTTTGGATAATTCAACTTTTTGGTTGAGAATTCCTGAATTTTATTGAAAACAAAAAGAAGAATTTGTTTAAAAATTCATCTTTTTTAGTTCGGAATGCTATTTTTTGATTAAAAATTATTGGTTTTTATTAAAAAAAATTTTTTGGTAGAAAATCAATTATTTTGTTCAGGAATTTATATTTTTCGATAAAAAATTAGCAACTAGTTTTTAAAGTTAAACTACTTTCTCGAAAATTAAAAAAAATATATTTTTCTTTCTTAATTGAAAATTCAACTGCTTGTTTAAGGATTCTTGAATTTTATTAAAAATTCGTCATTTTTGGTAGTAAATAGCTATTTTTGTTAAATATATCTTTTTTCAGAATTAAAATTTTTGCTTTAGACTTCTTGAATTATTTTCAAAAATTTGTCTATTGAGAATTTGGTTAAAAATTCGTTTTTTTTTCATCAGAAAATAATTTCTTTTGTTTGTAAAATCATCTTTTTGGATGAAAATTAAGCAACTATTTTTTTAAAATAAAACTACTTTCTTGAAAATTACAAAAATATATTTTTGTTTGATTCTAAAAAGTTCAACTTTTTGTTATGAGAATTTGTCTGTTTGGTAGCAAATTAATCTTTTTGCTTCAAAGTTTATCTTTTTTATTTGGAAACTCAACTTTTTTGCAAAATCTTGAGTTTTTCTTAAAAATTGATGTTTATTTTAGTAGAAAATAAGTCCTTTTGTTTAAAAATTTAGATGAAACTTCATCTATTTGATTAATAAATTTTTAATTTTATTAAAAAATCTTTTTTGGTAGTAAACTAACTTTCAAGTTTAAAAATTCTTCTGGTTTGGTTGAAAATTCAACTTTTTGGTTGGCAACTCTTGAATTTTAATAAAAATTCGTATTCTTTGGTAGTAAATTAATCTTTTTATTTAAAAGTTCTCTTTTTGTTGTTAAAAATTCAACTATTTAGTGGAACACTCTTGAATTTGAATAAACATTCGTATAATTTGGTAGTAAATTAATCTTTTTATTGAAAAATTCTTCTTCTTTTGTTAAAAATTCAAATGTTTGGTTGACCACTCTTGAATTATATTAAAAATTCTTCTTTTGTAGTAGAAAATTCAGCTTTTTAGTTGACGACCCTTGGATTTTATTAAAAATTATTTTTTGGTAGTAAATTAATCTTTTAGCTTGAAAATTATTATTTTTTTTTGTTAAAGTTTAATTTTTTGTTGAGACCTCTTGAATTGTACCTTTTTAGTTACAAAGTTGAACACCATTCTTAAAAATTAATAAAAATTTCTCTTTTTTCTCAAAAATTCGACCTCTTTGTTCATGAATTCTTGAATGTTATTTGAAAACTAATTTTTTTGTTAGTAAATTAATCTTTTTGTTTAAAAATTCGTCTTTTTTGGTTGAAAAGTCCTATTATTCTTGAGAACTTTTTAATTCAATTAAAAAATCGTCTTTTTGTAGTAAATTAACCTTCTTGTTAAAAAATTCTTCTTTTTTGGTTTAAACTTCCAATTTTTTGGAGAAATTTTTAATTTAATTAAAAAATCGTCTTTTCCGGTAGTCAATTATTCTTTTTGTTTAAAAATTCTTCTTTTTTGGTTTACAATTCTACTTTTTATTTGACAAATGTTGAATATTAATAAACATTCGTATTTTTTGGAAGTAAATTTGTCTTTTATATTTAAAAAATTCTCCTTTGTTGTTGCAAATTTAACTTTTCGCTCAACTACTCTTGAATTTTATTAAAAATCCTTTCTTTTTGATTGAATATTTAACTTTTTATTTGACAGCTCTTGGATTTTATTAAAAATTCTTATTTTTTGGTAGTAAGCTAATATTTTTGCTTAAAAATTCTTCCTTTTGAGTCAAAAATTAAACTTTTGGTTTGAGAACTCCTGAATTGTATCTTTTTAGTTAACAATTTATCAACTAGATTTTAAAGTTGAACACTATTTTTAAAAATGAAAAAAATATTCTTTTTTTCTCGAAAATTTGATCTTTTGGTCGAGAATTCTTGAATCTTATTTCAAAAACTTTTTTTGTAGTAAATTAATCTTTTTGTTTAAGAAATCGTCTTTTTTGGTTGGAAATTCCAATTTTTGTGGAGAAATTTTTCATTTTATTAAAAATTCGTCTTTTGTGACAGTAAATTAATCTCTTTGTTTAAAAATTTATCTTTTTGGGTTAGAAATTAGCAGCTAGTTAATCTACGTTTTCAGAAGTTAAACAAAATTTTCTTCCTATATGGAAACTTAACTTTTTGGTTGAGTTTTTTTTATTTTGTTGAAAATTTGTTTTTTTCCGGCAGAAAATTAATTCTTTTGTTTAAAGATTGAACTTTTTAGATACAAATTTACTAGTTTGCTTTTAAATTTAAAGTATTTTCTTAGAAAGTAAAAAATATATTTTTCGTTCTTTTGGATAATTCAACTTCTTGGTTGAGAATTATTGAATTTGATTGAAAACAAAAAGATGAATTTGTTTAAAATTGCATCTTTTTTAGTCTATATTGTTACTTTTTCATTGAGAATAATTGATTTTTTTTTTAAATTTGTTTTTTTTTTTCGTTAGAAAATTATTTATTTTGTTCAGAAATTCATATTTTTCGATTAAAAATTAGCAACTAGTTTCTAAAGTTGAACTACTTTGTCGAAAATTAAAAAAATATATTTGTCTTTTTCTCTTGAAAATTCAACTTCTTAGTTGAGAATTCTTGAATTTTATTAAAAATTCGTCATTTTTGGTACTAAATGAATATTTTTGTTTAAAATATCTTTTTTTCCGAATTTAAATTTTGGTTTCAGAATTCTTGAATTTTGTTTAAAAAATTGTTTATTTTAGTAATAAATACATATTTTTGTTGTAATTTTATCTTTTGCAGTTGAAAATTCAATGTTTTGGTTCTGAATTCTTGAATTGTATTGAAATTATTTTTTTTTGTAGTAAATTAATCAATTTTTTGAATTCATCTTTTTGTTATGTGAATGCTTTCGTCTTTCTTAGTTGGGAATTCAACTTTTTTTTTGTAAATTATTAAGTTTTGCAAAAAAATTATTGTTTTTTTTTGGTGAAAAATTAATTCTTCTGTTTAAAAATTTATGTTTTAAAGGAAGCTTCAACTTTTTGTTTAAAACATTTTTAATTTTGTTGAAAAATATTTTTTTTGGTAGTAAACTAACCTTTTTTTAAAAAAAAATTCTTCTTGTTTGTTTGAACATTCAACTTTTTTGTTGACTACTTTTGAATGTTAATAAACATTCGTATTTTTTGGTAGTAAATTAATCTTTTTATTTAAAAACTCTTCTTTTGTGGTGAAAAATTAAATTTTTTAGTTGAAAACTCTTGAATTTGATTAAAAATTCTTTTTTTTTGTTGAATATTAAACTTTTTAGTTTACGACTCTTTGATTTTATTAAACACTCTTATTTTTCGGTAGAAAATTCATCTTTTTTTTCAAATTCAAATTTTTGGTAAAGAATTCTTCAATTTTATTTAAAATTCTTATTTTTTATAGTAAATTAATCATTTTGTTTGAATATTCATCTTTTTGTATGTAAAAATTCTACTTTTTGGCTAAGAATTCTTGACTTTCGTGAAAATTCTTTTTTTTTGTAGAAAATTAATCTTTTCGTTTAAAACTTCATGTTTTTGGTTTACAATTAAAAAAAAATAGATTTTAAAGTCGATCTACTTTCTTGAAAAAAAAATAAAAATTTCTTTGTTTCCTAAAAATTCAACTTTTTGGTTGAGAATTCTTGCATTCTGTACAATTCTGTAATTCTGATTATTCAAGTTTGAAAGTTGCATGAATTTGTTCGATTTAGACTTAAAAATGCTTCATTTTTGATTTTCAAAATCATCAAAATCCTCCAAATTAAAAAATTTATATTTATAAATCTTCAAAATTTAAAAAATTTTGAACTGCCAATTATCAAAAAATTGTTCTTTGTTTTTTTTTGAAAATTAATCTTTTTGGTTGAAAATTTTTTCTATTTTTCCTTAAAAATTAAACATTTTGTTTGCAATTTTTCTTGAAAAATCATCTTTTTTGGTTTAAAAATCAACCATTTGGTTTAAAGTTGAAGAAATTTGTAAAAAATTAATTTTCCTTTCCAGTTAAAACTTCAACTATTTTATTGACATTAAAAAAATGTATTTATTTCTAACTGAAAATTTAACGGTTCCAGTTGAATATTATTTAATTTTAATTAAAAATTCATCTATTTGTTAAAACATTAATTTTTTGAAGTAAAAATTTAACTATTCAATTTTTAGTTGAAAAATGATCTTTCGTAGTTGAGAATTTATGTTATCTTGTTAAAAATTCGATTAAAAAATGCATCTTTTAGTTAAATCGAATATTCAATCATTTTTGTTATGAATTCATCTCTTTGGTTAAACATTAATTTTTTGAAACTAAAAATTCAACTATTTAAGTCTTAGTTAACAATTTATCTTTTTTAGTTAAAAATTCCATTTGGTAAAAAATTTGTCTTTTTCAGTTAAATATTCAACTGTGTAGTTGAAAATTCATGCGTTTGGTTAAAAATTTTCTTCTTTTGGTAAAATATTAATCACTTTGGTTGCATTTTTTTTTCTTTGGCGGAAAATTAATTAGTTTAACTAGAATTTTTAATATTCAATTTTTGGTGAAAAACTGATCTTTTTTAGTTAAAAGTATAAAAAATATAATATAATATAAATAATAAATTGTTAACCAGATCTTAGATGATTTGATGATGAATTTTTAACCGAATTTATTGATGAATCTTTATTTAGAATAATTAAATTTTTGACCAAAAAAATAAAAATTTTCTACCAAGAAGATTGACTTATATCAAAAAAGAAGAATTTTTAACTAAGAAGGACGATTTTCCAAGGAAAAATTGAATAATTAAATTTTTAGTAAAAAAATTTATTTTCAACCAAAGAGATGAATTTTTTAATAAATTATGAAATTTTGAACTGGAATAATAGCTACATTTACTTTTTAAAAAATACAATAAAAAATTATCCAAAAAACACGTTCTTAATCAAACAACACATTTTTGAACCAAAGAAATGAATTTGAAATTAAAACGATGAACCTTTGAACGAAGATAAAAATTAATTTTTTAAAAAAGAGTTTAACTTTCAACAAAGTCATTTTATTTTTAACCTGAAAAGTACATTTTTAACTAAAGCGATAAATATTAAACTGGAAGACTTGAATTTGTAATCGAAATGAAGAATTTTTAAACCAGAAACCTTCGAAGAAAAAATTAATTTTCTCCCAACAAAAAATCTATATTTTTAAACAAAATATATAATTTTTTAACCAATCATGAATCTTTAAAAATTCTACAGTGTACCTATAAATTACGTTTACATTGTTTACAAATTCTTATTTTCAGTTCAAAATTCAGGTATTCCAGTTAAATAGTCATAATTCTATTTAAAAATTCATCCTTCCTGTTCAAAATACATTTAATTATTTGAAAAATAAACCTTTTTGTTGAAAATTATTTTAATTTTTATTGAAAATTCATCATTATAATTAAAAATATATTTGTTTGGTTGAAAAATGAGCTATTTTATTGAATTTTTTTTTACTGGAAATAAGTTTTTTTTTACTGAGAATACTATTCCAGTTGAATATTCTATAATTTTATTTCAAAATTCATTTCTTATCGGTCGAATTTATTTTTTGACTTGAATAATTTAATTTTTCGATGATAATGATCTTTTTTAGTTGAAAATTTGTCTCTTTTAGTTAATCATTGATTTTCTTAACTTAAAATTCAATTATTTAAGTTTGGGTTTACAATTTATCTTTTTTGATAAAAAATGGTATTTTTTTGGTTAAAAGTTCAACTATTTAATTTAAAGAATTATTTATTCAGTGGCAGACTATTTTTTTTTAATTTCAACTAATCCAGTTTACAATTAATCATTTTAGTTGAAAATTCATCAGTCAAGATGAGAATTAACTTTTTTTCACTAAAAATTTAAGTATTTAATTATTTGTTAAAAATTGATTTTTTTGTTCAAAATTCAACTGTTTGGTTGACTTGTCTTCTTTAATTAAACATTAATGCGTTCTGTTAAAAATTGTATTTTTAGGTAAAAAATTAATCTTATTCAAGTTTTTTTTTCATATTAAGATTTTTAAGTAAATGTTGAACTATTCCATTTTTTGTTGAAAATTGAAATTTTTGAGAGGAAAATTTAAGTATTTGTTTTTATATTCATCTGTTTTGCTATTTATTTCTCTTTTTCCGCATCTTGCGTAGTTTGCCTACAAAATATAATTTTTAATTTTTTTGTGCAATAAAAATTTGAATTTTTGATCATTCAAAAAAATTCCGAAAAAGTTTTAAAAATGCTATAACTTTTTGAATTTTTATCAAAAATAGTTGATCAACAAATGGGTGTTCAACGAAAAAAAACGAATTTTCAGCTTAATATTATTTTTCAATGAAAAAATGAATTCTTAACAAAAATAGAATAAAGGAAATTACTCGTAAATATATTTTTAATTTAAAAGATTATATTAGTATCAAAAATGAAATATAGGAATTTGAAACTAAAATAAAACAGATTCAATAAATAGTTTAATTTACAGTAAAAATTTTTATTGACAATAAAATAAAATTTTTAACAATATAGTATAATTTTTGACCAAGAAGAATAAATTTATATAAAAAAACATAAATTTTGATCAAAAAGTGAAACAGTTGCATTTCTAGCTGAAAAAATTGATTCTAAATAAGCGACATCTCATTTTTAACTGAAAAGGTCAAATTTCATATTTTTAACCAATACAGTTTTCTACCAAAATATTTGAATTTTTAATTTAAGAAGATGAATTCTGAGCCAAACATGTACGACTGACAGTTTTCTGTTAAGGGAATCAATTTTTATCTAGGAAATATAATTTTCAACAAAATAATAAATGAATTTTCTACAAAATGGTTTAAGTCCTTAATAAAAAAAATATTATGTCTTCAACAAGTTGTTGCGGTTTCTAGCCATAATAATAAAATTCATTTCAAGTTTAGTTTCATTAAAATGTCTTTACCCTGTCAGGTTTTCTCTGGCATTTCCTGACTTTTCAGAATTACTTGTGAAATTAAAGGTTGCAGTTCTAAAAAAGTTCTTTGAAAAATACCTTCTGTTAATTTGTGATATCTCTCATTTTCACGAAATGAAACGTTTTGAAAATATTTAGAAGAGTAAAAAAAGTGGAATTTTTCAGCAAATATTTTTTTCATGTTTTCAAAATATTAAAAAAAAGTACAATAGATTTTCTGGAAAATACAACGTTTTTTATTTTGTTGCATATTATGTTTATAATTTATAGTAATAAGACTTTAAATTTTCATAATCTTGAAAGTGTGCTATGGAAATACGCGGAACTTTTTTTAAACAAATTAATAATTTCGTAAATAAAAGTTCCAGGCATATCTCTATAATTGCAGAAATAATTAAAAAAAAAAACAATTAATTTTTTTTGCCAAATTGGTTGGAACTAATTCTGAAAAGTTTTAAGAAATATAAAATTAATGATTTTGTTTTTATTATTGTTATTTTTTTGGATGCCATGCTACCTTTTACGATAGAATTGTACAAATGTTCTTCTAAATATTTCAAATTAGGAAATAATAATATAAAACGAAGAAAATGTAACTATCAGCCGAAGACAATCGGCTTGCATAATTGGATGCATTGAAACAAGTAAAATTTAGGTAAATAAGAATCTTTTCGTTAAATAAAAAATTAATAGTACGACTCTTTTCAAATCACTCAATCTCTTTTTCCATTGCTTTTCTCGTTAACATTAGGGAGCACTTGATATTAGAAAATAAATTATCTTACAACAAATAAAAATTTTTTCGAAATCATCAGGCTTCAATTTTATCCAATGAGAATTTTTATATTAACTCATTATCAAGAATCAATCAATTTCAAGTTCATATCAAACTGCAGGACTATCCCCGCTCTTTGTTCTTCTTTATTCATGATGTATCCCCAAAGGGTTTATATGACTTCCATTCCTTACAATCTTTCTGCTCAAACACATATTTTTTACAATCTGATCCTTACTATACAGGTTGTCCAAAAAATAAGTGACCGGACTTATATAGCTGTATAAACTAACAAAAAATAAAACAAAACCTTCTTTGGCAAAAATTTATCGAAGCTTTAGTTTTCGAGTTATGAAATGATTCATCTAGACCAATCAGGACCGCTGCATACGTGCGTGAGAGAGAGATCAACGCTGTGTTAGTGACCGAGGCCGAGGAGTGGAGAGGCACTCCCTAACACAATGTTGGCCTCCCTCTCACGAACGCATGCATTGGTTCTGCTTCGCTGAGATTAATCAGTTCATAACTTAAAGACTAATACTTTAATACCCTCCAACTCCTTCATCCATTTTTCTGCTAATCCATCCTCTCCTAGAATCTTAATCACATTCTCTTGTCAGCTTCGTTTATCTTCCATTCCGCTCCTACATCCTTCCCACACATGCTCCCATGTTTTCTCCCCTCATTCACATATTCTTTACTTTCTGTTATTTTCTTTTTCCCAATACATCCCCTCCCTTACCTCGTTTCCCAATATAAATTTTGCTATTCTGGTCCACCTTCTCTTTCCCCATCCCTTTTGTGAATACTTTGGTACTACTTCCTTTTTATCATCTTATACCATTGATTGTATTTCGCCAACTCCCCTCCTTTTCCGTCCCTAGCTTCGGCTCAAATTTGTATGCCCTGCTTCCCGCTCTTATACTTAACTTATCCTTTTGCGCTTCTTCTCTCACCCTATATCCTGGCGTCCTCCAGTCTGCATCTAGTATCCACCATATATACCTTTCTTGTAAACTCTCAATATCTTTCCTTTCTTTCCACCCCCATATCTCTGTTCCATAATTTAATACCGGCCTTACCAGCATATCAAATAATTAGATTCTCCTTTTGCAATTTTTATAAACTTCTTTTTCCTATTCCTTATATCTGTTTCATCACCTCTGCTGCGTTTTTATCCTCTCTCTTATATGAGCTGTATGATCTCCATTCGTTTGCAAGATATATACCAAATATTTAAACTCTTTTACTTCTTTTAACTTTATTCCTTTCCATCTCCCCGGTCATTCTTCCTTTCTTCACCCAACTTTTCTAAAGCTCATGATGTTTGTCTTTCGTACCTTTAAATTAAGCTTTTTTCATCGAAGTATTTCTCTAATCCTGTAACTGAGCCCGCCATCCCTTCTTCATCCTCTGCCATCAACACTATGTCGTCTGCGTATGCCAGTGTATATATCATTTCTTTTCCTATCCTTACTCTTCCCCAACCTTTTCTCCTCATTTCTTTTTCCAAATTTGATATTAATACATTAAATAAAATTGGGCTCTTCATTAATGCCACTCTTATCTTTCTCCCCACCATAATTTTTTCTATTTCGCCTCGGGCTAATGAGTCAAACGCCGCCTTTAGGTCCACGAACATTGCTATCATTGCCCCTTTTTCCCTTTTAATCGTCTTATTTACTAGATAGTTCAGAAAATATATGTTGTCCATTACCCCCATTCCTTTTCCAAACACTGTCTGATTCGGTGGCTCGATCTGTTTTTCTTCAACTTCTATCTTTAATCTCTCCGAAAAAACGCTTATACATATTTTATCAGTATTGGCATTAGCGCCGCACCCCTATAATCTTTAACCTCCTCACCTTTGCTTTTCTTCACTATTGGTGTAACTACTCCTTCTTTTTATAACTCTAGCCACCCCTCTCCTCTCCATACTCGATTACACATTATCCATGCCCATTTATCTAATTCCTTCCCACCATATTTCCATACCTCATTTAGAATCTCATCTATACCAGGTGCCTTTCCATCCTTCATTATTCCTAAAACCTTGACTATTTCTTCCCTTGTTATTTCCTCTTCCTCATCTCTTTCTCTACCTTATTTTCCTCTCTTCCTACATTTTTTAGCTACTTCTCCTAGCAAATCCAAAAATTATTTCTTCCATTCTACCATCTCAATATCTTGGTTTACTCTTTCTCTTCTTTTTCTTTTTCTATTTACTACCTTCATACCTCTTCTTTAGTCCTAGACTTCTCCGCCTCTTCGTCAAACCTTTTATTTTTTCTGTTTCCTCATTCCATCCACTTCTATTCCTCCATTTACTAACGTAATTTTTGTTTGTGCGCTCTTATCCTCTTTTGATTTTTCCTATCATTTTTTCATCTCCTTGTCCACATTTCTCTCATTTATTTTGATATTCCTGGCCTTTTCTCTAAACTTTTCTTTTCCTTCTTTTGACCAATCGCCTTTTTCTACATTTTTTACCTTTGCCACCCTTTTATTCATATTCTTATTACTTTCTTGTCCCTTCAATGTTACTATTCAGAGAAAGTGATTCGAATCAATATAATCACCCACCTATTGATGCATAAAGAGCAGTTGCATTTCTTCTCAAAATATTGTGGGATTAAATTAAACAATCAAACAAAGCATTCATTACATCGAGACCAATTTTTGATCTCCATTATATTTTAGTTACATCTCATCATATTTGAAGCAAATCTCGATTCTGTACAAAAATAATCAATATGCTCCACTAAACCTACCTCTAGTTTCTTAACCTTCTCTCCTACCTCATCATCCACTATCACATAATAAATTACTTTTTCCCTTTCACCTCCTGAGTGTTTAAATTCTCCTTTCTCATTCCCCTCTAAATTTCCGTTTAAGATAAAACATCCCAACTCCTTTAAGCTCTTTAACAACATTTTCCATCCATATTTAGTACCTTATCTTTTGATTTTCTTCCTCTCTCTTTTCCCCATTCCCTTCCTCCTCTGTCTTCTGTTCTCGCATTGAAAGCCCCGCCTAATCTCTTCTTAATTTCTTCCATCATTTCTTTCTTCTCGTCTGCTTTTACCTGCATATCACCGTTCACACAAACCCCCACTACCTTTCACTACTCTCATCCCATCTTTATTTCTTCTACTATTGATTCTTCTTTTTACTCTTTACTCTCTTTCTGACTTTTCCTTGTCATACATTTATTTCTTACTCCCATCAATATTTCTTCAATTGCTCTGCCCTTTTAATTCTTCCTTTTTGCATTTTGCGCTGGCAATTTGTAACCTCTTGGTGACCTTCCCGTTTCTCTTTCTCATCCCTTTTCATCTAGCTATGTTTCCATCATTATAACTAGATCCCATTGTGTCGAGTTTCTCATAAACGCCCTATCCTTTTTCTCCCATCCTGCTATGTTCCAGTAGCATATCTTCCATTCTTCCCCACCTTCGTTTCTCGTCTCTTTTTCCTTCTTACTATTTCTTATTTTCTTATCTCCCGCGCCTTTCTCTCCTAGTTTCCTTGCACCTCATTTCTTACTATCTCTTTCCTTTCTTTATCTCAATCCCACAATAATCCGTCTATCTATACTCTTTCATACTTGACCTATATTCTTCTTCCCTTTTTTTCCCTCTTCCGCTATTTTCCTTAACTTATACGGCATCTTCCTTACTACCCATGTGAAATTATCCTCTATTCTCTCCGAACTTTCATATAACATTCTCTCCTTTGTCATTACTTCTCTCTTATGTTTCTATTTCTTTAGTCTCATCAGTACCATTCTTTCCCCTCTTCGCTTTTCTTTCCTACACTTCTTACTTCCTCTATATCTACCTTCACATCAATCCTTTTAAGTACTTTTTCTACTCCTTCCTTGCGCTCCGTCCCCTCTAATCTTATACCCTTTATTAGTATGTTTTTTTCTTCCTTTCCTCTCTTTCCTTTCTATTCTTTGTTCTATTTTTCTCGGGCTTTTCTTCTCTGTATTTCCACTCTCGCCCCCACCAAAATCCCGGTTCAAGCTTTCTAGTTTCTTTATCCTTCCTTGCATCTTTCATTCCTTTTTATTATTTTCTTCCTGCTTCTATAGTTTCTATTCCAATGACTGCATCCTGTTTTCTAACTATGCCCTGACTGCTTCCTATTTTTTGTTTCTTTCATAACTTCAGCCATTTACCGCCTAACTTTGTTCTTCAGTTCCTCTTACCTTTTCTCCTGCTTTTCTTTATAAATCCCCATTACTTCTATTATCACTTCGCGAATATCTTTCAGTCTTTTCTCTTTCGTCGAAACTTCAATTTAATCTCCGATTCTTTCAGTTGCTTACTATTATCATCATTCTCTACAAAATTCTGCTTTTCCGGCGGTGATCTAAACATTTTTGAATATTTAAAGCTCGAACCGATATCTTCCTTGTCTTGACTGCTTCCCCTCTCTTTCTTTTTATAGAAGCCTCAATCGAACCCACGCTTTTTGCTCTCAATATTTTTCTCAACAGTTTTTTTGTACTTCCACCTTGCCTTTCTTTCTTTGATCTCCTCTTTCGGCGAACTAAACACTTTCTGCTTTAAATATGTTTTTTCCGCGATGATTCTCGTTCCGCTAGCCATGAACCCAATTCAAACGCTCCCGCCTTCTATCCTTCGCTGACGCTATCAATCGTCGCGGTCTGGTACCTGTCTCGCTTTTCCCCGTCTCTACCCAACCCTGCTACTACCAACCTGACAAACCCAGTCCTCCCAACCTGTCACAGATTCCCAACCAACCTAACCTCAACTTCCACACACATCTTTCTCCATCCTCAAAAAATCTTTTCTTCCCTTCTCAATCTTAAAATCCCTCAATTATTCTCTCACATCCACACCGTTTTGCACACTTCCACAAACGACCTACCTCCAATTTCACGACAAATATCAAAATATCTCAGCAACAATAATTTCCACTTCCTTAAACTTTCATGCCGGAAACGAAATTCTCCTCGCTCTTTGTTTTCATTATCAATAAAAAATATTTAGAATGTATAAAAATTAATCCCCTAAAAACGTATAATTTTTATAAATTTATATTATTCTAATTTATAATATGTACTGGTATTAAAAGAGACATATTTTTATTGCGTGTTTTTATAATTAAAAAAAGTGCGTATCCTAAAAAATAAATTTAAGTTAAGTGGTTGTAAGAAAGCTTTTACGCATAATTTGGCGCAAAAAATTTGTTATATAAAATGTTATTGTAGCTTGCGTCATTTTCCCAAATTTTTTTAACAAACAAGTTTTAAAAAAATGTGTAGTTTTTTTTGGCTAAATAACTATTGTCTCTCCATTTTTTCGTCTTGTGTATGTTTTTCTAAAAATTTGACTCATTTTTTTTATTCTGTCAATTTAAAAAAAAACTAGGCGTCTCATCACAAAGTCATTGCTAATAAATTTGCAAATCTTTTTCAAAAGCATAATTTTAGTTTGTTAATGTTTTTCCGAGCCTAGCGTCGTTTTTCCAAATTCATTGTTGTTTTAATGTTGGTTTTTACGATTAAAACAAAAACGACGGATTTAATCAAAGAATGATTATTTAAAAATTTATAACTCTTTTTCGAATAAAAAAAGTTTTCATCTACTAATCTTTTTAGTAACTTGTGCCGTTTGTGCAAAAATTTTCTTTTCATTTTTGATGCTGTTTTTTATGAATAAAACAAAAACTAAGCGTCCCTTCAATAAGTAATTCGTAACAAATTTGCAGACCTTTTTATAATGCACAATATTTGTATTTTTGTCAACTGAAAATATCCGTGCATAGATTTTCCAATTCTAAAAAAAGAGGTCTTGAAAATTTTGAACATTTTTTAACTTTTTGAATTTTTATCTAAAACGGTTGGCAAACAAATTTGACACTCAGGTCAAATTTTCAAGAAATATAATACCTTCTCTTATAAGAATGTAATATTCCAACTTCGCAGCGTAAATTTTATTCGAATAACCCAATTAAAAAAAAAAAACTTTAGCATTATAAATAGTTATATTAGAAATAATTTTTGAACATTACGCACTAAAATTCTTATTTTAGCCTACACTATTCATCCGATTCAGACGTTTTTTTAAATAAAATCTTTCTAAACTTTTTAAAGCTTTTTGTGATTAAATTTTATCATAAATTGTTTAAAAATTTGTTATTTTACAACAAAGGTCAAAAAAAATTATTCACAACTTTTCGCAAGTGACTTCAAGACCTTAAGATTGATGAAAGAAGAACTTAAAACAGTGCTCGAACTACATGGGAATAATTTCTAGCTGTTTAAAATAATTTAAAAAAATGTTATTGTGTTAGAAAAAAATTAAAGAAGAAAAAACATTTTTTGGGATTGGCAATGCTAAGCTTATTAAAATTAATAGATTCTGTGTAAAATGTGAATTAAATGAATATCCTATCACGATTACTTAAGAACAGACGCTTTTTGGTAATTGTTTAAACAATTTTTATTTAAAAAATTCACAGCTTAGCTGATTTAGATTTAGAGAAGACCGCTGGCTTCAGAATCAATCAGCAGTTTCTTTTCAATTCAAATTTTAATATATTCTAAGAAAACTATAAGTAATGGTGTCTATAATAATATCAATATTCACTCTGCACATATTTTTCATAAATAATTAAGAATTTGTAAAAAATATACTAAACAATTTTTTCCCAAAGGCTTGGGATTGAAGATTTCCCCAATTTGTATTGGGTTTTGAAGCCGATAAAGTCTAATTGGAGTCAAATAGAAAGCAGTGAAAAAACATAAAAAAATTTAATAAATTCTTACATTTATAATTAAAACAAAAATACTCCTGTCAATTCGACAAGAATCCATACCAGCTATTCGTACATCGAAGATACACTATTACTGCTGATGAACAACAAAATTATCCTTATTATATAAAAAGTTTATGTTTGTTCCAAACAAAGAACAAATTGTATTATCAAAATTTGATTTTTAATTAAGTTTTTCAATATTTTTATAAATAAATAAGACGAAAAAATGCCAATTTTTTTAATTGGACGTTTCCGCTGCTTGACAATAATAAAAAAAATTGTAATGATCGCCGGCGTTTTATAGATTTACATTACATAAAGATATTCCATTATGAAACGATATACAAAGAATTTTTTTAAAACAAATTATTTGTTAAAAATGTGTTTTATATAATTTTCAATAATTTAGCGTTTTTTAAAGTTATATTGTGAAGAATATAAATCGAAACAATATTTAAATTAAAAAAAATTCTCTCAAGACTATTCTTGTTAATATTATAAACATATTCAATAAACAAATACATTATTTAGGCATTTGTCGTCAGAAAAATTTGGTTTTTTTCGATGTCAATTTTAACAAATAGGAACCTCATAATCATTTCAGAAAAATGAATAATTCTGTGATAAATTTTATGATTTTTCAAGATGATTTAATATAATAATGCATTATTTGTGCATTTTTCGACGGAAAAACTAATTTTTTTCAATTTTTTCTGGAAATAAAAGGATTGACTTTGTGAAAAACGAGTTTTTACGTCGAAAAATGCACAAATAATGCATTTGTTAATTAAATTTGCTTGAAAAAAGAATTAATTAACTAATTATGAATGTTAATGAAATTATCGTAATGTTCCCAATTAAAAGGACTGGCATTGAAACAAACGGGTTTTCCCATCAGCAAATGCCCCAATGATGCATTTGTTTATTCAATTTGTTACAAAAATTATAACATATATGAAATAATTATGAATATTGCTGAAATTAAATGAAGTTTCCAAATAAAAGGAACTACATGGAAAAAAGCGAATTTTTCGTCAACAGATGCCCTAATAATGCATTTGTTTATTAAATTTGTTGGAAAAAAAATTCATCGCATAGTGACGGATGTTGCTAAAATTATCATGAAGTTCCCAAGAAAAGGACTCACATTGAAAAAAACTAATTTTTTCGGTAATGAGTGCTCGAATAATGCATTTATTTATCAAATTTGTTCGATAAAATCATAAAATTCATCAACAAATTGTGAATTTTCTGAAATTATCATGAGATTCCTAATTTTTAAAAAAGGCAGAGAAAAAAACGAATTTTTCAAACGAGAAATTCTTCAATAATGCATTTATTTATTAAATTTGTTTCGTAATATTAACAAGAATAGTCTTAAGAGAATTTTTTTAAATTAAAATATTGTTCCATTCAAATTTCTTGGAATATATCTTTAAAAGAACCATTAAATTATCGGAAGTTATAGAAAACACATTTTCAACACATAATTTGTTTCTAAAATTTTGTTTTGTTTATTGCATCATGATCGAATATCTTTATATATTGTAAATTGATAAACCGTCGGCGATTACAATTATTTTTCTATTATTGGCGAGCAACGGGAACGTCAAATAGAAAACATTGTTAATTTTTTTGTCATATTTATTTATTTGTATAAAAATTAAAAACTGAATTGAAACTCAGGCTCTACAACTCTCTTTGAGATTCTATCAGCTTTCAACAACAAAAAAAAACATCTAAATCGGTCCACAGGTTCAGCCGAAATCGTATTTTAAATCAAAAAATCTACTTTTTGCGCACTGTGCATCGTGCTAATTACAATCCTCAACACCATTAGCTTTAATGAAAAAATATAAATCTGAAATATAATATTGTTTGATACTCAAAATTGATTTAGAATGTTGCAAGTACCTTGCAGATACAAATAATAATCAATATAAAGTCAATATTTTTTAAATCACACTGCTTCAGCCTTTCTTTAATAATTCAACTATAATCTCTCTCTATATATGAGTATCACTCACCATATGACAAAACAGAGAGAGAGAAAGAGAGAGAGAGAGAGAGAGAAACAGCAGTAAACTCTCGATTTATGGTCTTTGTCAGCCCCAAAACCGACACTAAATCTAGATTTTACTGCATATATTTTTAATGCGCAGAATCAAGAAACCGAATCCGAATGAAACAAAAAAATGAAAAAAAGTGAATACCAAGAATCCGAATGCTACATTTTTAGACAACTACTACAAAATTTTCCTATTGATATTTGAAAAAGGAAAATGATTCTCCTCAAAAAGAAAAACAATCCTTACTTTTGGACAAAAACAATAATGAGGAAAGAAAAATAAGAAGCAAACACCCTTAAATCCTTAAAGAATATGACATGAAATGAAGCATGGAAAGAGACATGAAATGACCGATCACATGACACATCACATGACACATGAAATGCTACATGATGCGACACATGACATGGTATATAATATGACACGTGCCATGACACATGACACGACGCAAGACACGACGCATGACAAGAAACATGACATGACACATAAAGCGATACATTACACGTTACATAGCAAAGATACATGGCACGACACATGACGTGGCATATGACATGACACATGCCATGACAATT
>NC_046661.1:140442783-140446625 GCF_010883055.1 Belonocnema kinseyi | reverse complement strand
TATATAAATACATATATAACCCGTGACTTATATGACACATGACGTAAATGGCACAAGACACGACACATGACATGACATGACACATCAAATTACATAACATGACGTATAGCATAACATGATCTGACACGCGACGAACATGGCTGAGTTTTGGCAACTTTGAAAACATGGATAAGTGGTTGCCGTCAAAGATGTGATGTGTCATGTCTTGTCGTGTATCATGTCATGCGTCTTGTCATGTCATGTTTTATATTATATCGTGTGTCATGTTATGCGTCATGTCACGTCGTGTGTCATGCCATGTGGCTTGTCATGTTTCACGACATGTGTCATTTCATGTGTCACGTTATGTATCATGAAATATTCCATGCAATGTGTCATTTTATGTGTCATGTGATGCTTCATGCCATTTGTTATGCCATGTCACGTATCATGTCATTTATCATGTCATGTCGTGTGTCACGCCACGTGCCTTCGTATGCTATGTGTTTTGCAATGTTATTTCATGTCTCATGTCATGTCATGTGTCATGTCATGTCATGTGTCATGCATTGTAATGTTCTCTACTACCGCACCTCTCCTGGCGTCCACAGAATCTCACTGCTCCCCTACCCAGTTGACCTGATTAGTGCATCAGAAAATAGGATAGAGTGCCGTTTTCATGTTAGAGAGAGATTTTTTTTGGAATAGGTGGGAGCTCAGCACCCAATGATAATTGGTAAGTGTAGGAGGCGGAGAGGATTTTGCATATTTGTAAGAAATTTTACGACAGCGCGACCACTGAAAGGTTACAGAAGTTTCAACAGAATTCAAATGTGAAATTGCACCATTGACATTTATTACCTCCTGAAAATTAAAAATGACACGATCTTAGCATTTTCGCGCGCACTTTAGGCTCGACCTCTTAAGGCTCTTTATCAGAATGCCAAATTGCATCCGAACTTTGAGTCTTGGTTTTTTTAAGTTAAATATGTTTGTCTAGCTTTTTGCATACATCATCTAAATAACCATATCTCAAATCAAGCAAAGCCGGTTTTTCGATAAAACATTAATTTTTTGTGTAATAATCAAAAACGTAAAGAACAATTGAGAAAAATAGCAGTGCCACTTAATTTTAATTTGAATTAATTTATATAATTGCAAGAGATAAAAAAAAAAGATTTATGGTAATCCTTAATACATAAGTATAGACTGTTTTCAAGTATTTTGTGTGTAGGTCTGACTTTTATGAATAACAAAAGCCCAAAACAAAATTTGTCTGCAGGAGACAAGTTACATAGGCTACCCTTATGAATTTTGCGCCGCTGCATCTGAATATGGCTTTAGAATTTGTCCTGCACGTCACAGTTTCCCGTTAGATTAAAAAATTAGGAAAAAACCTAGGGATTTTCTTTTCACATAGGTTATACAAAAAACATGTCTGCACCAGACAAGCGATTAGGTTACCCTTATGGATTTTTAAGCTGCTGAATCCAAAACTGGCCTCAGGATTTGTTTTACATGCCTCAATTTTCCCCTAGATGCGAAAATATGGGAAAACTGAGGCTATTCTGGACATCAGTTTGATAATACCAGTATGCAGAAGAATAAATGTACTGGTGTCATATTCTTATGTGTTTTGACTTTCATAGATCAAATTCAAACACAAAAATTCCCTAGTGTGCTTTCCATTTCCCCCAACTAGGATAAATCTACGGAAATTGAAGGTCTTGTGCATGTTATACTGAGTTATAAAGCAAAAAATAAGACAAATGCTATTTTCTCTGCAGTTTTGCGCTCTTAATATGAATTTGAACACTTATTTTTTTGAGCTCCTACCATTTTCTCCCTAGATGTGAAAAGTATGGAAAAGCCTAGGGATTTTTGGTCACAGGTGGAATATAAAAAAATGGGCCTGCACGAATCAAAGTGACTAGGCTACCATTATAGATTGTGAGCCGCTAAATGCAAATCTGGCCTCAGAACTTCTCGTACAAGTCTTAGTTTTACCCTAGACGCAGAAAATCAGCAAAAGCCCTAGGGATATTCTGAAAATTATTTTGATAATAATAGTTTACGCGAAAATAGACAAATAGATGTTATATTCTGAAGTGCCGCGACTTATAGAGACTTAATTTCTACACGAAAATTCTCTAGTGTGCGTGCCGTTTCCCCTAGCTTGGGTGATTCTAGGGAAATTGAAGGTCTTTCTCATATTATACAGATTTGTACGGGCAAATATAACAACAATGTCATATCCATTGCAGCTTTGCCTGCTCAATCTAAAGGATATAAGGTTTTTGTTATTTTTTTCCGTTTAATTCTATATAATCTGAGAAAGCCCTTCAATTTCCCTAGAATTACCCAAGCTAGGAGAAACGAGAGGCACACTGAAGAATTTCTGTCCACAAATTAAGACTCTTCAAGTCGTTGCACTTAAGAATATAATATTAATGTGCCTATTTCCGCGTGTACTGGTATTATCAAAACAACGTGCAATTTATGCCTAGTGGTTTTCTCATTTTCTGCATCTAGGGGGAAACTGAGACGCGTAAGATCAATGCTGAGGCCAGATTTGGATTCAACAACTCAAAACCCATAAGTAGAGCCTAGTCAATTGTCTCGTGCGGAAAAATTTTTTGTATGGCCTGTGTGACAAGAAATCCCTAAACTTTTCCCTACTTTTTGCATCTAGGGGAAAATTGAGAAATATAAAACTAATCCTAGTGCCAGATTTGGATTCAGTGGCTTTGCGGCACTTGTCTCGTGCGGACAAATTTTTTGTATGGCCTGTGTGACCAGAAATCCCTTAAATTTTTCCTACTTTTTGCATCTAGGGGAAAACTAAGACGTTTAGAAGAAATTTTGAGGCCAGATTTGGATTCCGCGGCTCAAAATCCATAAGGGCAGCCTAGTGACTTGTCTCGCGCATACAACCTTTTTTGTGGGCCTGTGTAAATCATAGTTTATTATTAGAAATTAAATCATTTTCTACAGAATATTTAGTACTTTTTATAAGAAAAACGTCATTTGGTTAACAATTCTTCCCCCGTGAATCATGAACAAATTTTTCCGAAATTGATGACATAATCAATGAATGATAAATCTGCTTTTTTTGGTTTAAGATACTTAGCAATCGAGTATCCCTTTCTGAAATTTCAGGCCACATGGTTGAATATTTTTTACTCCGTCCTTGTATACGTCATCTACATACTCATATCTTGAAGCACGAAGAGCCAAATTTTTAATAAAATCATAACATTATACGAGGTCTGTTCAAAAAATACGCGGACTGTTTGAATTTCGCGGCTCGAGTTGGTTTCAGGAGAATCCGCTTGGTGTCGCTAAGTTCGTACAAATCAGCTGTTTAAAAAACGGTATTCCAGTCGCAGATATCTTCATTTGTAGATAAGCTACACGGTTTTGAGTGAAGTGTTTTTTTTGTTCGTCGGATTGTAAAATGGACAGCCTGAAAGAGCAACGAAATGCTGTGAAATTTTGTGTGAAACTAGGGAAATCTGAAACTTAAACATTTTCCATGCTCAACACAGCCTACTTTGATGTTGCCATGAAGCGTACTGCATGTTTCAAGTGGCATGAACGTTTCAAGGGTAGCCGACAGTCGATTGACGATGATGAGCTTCCTGGGCGTCCTTCAACGTCAACTGACGACCCACACGTTGACAAAATTAATACCCTGGTGCGCGAAAATCGACGTCTGGCCGTTAGGGAGCTTGCCGAATAGTGTGGGATATCAGTTGGATCCTGTTACAGTCTGTCAAGTTAAAGCGTGGGTGGCTTTACTCGCAGTCGGTAAGGTGTATCGACATGATTTTGGTGTCAAAATATTAAGAAGAGCTCCCTCT
>NC_046661.1:140394527-140442683 GCF_010883055.1 Belonocnema kinseyi | reverse complement strand
AGGGAGCTCTTCTTAATATTTTGACACCAAAATCATGTCGATACACCTTACCGACTGCGAGTAAAGCCACCCACGCTTTAACTTGACAGACTGTACGAGATTTTGACCGAAAAATTGAAGATGCACCGCGTCACTGCGAAATTTTTGCCACGCCTGATGACCGACGACCAAAAAGTCAATCGCGTCCGGGTTTGTCAGGAACTGCTTGATCGTTCAGATGAAGATGAGAACTTTTTGTCACGAATTATAACCGGTGATGAATCATGATGATCTTGCTCCTTGTGACTTTTTCTTGTTCGGAAAACTAAAAAAAATCCTCAAAGGAAGAAGAATTGAGACGATTTCGGAGATTAAGGCAAACGCGACGAAGGAGCTGAAAGCCATCACAAAAGAAGCGTACGAGGACTGTTTCAACAAGTGGAAACACCGTTGGGAAAAGTGTGTGCGTTAGGGAGGAGAGTATTTTGAAGGAGACCCAGACGTATAACTTCCAAATTAAGGCCATGTGATGAGTGGGTCACGTGACCAGATTCCTACCTTACCGCAACTTTGTTTATTTCCCAACTTATATTCATACCAAACGCCACATCCAGTTGAAAATTTTCGATACTAAACAAGAAGCACTAAGAATGGTGGGTCTGGTCCTAAATTTGTACAATTATAAAAAAGTTTTTTGTTGTAAATAATTTTTTTTGCTTTTTTTATAATTATTAAAGCTTAGGACAGATAATTATTAAATCTTAGTGACCCTCAATTGTTTCTTCAAAGGAAACAAGTGAAGCTCTGACTCTATGATCTTCAGTTCTTTTTCTAGTGAATAAAATGAAGATCGATCTTTGGGTCCATCAGATGTCTTTTTAAGAGGAACCAAATAGAGGTCGGCTTCCGCAATGCAGTTTTTAACTTTAAAAGACAAATTTAAAAAAATAGATGAAAAATACGAATTTTCAATCAAAATGATGACTTCCTAAGAACATTTTAAATTTAATGCCAAACATTTGCATGTTTATCCAAAAAGATGAAATTAATCTTCAAACCAATAAATTTCTATTAATTTTTTTTAAATATAACTTAGGATCTACTGATCCTAAGTTAATTCGGGATTTTACAATCGGAATAAATTTGAGGATTTGCTAGACCTTAATTCGTGATGTCGAGAGAGTTCGGGTTCGTGCTCGTGCATTTTCGGCTTCACACGAGGCTGATCTTCGCAGCATGTTTCAGAGCCGACACACCGACGCGCTACGTTTGCATGTGTTTCTCCCAGATGGGAAAGTGGCGGGGGCCACAAAATCCAACGTTCTGAAATTAATGTCTGAAACGGAGTGTAAAAACAACCTGTTTAATAATTTAATATGTGACAGGACTAATATGAAAAATTGATGTCTCGTTAAACTTTATGCATTTTTATTGTATTTTTACAGAATCAAGTTCATCTGGATCTAATTTCAGCTTAAGTTCTGTTACTTGGCCTACTCATAAAATTCACTTTCCTGGTCCTTATGGAAAAACAGAATGTTTAAAGGGTGAAATAGAAATAGGGAACAAGGGCGTAATCCTTGGAAAAGTCAACCTCTACACTTTTGAAGTTAGCCCGTACAGGGACCCTGAGGATATTCTTGAATTTGAGGCTGTAAAAGGTAGAAGGTCAAAGGTTATAAAGCTTCTTGACGAAGAACCTTTCATTTGTACCCTCGATCAATGGATACAAGATATTAAAGCTTATTCAGAGGAAAAAGGAGTAAGTACCCTTTGAAAACTTGAGTTCTATTTTTGTATTGTTTTTTTTCTTGTCGCATTTTTTGACATCATAACTTCATGCTGTTATTTTCAATGTAAAAAAGTCTCTGAGATCCAGTGATGAGTAAGCTAATTTTCAAGAAGAACTAGATATCTTTATCGTTGCTGTTGCAAACGTTCAATTATCCCCTTTAGAATTTTAATTACATTTGTATTTAAGGAATAGATATATATTCGGTTTCCTCTCCAAGATCTGGCTGAGATGGATACCTCCCTTCGTGAAGATATTTCGGAGTACGACCTATGGATTATCAATTGTTTAGTGTATGGTACAGCGAGAGGTTTAGCTAAATCTAACTGAAAATATAAAATGCGACCCACGTTCAATGTGTGAACGACTCTATAATATCTGGTAGGCTGTTTACAAAAAGGGTCCTAAAGTTTGCCCACGAACTGAGGATCTACCATTACACATTGAACAAGTCAAAACTGTTGAATATCAAGTATTACATCGTTGATGGGATGAATCAGAAAGACTAAACAGCTTCTCGCTGACCCATTGCGCATCTTCAGCGATTCCCTGTTTCTGCATGACCGGTAGCCCTGTTGGTCCGCATAAACATATATTATCATAAACTTTTGTTGGAAAAAGTTCACTTCTACATGCCAACATCTAGCCTGCTTAGCTAAATTTCTACAAACTGCGGTTTCCGGACAGCAGTCTTCATTGCACACGCTAGGGTTGACATCGTTCACCTGGACTTCGAGCAAAGAACTATATTCTAGATCGAATTATTGTAATTGTCCTTGTGATTGGCGCTCTCGGTGGTGCGAATTTATCACTAGGTCGTAACCTTAAATCCATAATCACGTTACCATCAGGTTGGCACCGCTGGATGAGAAATGCTCCGTGGGATACTATTGAATCAGCGCAAGTAGCCGCAATTTAAAAAAATTAATATTTTCAAAATTGGTCTCAACTTACAAAAAGCCGTGACACGTAGAAATAGTCGATCTTGTTTCCCAAAGGGAAATAAATCACTCTTTGCATCTGAATATGTGTGAACGAATCTTTAAGCTTACCAACAGCCAGATGTTAGGTTAATGAGAGGTTTAATCAAAATCTTTCTAGCAGTCAATCTAGGCTATTACGGAACGTACCGATGACCTGCGACGTCTTTTCAATGTACCTGTCAATTAGCAGGTTGGGCGATATTACAGAATAGTTTCATACGCCTTTTTCGGGAGCTACATTGTTCTTCTCTACAGAGACAGAATTATTCTAACTATCCTGTCGTTGAGAATAGCCTTAAACATCTTATAGAGCGTTTTCAAACAATTAATTGCCTTGTAATTCTCAGAGTTGGTGAATATACGGAACAGATGCTGGCATGTAGAAGTGAACTTCTTTCACGAGAAGTTCTTAATATCATCTGCTCCTGCAGCGGAAAAGTTCTTCGAGCCCTAAAGTTCCTTTTTCGCCTCTTCGTCAGACCTCTGGACTACCAATTGCAATTTGTCGTGATGCTGTGAGAGCTTTGGAAAATGGAAACCGTAAAACAAAACCAGCAGCTGATCATCAGATCAAAATACAAATGCATCAACTCACTACAAAGATAGGCTGGGTAGGGCAGAGTCTTGCATTCCAGTATTCAGAGTATGATTCACCTCATAACATCTGGCAAGAATTTCGAAGCTAAAATTCGACAGTTTGCGCGTATACTGCGGATACGTGATCACAAACTTAACAATCCTAAGCTGCTAGCCATCAGGTAGCATATTGTTGACAGAATACGAGTACCATCTGAACCTTGCAGAGGTATAGAGCGGAGACAAAGCTTCTTCAGAGAAAGCTGGCAAATTTTCTGTAAGCCATCTCCACTTTTTCGAGATCCTCTAATTATCGTCTAACGTCCACCTAAACAAGAGGATGTTAGAGCATTTTGAAGTGACGTCTAGAAATTCTAGCACCAAATGAAAGAAGATTTAGAAAACATAAATATCTTCACAGAGCTCTGAAATTCTATTATAAAACCTCCGAAATAATTCCCACCTATCACTACCGAGTAAGCAAAAATAGTATAAAAATGCATGAAGAATTATCGCGCTATTAGATGCTTTTTAGAGCTACCATCTAGATAACGTCTTAGATCTACAATTATTATATTACTATTATTATTATTAATACCGTTATTATACTATGAATTGAAATTTCAATCTCTAGAAATGAGTTCTCTATAATTCCCTAGAGATTTCTGGGATTCCTACAACATCGTTCGAAATTCTTCGAAAGTTTTTAAAGTTCTTAACATTCTGTCAATAGCCTTAGGATCATGAAATTGTTAAAACCCTCACAAAAATAGTATTCTCAGAAATACCTTATTTTATGCCGTTCATTTCCTGTGACAAACCAGAGATCATACAGGAATCACGGGTTGAGTTATCCTGCAAGGCGAATATTTAGCTATCGTAGGGATATCCCCAGGACACTCGGGACGTCAGTGAGATATTTCTGGGATTTCCAAACATAGCGTAGGATATAAGAAAATTTTCAATATTCTACTTGAGACATTTAAATATTCCAAAAAAGTCCCAAAAACAGTTCAGAGATCCTGGCTAGATCACTGGGACATTTAAATTCCGGCTTTGCAGGATATCACGCCAGTAGTTTTATTACCACTGTTGTTACTAATAAATAACTAGCTTCAGTCACTAGTGAAGTAAGCAGAGTTATCTTTTACCATTGCTTGGAATCCCACTAATGTTCTTATTTTAATTCGATTCGATACTTCTTTTTTCAGTTTCCTTTTGATACCAGAAATAAGCCCTAAAATAATAATTTTTGTTACAGAAGTCATGGATATTAGAAAGTGCTGAACTCACGGGTCTCTATTTGTTAAATGTACATCGAACTTACACTAATTTTCAGGCGGAACTACGACGTTTGAAAAAAAAAGTTGCCTATGAAAGAGAAAAAGAAGCATTTCTACAATCTATTCTTATGTCAGAACGACTACTCGCTGAGCTTGGGAAACCTCCTGAACATAATCTAGAGTGTTATTCTGGAGTTCTTCCTAGAATACCTCAGAACCATAATTATGGTCTACCTCAAGGTCGTAATTCTGGACAATTTCAGGGCCGTAATACTGGACGTCTTCAGGGCCGTAATACTGGGCCTCTTCAGGGCCCTAATTATAATAATTTTCCGGGCTCTAATTATGGACATCATCAGCCACCCAATAATAATAATAATAATAATAATAATAATAATAATGGCTCTTTTCAGGGGCCTCCCAATGCCGCTCCTTACGGCTCTTCTCATCTCCCGCAATACGGGCCTAGTTCGTCCAATCCTTACGGGTCTTCTAATTTCCCTCAGTACGGATCTGCTCCGAACCATTCTTATGGGTCTGCTCCAGACAGTTCTTACGGGTCTCCTCCTGGCCATCCTTATGGGGCTCCTCCAATCAATTCTTACGGGGCTCCTCATCTCCCTTCTCACGGGTATTCTAATGTCCCTCATGCTAGGCCTTCTTATGCGCCCCCTTACCAGCCGAATATACCTGACATGTCTCGACTTAATTTGGGAGGCGGAGACTTTTCTCCTCCTGGTACTGTACACTATCCCGCCACAGCCCGGGTCAGTAATATGAATCCACAAAACAGATACTACCCTCGTTTTAATAACGAAGCATAATGTTAAAGCAGACTATTATACGCATCCAAAGTGTGTTGTGGTGTCATCCACCTTACGATTTTGAGACATGGCCTTAGGTGTGGAAAACAATTATGAACTATATTTATATATATATATCATAAAATTTGTATTTGCACTTCGGACGTATTTCCTTAAAACACAATTTAGTTTAATTTGTAAAAAAATTGTTATAATTTAAATAAAGAACGTTTTTACAAAAAAAAAAATATTGTATTGCAATCATATTTTGCTTTAAGCAAATTTTTTGTACCTCATATCAATGACCTAATTAAAATTCAATAAATAATTTATTTTATTGAAATATACTTTTTCTAATAAAATAAATAGTATGCTGATTAAAAAAACATCTGAAATGACGGTTGAACTGCACTGGAAAAAATGGTAAATATAATATACATGTCCGTAGTTCATATCAGTTTCGATACTTGCTTTAAATCATTTTTATCAAATTATTTCTTGATCCAAAGTTGCTCTTTTTTGTTGATGTCGCAGAACATGATTATCATTTTATTATTTTTATATTATATTATTCTTATATTACCCATCAGTCTGATAAATGCTACTAGTGTCAAACTTGTACTATACAATAACAATAAGTTAATAAACAAGATTTTTTTTTAAAAACAGACGATTTTTGTTTACGGAATGGACCAAAAATTGATTTCGTAGAAGACCTAATTTTATCTGCAATTTATGATATCTAAAACCTGAAAAAATAATTAATTAGTTCCTACGTAATTTCAATATATGGGCAATTATCTATAAGAAATATCATCATCTGCAAGCGCAGGGTGGAGTCTTGGTCTTGGAATTTAACTTACAATTTTTATAAATTTCAGGGCATTTTTATGAAATTTTCGGTGATACGAGTATTATAGGCAGTTTATGGTAACTTGAGATAAATGCCACAAATTTCAATTGAAAATATCTATGAATTTTCGAAAAACTATTCAAATTTTATGCCAATCATGGTAATTTCATAGTTAAATATGGTAACTTACCATAAATTACCCAAAATATAATTTAAAAATGTGTAAAAATATCCGGAAATGTATGGAAATTTTGAGTCATTTATGGTGATTTTACAGGTATTAAAAATTACCATAAATTACTCCAGATTCAATTTTAAACATTTTTATCAATTACAGAAAATCTATAAAATTTTTGGTAATTTACGGTAACTTATCATGAATTTCCCAAAATACAACTTTAAAATGTGTAAATATTTTCGGAAAATTATGGAAATTTGCAGTCATTACTTTTAATTTTACAGGTAAATATGGTCAACTACTATTGATTACCCAACATTAAATTTGAAGTATTTTTATAATTGTGCGGAAATTTATGAAATTTTTGGTAGCTTGTGGTTATATTGCAGGAAATTTATAATGAATTACCGTAAATTAACAAAATTCTTTTCTAAATATTTTTCTAAATTTATGAAATTTTTGATAATTAAGGGTAACTCACCATAAATTTCCCAGAATACAATTAAAAAATGTGTAAAAATGTACCTAGAAAATTATGGAAATTTGGAGTTATTTATGGTAATTTTACTGGTAATTATGACAAATTACTCAAAATACAATTTCAACCATTTTTATAAATTTCCGGATATTCAAGACATTTTTGGTAATATATGGTAACTTATCATAAATTTCTCCAAATTCATCTTGAAAATGTGTAAAATACTTTTGGAAATTTGAAGATTTTTGCGTTCATTTATTTTAATTTTACAGATACACATGTTAAATTACTATAAATTAACCAACATTAAATTTGAAGCATTTTTATAAATTGCCAGAAATTAATGAAATTTTGTTAATATATGGTTACAATACAGGTAATTTATAGTAACTTACCATAAATTACACAAAATTAAATTTTAAACATTTTTATAAATTTCAGGTAATTTATGAAATTTTTGGTAATTTATAGTAATATTACAGGTACTTCATAGTTACTAAAAAAAATTACCCAAAATTCAATTTAAAAGTATACATAAATTTTCCGAAATGTCTATAAATTGCTGGATATCAATGGAAATTTTAAGCAATTTATGTTAATTTTAAAGGTAAATCTGAAAAATTACCATAAAATACTAAAAATTCAATTTGAAGCATTTTTATAAATTACCAAAAATGGAATTTAAAAATATCCCTGAATTTCCGTAAACCAATGGAAATTTTCAGTCACTTATGGTCATTTTACAGTTGAATATAATAACTCACCATAAATTACCGCAAAATTGTATTATCTGTAACTAAAATTTCCTCACATTTCTTACAGTAAATTTGGCTAATTATCGTAAAATGTGAGACCATAGATGTATAATTATCATTATTGATCCATTATCATTATTGACGACAATTCACTTCTCAGGGAGTAAAAAGGATCTTTTAATCCCAAGGGAATAAAAATTACAGTTTTAGTCCTGCTTTGTAGGCTTCGAAAAAGACTGAAATCAAACATGTATCATAAAGACGATTTTTTTGGTAGACTATTATCGTTTTCTTTGCAAATTCATCTTTATTAAAAAAAATTCTGTTTAAAGTTTATGTATTACAGTTTATTGTTTATAATTTTATTTGCGAATTAATCTGTTAGGTCGACAGTAAAATTACTCGGCTGAAAGTTGAACTGTTTTGTGGAAAATTAGTTATTTTAGTTGACGAGTCATCCTTTCAATTAAAAGTTCTTTATTTTTGTTTAAATATGAGCTATTTGATAGAAATCTTGTATTTTCTTTGGATGAAACTAAATTTTTTTCCAACCATTTAACTATTTTAATTTTAGATGAAAATTCATTTCTTTGCTGGAACATTCATTTTTAAACTTAAATTTTAATTATTGAATTTTTTGTTGCAATAGATCTTGTCTTGTGTAATCAAAATTAATCTTTTTTGGTAAAAATTAATCTTCTTCGTAGAAAATTCATCTAGCTTTCAAAAATTCAATTATTCTAATTTATTATTCAAATTTAATACTTGATTTTTTAGTCAAAAAATGAATGTTCAAGGAAAGAGATGAATTTTTATCTAAAATTAAGACAGATTCAATTGAAATAATAGTTACATTTTAAGTTAAAAAAAAATTTGCAACTGAAAAAGAAACAAATTTTCAACAAAATAGTTAAATGTTTGATAAAAAATTTTGTTTCATCCAAAGAAAATACATGATTTCTATCAAATAGCTGACAATTAAATCAAAAAAATTAATTCTTAATTAAGATGATGAATCGTCAATAAACAAAATTAATCTTCTACAAAAGAGTTTAAGTTTCAGCCTAAGATAATGGTTTACCAAAAAATCGTCTTTCTGATACATGCTTAATTTCAGACCTTCTCGACGCCTACGAAGCGGGGCTAAAACTCTACTTTTAACTCCCTTGGGAGTAAAAATCCTTTTTACTCTTTAAGCATTGAAGTGTCGTCAGAGGTGAATAATAAAAATTATACATCTACAGTCTCGCATTTCACGGAAATTAGCCCACTTTAGCGTAGGAAATGTAGGTAAATTGTTGGTTTCTGATAATATAATAAATGACCGAAAATTTCCGTTGGTTTCCGGAAACTCTTTTGTAATTTGATATCAATCAAAATGACGCAAGAAAGATAAAAAGAAGGAAGGGGATTTGGTTTGGTTGCCTTCTCATATTTATTTCCTCTTTTATTTTTGTTTAAAATTTTTAAAAAATTTTCAGATTATTGATTTTGATTTTCGTATTTCACCTTTTATTATTACTCATCGTTATTTTGTAATATAAATTCTATTTTTGTTTTCCTATGTTGTAATTTATTCATGAAGTATAATTTTCGACGTCTTATTGTTATTTTCAGTTTTTATATTTTACTTTGTATATTTTGAATATATTTGTCTAATCCGGAAACAAATACAGCACGATTCAAAATTGAGCCGCGCGCTCAACTTTCCAGAGAAGGGGATGCTAGAGGTGGCCGCGACAGCCCTCCATCCACGACGCGAGTGGCAGAGAGCTCCGGGCCAATCGTTTGGCTGGCAGACTCTCGGGCGGCGCAAATAAAAGACGGTGTGTTCGACCGAATCGACACACTCCCGCTTCGACGATCGATTCGGTAACCTCAGTCCCTTAATCGTCTCCGTCAACCTCTCTCCATCTTTTTTTCAGAGACTGGTGAGCTCTTGCAGGTTCGCCAACCTCTCTCCCTGTCTCTCTCTTCCCTTCTGGAGTCGGTAAGCTCTTGCAGCTTCTTAAACCTCTTTCTATACTTTCTTTCGAGATCGGTAAGCTTTCTCTCAGCTCGACAAACCTATGTATACCTGCCTACCTTCCAATGCCTGGAAAAAGACAATACAGGTCCCCCCTGTCAAACGCACCCGCCTCTGCAGCCACTTACCCGCTCTCCGCGATTCCTTCCAGGCAGATGTTCACCTCGAAGATTACCGACCTTCTTCCTCTACCTCTACCGCTCCCAAGACGATTGTTCGATCGGTTGTTTTCGTCTCTCTAACCTCGCAGTTCTACTTTACCTGTTTAATATCCTCTTGTTCCACCATGTCGGGCCGTCTGAATCACTCCGGACGTTATGACACCCCGGAAACTCTGGCCGTTTCGCCAACCATTCCCTCTCCTCATTAGCGCCTTCGACCGGAGAAGGACGACGTCACTCAAGTCTCTTGACGTGAACGGGCCCTCAACCAACATTATAGACGAATTGACCGGCCCTTAGAGCGAGTCCTCTGCCTTCGGGTACGAGTTGGTTCCCTATGCGTTTGCCATCGGTCGACCGGCCATCGGTTCTACCGGAACTGGCCCCCAGCCAGAGCACACCTTCTCCCATGGATAAGCTGCAAGCTTGGAGATACTCGCTTTTCGCCAAGGAAGCCTTGCAACAAGCAACGGTTCGTCCCCTGGGGATCGGTTTACAACCGACACTCATCAGCATTGAAGGGACTTAGGTGTTGAGCGGCCTTTGTCTGGAGGCACGAACAACTCTCCGCCAGCTACAAAATCAACAATTGAACTCCCTCATCTTAAATCAAGTCGGGAATCGTTTCAATCCACATCCCGATTTGTATCAAATAAGAGCTTTTTTTCGTTTGTTTGCTGTGGTCCAAATTTGGTCTTTCGATTTTTGTTTTTGGTTGTCTTTTTTAACAGGGGGTTGCATTAATTTAATTCTTGGACGTTAAATAGCATTTTTGATTTGGATTTTAATCTAATTTAAATTTATGAAAATATTAGTTTAA
This sequence comes from Belonocnema kinseyi, assembly GCF_010883055.1. Lineage (NCBI taxonomy): Eukaryota > Metazoa > Arthropoda > Insecta > Hymenoptera > Cynipidae > Belonocnema > Belonocnema kinseyi. The sequence goes on along the minus strand of NC_046661.1, from coordinate 140,431,996 downwards.
ACTATTTCATGTTTTTTCAAAATTAATATTTTGTTAAAAAAAATATACCTATACGTTCCGACCTGCCACTTCGTAAGATAAGTAACTATTTATCCTTGTTATTTTCAGAATTTTCAAACAGAGTACGCAATATTGACAAACAAATCATTACAACAAGAACACGCAGTATTCCGCGTACTTAAATAAAATTTATGCAAACAGTTAAAAGGTCATGTACTTCATGTCGTGTCTGTTCTAACTATTAACTATGATTTCAGAAAAACTAGATAACGGCTGTGGTATATAACACGGTAAAACCTGCGATTATTTATCTCTTTACCAGTCAATCTTCAATCACCAATCTTCAATCTTCATAAAAAATCTTCAAGAAATTAGACCCTCTATTTTGCGAGGATGAGGACCACCATTCCTACTCTTCTGATAACCTCAGTATTTTTCTTTCGCTTTGTTAGTGAGTAAAATAAATAAAATATTTTAATAATTAATTTAAAACTTGTAATTAGTCTTTATAGTATCTATTAGAGCAAAAAACAGGATGGCCAGTTTTTTAAAAATATTTGTTTGTTATTAGAAAAATATAAAAGTGTGGCCGTTGGACCTGGAAAAGACCGAGAATTTTATCGGTCCTGTAAAAACTAGGAAATATCGGGGAATGTTTCGAGAGCGGGAAATGATCGTGAATTTATTTTTTGAAAGGGAATTTTACAAATTCTTAGAAGAAAAACCTGTCTAAGTTCAATTCCAACAGTCTTTTAAAAATAATTTGATGAATTGCTATCTTTTTTATTAGAACAAGAAAAAGTGTGGCCGCTGAATCGAGAATTTTTTGAGTCCCGCAAAACATGAAGAGAAACCGAGAAATGTTTGAGACTGGGAAACCCGGGAAATTAACCAGGAATTCTTTTGAACTGAGAAAAACCGGGAAATGAAAGCGAATGTATTCTTTAACCTGGAGTCTTACACAATTTTACAAGAAATAACTGGGATTTTTTACCGAAAAAACTTGGAATTGAAAGTTAATTTATTTTTTGACCGGAAATTTTACCAATTTTTTGGAATAAAAATCTGTCCAAGTTCGATTTAGTCCAGGAAAAACCGGGAATTAATTTTTTTACTGAGAGCAACAAGGAAATAACTGTGAATTTTTTAACGGAAGAAATCGGGAAATAACAGTGAATTTATTTTTTGACAGGGAATTTAAGAAATTTTTAGAAGAAAAATCTTGTTAGGTTTGATTTCAACAGTTTTAAAAATATTTGGTGGAATCTCTATTTTATTAGAGCGAGAAGCAGGGTGGCCGCTGGACCGGAAAACTTAGGAAATTACCGGGAATTTTTCGAGTCCCGGAAAAACTAGAAAATGACAAGGAATTGATTTTTTTACCGCGGAACCTAGGAAATGCCAGTGAATTTATATTTCGACCGTAAATTTTGCATTTTTTTTTTAATCTGCCCAAGTTTGACTTCAACAGTTTTTTAAATAATTTGTTTAATTTTTATCTTTTTTAATCATCCTATTGTTTAGTTTAGAATGCATGATTCGAAAATCTTTTGCGTATCAAATTTTCCACTTTGATTTTTTAACGTGTAGGTTTAATTTAAAGAATTTTTACATTGTTTTCTTGAATATATAAACAATTGTTAATTAAAAGCGTTTGAAGTTAAAGAAGGTAAATTGTAAAACCTTTTTAAATATTTGCTTAAAATAATTTTTCAAACTGAAAAATTATTTTCACTTTTACGAAGAATCTTCAGGAAATGTTTTCATTTTTTAAAGCCTTTCACAATTATTGAAAATCTTCGTAATTTTTTTTAATGTGCAAAATCCTACATTTTGTTTTAAATAAGTCTCCGAAAAGCCGAATTTTTTCAGTACACACATTAATTGCAAATCTTTTCGAAACTTCTTAATATCTCTTAAAATTAAATAATAAGTTTTAAATTATTATTTATACATCAAAAATTTAATGAAATTGTTTTAAATTGCAGGCATTTTCAAAAATTGTAAGAAAAATTCAATTCATTTTTAAAAACAATTTTTCTGAAGAATGTTTTAAAAATAAATTTAATTAATTGAAAGCTACTTCTAAATTTGTCACGATTCTGAGATAAAATTTTTAAGTTTTTCAAGGATATTTTAACTATTTATAATGAAAAACTCTTAACTTCTAATTTAATAAGAGTTTCGTTAAAAAAATTTAATTTCATTAATTTATTCTTTAATTTACAGCACTGAAAATATTAACATATATTTGAATTTTTGAAACTGAATCTGAATATTAAAACTCTATAATTTATAAAAGTTAAAAATTCTAAATTTGGCGATTATCTGCATTTCATTTAAAATTGTTCATTGTTTTAATTTTTCAATTTTATTGGCCACAATGTGTCGTTCAGAAACGACGTATAAGGGATATTTTCGAAAAATTTAATACAATCAATTTTTTTTTATCTAAATAAAATTAATATAAATTTTACCTTTATACATTAGCCCGTTAATTTTTTATAATTTTGGTAGCGTTCTGAACGTACGCGGAAATTCTTTTAAAAAAACATTAATTTTCCAAGGTTGTTAATTTTACGAGTCTGCAGTAAACATTTAAAAATCTTACCAAATTCTATTGCTCTATAAACAAACTTACGAGAGTATTACTTCCGCAAATAAAAGTTTTAAGAACATGTCAAAAGTTGCTGAAATTATAAAATTAAAAATAATTGAATCAATTTTAGATTGTTATTATTTTATATTATAATATTCTAATTGCAATGCTTTTTAAGGTTTTGACTTTTTCAAAATTAAATTTCAATCAAACTCTAGAACAGTTTAAAAAACAATTAAATATTCAGAAAGGTGAATTTCTGAAAACGAGAATGTCTTTTTTAAAATACTTCTTTCTGTGAAATTGGCAGGAAATAATTTTTAAAAGTCTTGGGATCTGTAAAATAAGCGATTTTGTAAACATTTAAGATTTATATTATAAAAATTAGAATCCAGGCTGCTTTAAATATTTACATTAAAATAATATGGAGCACAGAAAATTAAACTATCAACCTTGAAATGAAGAAGATTCAGACAAATAAGAATCTTTCCGTAATATGAAAAAATAAATAATAAAACTCGTTTAAAATTTTCCAATCTCTGTTTATTCTTCTACTTTCGTATTGATTACGTCATACTTAATCTAAGCAGATAATTTTATTTCAACAAATAGAAAAATTTTCCAAATTATTACGCTACAAATGTATTAGATAGGAATTTTCAACTAAAAAAATATGACTTCTAACAATTGAGGATTTTTACACCAAAAGGATTGATTTACTATCCAAAAATATAAGTGTTTAATAAATCAGTGGAAATTTTGATGAAAAAAGATGACCTTTTAAGAAAATAGTTCAATTTAGATTAATTATAAAATAAAAATATAATTTTTTTACCAATAGAAATAATTATCTTTCAGTTAAAGAGGATCAATTTTTAAACAAAGAAGATGGTTTTTAAACAAAACAGTTTAATTTTTAACCAAATAGTAGAATTTTTAACCAAAAGATGAATTTTTAGCCAAAGGTGATATTTTTTTAGCCAATAGTTGAATTTTCCACCCAAAAAGACGACTTTTAAAGTAAAAGAGAATTTTCAATCCAAAAAGTATAAAAAAGATGACTTTTTAACAAAAGAGTTGAATTAAGATTAATTTTAAAAAAGAAATATAATAATTTTTTTTTGTTTTTGATAAAAAGAACTAACCATCAATCGAAATAGATTTTTTTAACCAAAAGGTTAATTTTAAACAAAAAAAGGTGACTTGTTAAGAACCTAGTTCATTATTCAATAAAATAAATTAACTTTCAAACAATTTGTAGAATTTGGAACTAAACACGAATAATAATAATAGAATTTTCAATGAAAATTATTAACTTTCAAATATAGAAGGTGAATTTTCAATAACTAAAACATAAGATTTTTGTACCAAAAGATACATTTTTAACAAAAAAATATGAAACTTCTACAAAAGTATAAATTTTTGACCAAAAATGATGACTTTTTAAAAAAAATCGTTGAATTTTCACAAAAAGTATGCTTTTTAAGGAAAAGAGATCATTTATTAAAGAAAAATACAATGATAGACTTTTAAGATAAAAAGAATTAATTTTCAATAAAAAAAGATGAATGTTCAACCAAAAAATATGAATTTTCAATAATAAAAACGAATTTTCTGCCAAACAATATAATTTTTTGTCAAGAAACGATTAATTTTTAACAAAAGACTTTAATTTTCAATAAAATAGTTGAAAGTTTGTTTTTTTTTTGCTAAAAAATTTTATTAAAAATTAGTTCTGTTGTCAACTACAAATTCAAATATTTTCTTTAAAAAGTCAACTGATTAATTTTAAATTAACTTTTTTGTTCTTATTTCATGTTCCTGTTTTTAAAATTATATTGTTTTTGTTCTTCTTGAAAATTAATTCCCAATTAAAATTGATTTCTTTTTGGTAAAAAATCAGCTTATTTTTGTCAAAATTTAATCATGTTGAAAATATATATTGTTTGCACTAATCTAACTATTTTTTATTAAATTTTTGTAGAGGAAATATCAACTTTTTTGTTGAAAATTTGTTTTTATCGGTGTTGTTTTAATTAAAAATTAATTTTTCTCAGTAGAAATTCATCTTCTTAATTTTTTGGTTAAAAATTGAACTATCATGGTTTAAAAATGCAGACTGTTAATCTTTTTTGTTTGAAAAATCAACAATTTGGTAACGGATTTAACTATGTCGTAAAAAATTAAATGGTTTTGTAAAAAATAGTATTTATTTTTCTTTAATTGAAAATTAGTTCTCAATGGGAATGTAAAGTCTACGAATTCTTTTGAATTTTTAAAAAAAAATTGTAATTCTGTGAATTGTTCTTAAATTGTTTGAATTCTCTCAACTGCTCTAAATTTGTTGAATTCTTACGATAATACTAATTGTTTAAAAATGTTTTTCAATTATCTTGAAATAATTATAATACTCGTTGAATTAATTTTAGCTTTTCCAGATATTTTGAATACTGTAGAATTCAAACGAATTCTACTGGAATTTCGAAGTTTTTTTTTAATCTCTTGAAATCTTTAGAATACACCATGAATTATTGTGACATTCCCAAGTCTTTTGTATTCTCTTAACTCTTCTAAATTATGTAAGAACTTTTGAATTGTCTGGAGTCTTTTGAATTGCATGAAATATTTTGAATTCTATTAATTCTTTTGTATTCTCTCTTTTTTAATTATCTGAATTTTGTTAAAATTTTCTGAACTCTTTAAAAAATTCGGATTTTTTTTAAATTCAAGAGATCTCTGAACACTTTTAAAGTTTTCTAAATCTCTTGAAACAAAGTGGAAAGGAATTCACAGTGTTTAAAACAAGTCAAAGAATTAAAAAGAATTTAGATAATTGAAAAATGAGGTTACAAAATAATACAACGAATTCAAAAAATTGAAGAGAATTTTAAAAAATTCAGAGAACTCAAAAGTTTCAGAATTCAGAAGAATTTAGAAAATTCAGAGAAATCACAGAATTCAGTTCATTCAGAAGAATGTAGAGCATTCGAAAGAATTCAGAGGATTCAAAAGAATTCACAGAGTGAAAAACAATTTACAGAGTTCAAAAAGTTTGACAAAATTCAAAAGAATTTAGAAAATTAAACAAAATTAATAGAATATAAAATGGTTTATAGAAACCAAAATATTTCAGAGAATTCAAATGTTATTCGAGAATTCAAAATAAGTAAGGAAAATTCTGAGAGTTCAAAAGTCTTAAAGAAATTCTGAACAGTTAGAATTACAAATTTCAAACACAAAAGAATTCAAATAATTTAAAATATTTAAAAGAATTCAAAAGAATTCAGAAAATTCAAATATGTTCAGAGAATTCAGAACAATTAAGCAGAATTCACAGAATATGAAATGCAACAAAATTCACGATGTATTGTCAAGATTTCAGGGGAACTGAAAAAAACGTTAAAGTGTTTGCAGAATTCGTTTGAATTCTATATAATTAAAGTATTCAAGGAAACTTAGAATAACTAAGCGCGTATTATAATTATTTTAATATAATTGAAAAATATTTTTAAAAATCGTTGATATCTTTAGGATGCAAAAAATTCAGAACAATTTAAAGAATTCAGAAAATCTTAAACAATTTAGAGACTTGAAAAAATTCAGAGAATTCCAAGGAATTCAGAGACTCATAAAGAATTAAAAGAATTAGGAAGAATTTGGAGAATTCAGAAGAATTAAAACAGTGCAAAAGAATTCAGAGACTTGAAAAGAATTCACAAAGTTCAAAAGAATGTAGAGATTTTAAAGGATATCTGAAAACTTAAAAGAGTTCAGACAATTGAGAGGAATTCAAAGTAGCAAACCTCTAAAAATTCATTTGGATTCTAATTTCTGGTAATTTTACAGCTAAATATGGTAACTTACTTATAAATTACTCAAAATTCAATTTTAAATATTTTTATAAATTTCCGGAAATTTATGAAAATTTTTGGTAATTTAGGCTAATATTACAGGTAATTTATGGTAACTTACTATCGATTTCCCAAAATTCAATTTAAAAATGTCTAAAAATTACGGGAAGTTTTCGGTCGTTTAAGATAATTTTCCAGGTAAATATGGTAAATTAGCATAAATTACTAAAAATCAAATTTTTAACATTTTCATACATTTTCCGAAATTTGTGATTTTTTTTTTGGTAATTTAGGTTGATGTGATAGGTAATTTATGGTGACTTACCATAAATTTCCCAACATTAATTTAAAAAATGTCCTGAAATTTATGGAAATTTTTGGTGATTTATGGTAATATTACAGGCACTTTATGGTATCTTACCATAAATTTCCACAAATTCAATTTAGAAGTTTCTATACATTTTCGGAAATGTATGGAAATTTTCGATCGTTCAGGGTAATTTGATAGTTAAGTATGGTAACTTACCATAAATTACACAAAATTCAATTTAAAAAATTTTTTATATATTTGTGGAAATTTATAAAAAATTTTAGTAATTTATTGTAATATTACAGAAAATGTATGGTAACTTACCATAACTTTCCCTAAATTCAGTTTAAGAATTGCCAAAAAATGTCCGGAAATTCATGTAAATTTTCAGTGATTTATGGTAATATTAAAGGCATTTTATGGTAACTTACCATAGCTTTCCCATAGTAGAATTTAGCAATGTCTATATATTTTCGGAAATGTTTAAAAATTTTCGATTCTTTACGGTAATTTTACAGGTATTGTACACAATTCAATTTTTTAAATTTCGTATAAATTTCCAGAAATTTATGAAATTTTTAGTAATTCATGGTAATTTTAAGGCAATTTATGGTAACTTACCATTTCTTTCCCAAAATTCAATTAAAAAATATCCATAATTTTCTGGAAATTTTCTTTAATTTATGGCAATCTTGAAGGTGAGTATGGTAACTTACCATGAATTACCCAAAATTCAATTTAACATTTTTTTATAAGTTTCCGGAAATTTATGAAATTGAGTTCTAGTCACGGTTCATAGTCGTCTAAAAGGGCTTAAATCATTCATGAGTAATAAAAAATTAATTTTTTTACATAAATGTCATTTGAAGTATTTTGAGGAATTTTAAGAAAATTTTCTTTTTATTTCGAAAATTTAGAAAATATTATATTATATTATAATTATATAATATTATATTATTTCTTATTAATAATATTATTATAAATAATCTTGAAAATTATTATCTTGTTAATACTTGAGAAGCTTAAAAATTTTATTTCAAAACCTGCTAAAATCAACGTTTTGTTTAACAAAAATTGTATCCCCATTCAAATGCTAAATTAGGTTTTAAATTTTGTTCAATACTCCTAAATTGTTTTTTCTCTTAAAAAATTCAAAATCCTTTGTAGACTTTTAAATTAGTTGTTCTAATTTTTCAAAAATATAAGTCACTTCAAATTTGTTTTCAGTTTTTTTTAAATCCTTTTGAATTTTAAATTATTATTTCTTAAGTGTAGTTAAAATTTATAAATATTTTTCAAACTTACTGGAATATATATTGATCAAATTTTTATTCTTGGAAATTTTAAAAATTTGGCTTTAAAATTTTTGTCTCCAATTTGCCGAAAAGTGAGGTTGTTTAGAAGTTTTTTTTCTAATTATGAATCCTTTACAAACTTATTTTGCAGCAAATTATTCAGGATAAAATAGATTTATTTTCAATTTTAAATAAAAATTTATTTTTATGCATTCTAAAAATCGATTTTCTAAAGAATTGATATTTATCGATTAATTAATTGGACAATTAATTTAAGTTAAATAATTAATAAATAAAACATGAAATTAATTAATTATTAGTAATTAATAAATATGAAAATTCTTTTTGGATAAAATTGACGCTTCATGATTTGGAAAACTTTTCTGTTTATTTTTTGAAACGATTTTTACTATTTTTTTCATATAGCAAAAAGATTATTATTTTCCTAAATCTTAGTCATTCCAAAACGACAATTTGTGTAAGCTGATTGCCAGCAGCTGATTTTTAATTTTCTGCGTTTCATATTATCATAATGTAAATGTTTAAATTAGCACAACTTCTAATTTCTACAATCTATAATTAATATTATCAAATTTAGTTTACTAATTTTCATAAAGTAATATTAGTTAAAATATTCTAACATTATATAACGAACAAAAAATTGTATAAACACATTATTTGCTGAAATAATGTTTTTTCAAAATTTTTGATAATTTTATATTTTTCAAAGTTATATTGCAAGAAATTTAGATGAAAAAAATATAATGACGAAGGAATTTCTTCTTAAGATTATTATTGTTAATAATGTAAACAAATTTAATAAACAAATGCATGAATCAGTCATTTTTTAATAGAAAAATTGTTATTTTTTTCTATTTCTTTTTTTTTTTAATCAGAAACTTTTTGCTAATTTCAGCAAATTGTACAATTTTTTATTAATATTATGATTTTTTGAATAAACTGAATAAACAAAATAATTATTCGGGCATTTTTGGCTAAAAAATTCGTTTTTTATAATGCTAGTCCTTTCAGTTGGGGACTTATGAAAATTTCTGCAAAACATTCCTAACTTGTTAATAAATTTAATGATGTTTTTAAACAAATTTAATAAACAAATGCTTGAATAAGGCATTTGCCAAAAGAAAAATTGTTTTTTTTTCAATGGCTACTTTTCTAATTAGGAACTTGATTCTAATTTTAGAAATGTTTATTATTTGTTGATTATTATTATGATTTTTTTAAACAAAAGAATTATTCGGGCATTTTTACGGCAAAAAAATCGTTTTTTTAATGACAGTCCTTTCATTTGGGAACTTTATGAGAGTTTCTGCAAAACATTCATAACTATTAAATAAATTTTATGATGTTTTTAAACAAATATAATAAAGAAATGTATGAATAAGGCATTTGTTGAATCCAAATTTTTTTTCTATTGCAACTTTCTTTATTAGGAACTTGATGTTAATTTTAAAAAAACATGATAAATTGTTGATTATTCGCATGATTTTTTTAAACAAACCTATTAAAAAAATAAACAAATGAATTATTAGGGCATTTTTCGGAATAAAATTTGTCGAAAGAAAAATTCGTTTTTTCTTATAAGAACTTTTTAAATTAGGAACCTCATAATGATTTCAGGAAAAATACATAATTTATTGATCAATTTTATGATTTAAAAAAAAATTTTATTAAACAAATGCATTATTGTGACATCTTTTGAAGGGAAATTTTTTTTCAATGTAACTCTTTTTAATGCGGAAAGTCTTGTTAATTTCAAAAAAATTTATAATTAGTTGATACATTTTATATTTGTTTAAACAAATTATATAAACAAATGCTTATATAAGGAATTTTTCGAAAGCAACATTCGTTTTTTTATGAAAATTTTTTAAATACGGAAATTTATAATAATTCGGGAAAAAATTCATAATTCATAGATCAATTTTATCACTTTTTTAAACCATTTTAATAAACAATGTATTATCAGGGCATTTTAAAACAAATTTAAAAAACAAATGCATTAGCCTGAAGATGCATGCTTATTAAAATAATGAAAGTAATAAGAAACTTAAACTTAAAGGACTGAGATTTAAAAAAAAAACTTTGCAGTAGACAACTTTCCATATAATGCATGTGATTATGAAATTTGTTTAAAACATCATAGAATTTATCAACTAATTATGAGAGTCATTGAAATTATCATAAAGTTCCCAATTGAAAAGATTGTCATAAAAAAAAGTTTCCTCGGCAGATGCCCCAATAATGCACTTGTTTATTAAAATTGTTTAAAAAATCATAAAATTGATCCATAAATTATAATTTTTTCTGAAACTATCATCAGGTGTCGAATTAAAAAAATTATCATCGAAAGAAGAGAATTTTTCTTGTGACAAATTCCTTGTCTTTGGTTTTGAAAGAAATGAATTTTTTTGTGGAAAATGGCTAAATAATACATTTGTTTTTAGTAGTAATAATAATGATCTCAAGAAGAAATTTCCTGATCATTATATTGTTTTTATTCAAATTTCTTGCAATATAACTTAAAAAACATAAAATTATGGGAACTCCTAAAAACATTCTTGCAACAAATAAATTCTTTATACAATTTTTTTGTTTGTTTATTTTATAATATTGTAAAACTTATTTTATCAAAAAATACGAATTTGCAACGAAATACCTGAATTTTCAACTAGAAAAGGTCATTTTTGAATAAAAAATCGAAGGGTTAAGTTTTCAGTTAAAGCAATTATTATTTTAAAGCGTAAAAATGTTTTAAAACTAAATAGATAAGGTCTTTAATAAAAAAACTGAACTTTTATTTAAAATAATAAATCTTAAATCAAAAAAATTACTTTGAACCAAATCGATATGTTTTTAACCAAAAACCCAATTTTTTACAGAAAAATACGATTTTTCAACATAATAAAAGAATTTTTAACTGAAAAAAAATTAATTTTAAACAAAAAATGCAATAGTTAAATTAATTTTCTAGTAAAAAAGTTGTAGCTACAACAAAATATATAAGTTTTTGAACAAAAAGTTTAATTTTCAACGAAAATTATTATTCTTTTCCCAAAAAAATGAATTTCTAACCAAATAGTTGAAGTTCTCACCATAAAGATAATTTTACTATGAAAAAGTTTATTATTTTTTCAAAAAGATGAAATTTTCAACAAATAAATAAATTTTTAGTTACAGAAATAAATATTTAACGAAAATAATGGATATTTTACCGAACAAAATGAATGTTCAAAAAAATGTAATCTTAAATAAAAAGTTGAATTTTTTAACAAAAAAGATAAATTTTTTACCACGAAGATTAATTTTCTAGAAAAAAATTCACTTTGGAAAAAATATATTAATTTTTAATATAAAAGTTAAATTTTCAACTAAAAAAGATAAATTTTAAACCAAAAATTATATAGGCTAAAAAGATTATTTTTCTACCAAAAAATACGAATTTTCTACCACGAAGAAATTTTCTGCAAAATACATGAATTTATAACTAAATAGTTGAATTGTATAAAAAAAAGATTAATTTTTAACCTAGTTGAAGTTTCAAAATATAAATTTTAAGTAAAACATGAAATAGTTAAAAATTCAGTTATATAATTATCTAAAACAAACAAGAAAAATTTTCATCAAAATAAATCAATTTTCGATCATGGAAATACATTTTTAACCAAATTGATGAATCTTTCACGCAAGAAAATGAATTTTCAACCACAAACATTAATTTTCTACAAAAAAATTAACTTTGAACAAAAAACATCAATTTTGAAACAAATAGTTAAAGTTTCAACAATAAATGAGCATTTTTCAACCAAATGTCGAATAATTTAATTACCATTAAAAACAAAAAAATATAATCAATTAAAGAAAAATGTTTTAACAAAATATTGGAACCAAGAAGATTAACTAAAAATGGAACAGTTAAATTTTCAATGAAGAAAATTAATTTTTAACCCAAGAAACGAACTTTTAACAAAATAGTGAAATGTTTAACAAATAAGATTAATTTTAACAAATGCGTACTAAATCAATAGAGCCAATAAGAAAATCCAAATATTTTATTTAGAGTTAACCTTAATCTTTTGGTAAATATGTATTTTTATATTTGAATGTTATCTTTTTTGTTTAAAATTCAAGTATGTGGTAAAAAATAAATATGGTTTGGTTATGATTTCAAGTATTTTTTTGCAAATCCCTACTTTTTTGGTTAAATTCACTTTTTTCATTTTTATTAAAATATTTCTTGGTCAATGTATCAACTATTACTTTTTCAATTAAGAATTCATCTTTTTGGGTAGAAAATATGACTACTTTGCTAAAAATCAATTTTTTCTTCGAAGACTAATCAGTTTAGTCAAAAACTGGCGTCTTTCCATGGAAATGCAATTATTTGACTGAAAATTGATTTATTCTTTGAAAAGTTAATCATTTAATTAAAAATGTATCCTATTTAGTTAAAAATCCAACTACTTGGTGAAAAGTTGAACAAGATTTTAGGAATTTATATTATTTTTAAGATCATCTTTCTGGTTGAAAATTCAAATATGAAAAAAATTTGTTTATGCTAAAAATTAATGTTTGTCTGAAAATTTAACTAATTGATTTTTGTTGGAATTTTTTTTGTCAGAAGTTGCAAATTTGACTATTTGGTGAAAAAATTCATGAACTATTTTTAAAAATTCATCTTTTTGGACATAAATATAAATGAAAATGGAATTTGATAAAAATTTGTACAATGCATCAAGAAAATATTCTTTCACATTAGTACATTTTATTTGAACCAGACGCGTATATGTGGTTAATCTAAGGAAATAAATTCTTGGTCTGTATTTTCTTGTCATTTAAAAATTGTAAAAATTCTTATTCTTTATGTATTTTTTAAAACAAATAGAAGACAATATTATCTAAATGTTTGAGGCTACATCATATTTATAATTTTAGAATGTGACGTAAAAAATAGAATAGTCTAATAAAATAACGCGCACGTTTAACATGATTAATTTTATTAAAATAATGTTACACCATAAAATTGTAAACATAATGTAGCCACACTCTATTAAAAAAAATCGTTTTCTGATTGTTTGAAAAAAGACGGGAAGAAATAAGAATTTTTTTATTTTTTAATTAAAAGGAAATACGGCGCAAGAATTTATTTCTTTAGGTCAATAAAAGATACGCGTTTGGTTCAAATAAAAATTACTTCTGCAAAAAAGTAATTTGTTGATGCATTGTATAGATTTTTATCAAATTTTATGTTTATTTATATGACCAACCAAGCAGAAAATTTTTAAACAAAATACATAAATTTTTTACAAAATAGTTGAATTCTTAACTAATAAGAAACAATTTCCTAACAAAAATTGAACAGTTAATTTATGTAGATAAGAAGTTAATTTTTAGCTGAAAACAATTAGTTATATTTTTAACCAAAAAATATACATTCTGATTAAATAGTTTATTCACAAAAAAAGGAGATAAGGAGACTTCAACAAAAAAAAACTGATTTTTAGCAAAGTAGTTCTATTCTCAACCCAAAAAGATTAATTCTCGAAGAAAAATGCAATACTTGATGTTTGGTTTGAAGATTTAAATTAAAATGAAAAATAGGTCATTTTAACAAAAAAAAAAAAATTAATTTTCAATAAAATAGTTAAAACCATAACCATAATCAGAAAAAATTTATTCAGGAGAAAAAGAAAAAAAATGTTAAAAGCGAATTTCCACTTTCAAAAATTAATTTTTATCAAAAGGTTTCAATATTTTATTTTTTTAATTTATTTATTTAATAGATGAATTTTCAACTGAAAAAAGATCAATTTTCAACAAGAAAAAATATTTTAATTGTCAGTTAGAGAAATGAGTCTTTATCATAATAAAATAAATTTGACGCGAAATAGTAAAATTTTCAACCAAAGAAATAAATTTTTCTACCAAAAAAAAATAAATGTCTACAAAAAATTTTAGAAATTCACGTTTAGAGAAATTTAGTAAATTCCAGATTTTTTCGTTTTTCTTTCTGCGAAACATTCATCTTTAAAAATATGAAAAACCTCTAAAGTGAAAGCTTAAAAACAATTTTAATATAGACGAATTTTATTGAATAATTTTATGTCAGCAATTTCACAATTTCACGTGAAAAATAGAAGAGTTTAATAAAATAACGCACAAGAGTAAAATTCTTAATTTTATTTTAAAAATGTCACATTCTAAAATTATAAACATGATGTATCCTCACACACTGAAAAAACATTTTCTTCTGTATATTTAAAAAAAGACAGGAAGAAATTATAATTTTTATAATCTTTATATGACAAGAAAATACAACCCAAGAATTTACCTGTGTGGATTCATAAAAAATACGCGTCTGGTTCAAATCAAAATTACTGCTAAAAAATATTTTATTGATGCATTGTACAAACTAATCAAATTAAATTTTGAATTCCCTATGACCACCCAAACGGAAGAATTTTTAAGAAAATACATAAATTTTCTACAAAATGGTTCAATTTGAAAAAAAATTATCTACCAAAAATAGATTAGTTAAATTTTTAGATAAAAATATTCATCGTTACCAAATAAAACAATTTTATTTTCAGCAAAGTAGTAATATTTTTAACCCAAAAAGATTATTAAAAAAAAAAAATGTAGTACTTAATATTTCATTCAAGGATTTTAATTAAAATGAAAAATAGTTGAATATAACCAAAAAATACGGATTTTCAATAAAATAGTTAAAAGAACAACCAACACAGATTTATTTTTAATAAATTTTTAAAATTTTTAACAACAAAGATGAGACTTCTATCAAAATAGTTACATTTTTTATAAAAAGGACGATTTTTTAAACAGAATACTTGAAGTGTCAACTGAAAATCGTATAATTAAATTTTTAGTTATACAAAATAATTTAGATGGAAGAGAAAACATTTTTCAATAAAAAAAGTCGACTTTAAAAAAATCAATTTTTAACGAAAGTATTAAATATTTAAAGAGGGGGTGATATTTTCAACTAAACATGTCCATTTAACATAAATAAATACATTTATTTATATAAAAACAAATTTTTGACAGAATGGAATTGTTAGATTTTTAGTTAAAAAATAGTTCTTAATGTAAAAAATTAATTTTCAATCAAAGAAATTTAATTTCAGCCGAAAAGATTTTCTTTTTTACCAAAACAGAATAATTTAAAAACTAACATAGCAATTTAAAAATAAACATTTTGATTTTTAATCGAATTTTCAACAAATTTTAAACAAAATAGATGAATATTCAACTGAAAAATGTAAATTATTAACAAAAAATAGAATTGCTTACTTTTCAATCAAAATATAAGTTTTTAAACACAACAAATAAATTTTCAACGTAATTTTGTAATTTGTAACCAAATAAATGAATTTTCTACCAAGAAGTTTAAGTGCCTACAAAAAATTGTAAGCAAAGAAATGAATTGTCAAACAACAAGATTCATTTTTTACAAAAAATGAATAGTTTTTCAACAAATACATTAATTTTCTACTTAATAGTTGAATATGCAACTCAAGAAGACAAATAAAAAAACGTGAAATAGTTAAATTCTTATTTCAAAAATAATTTTTAAAAATAGTATAATTTTGAGGAAAAAAAAAAGATTTTTCAACTAAATTGATGAATCATCAAGCAAAAAAAAAATATTATTTTGAACGTTTTTATTACTACGAGGAATTCACCTTTAAAAATATGGAAAACCCCTGAAGTGTAAATTGAAAAAAATAAAATGTTAATACAAAAAAATTTAATTAAATAAATATATGTCTGAAATTTTTCAAGACGCGCAATAAATTGACACACATGCAACGATTCATATTTTGTCAATGGAAAAAATAATGATTTTAATAATAATTATAATAATTATTTAAATAATAATTTTAAATAATTTTTAGTGGAAAAAATGGTGTCGTTCATTAAAATGTCTGCTAAATCCATGAAAAAATTTGGAAAATAAACTGATTTTTTTCTAAAAAATGGAAATTAGTAAGCGTGAAATTTTTGATAAGGAAAAAAGCTGTAGGATTAAAATAACCTTGTTGAGGAAATTAAGTCTATATTTATACAAGTTGATTCTTATTCAAAGCTCGTTGACGTCCTGTCATTTCAAGATTGTAAAGAAATTTATATTTCTTAACTTTGTTTAAACAATCATAAGGTAATATTTTTAGACTGAAGCCAGGCTATGTCACGTTTACAATTCCATAATATGACCTTCTGATTATTTCGATAGAGCTGAGAATGCTATACCATCCAGTAATTTGATAAAAAAAAAAAAATTTTATGGGGTTTCGCCTTTTCATGAGGTTTTTCTAATATTTTCTATACAGGTCTAAGAATATTTATTTATTTTTATTGAGCCATTAGTTGCTGTCCACTATTGAATCAGGAAATATCTCGATTACTCGAATTAGTAATTTTTTCACTAATATTTGATAGATGACTTTCCGCTAATCGATTTTGTGATTTTTCATTAGGAATCATTTCAATGATTAGAAAGTTCATGGTGACATTTTCGAATAATAATGTGAAATTTTCGAAATCTGGAAATTACTGTTACTGAGAAACCAGCGTTTGTTATTGCATAAAGCTGACGTTTCTTTTTCCCATTCAAAATAAAATTGTGTATACCAAGCTAGTACCGACAAAAAAATTGTTGGTAATGTTAAAGAGAAATTGACGAAATCAGTAAACAAATTGTCGTCAGCGATAAACAAAATCATTTTTACCAAAATTCTATTTTAAATAATTTTTTTAAAAGACATACAATGCCGTGCAAAAGTTTTCAGGCCACCTCTTTTTTATGACTAAATAAATTCTCTTAATTTTAATTGTACCAGAGCTGAAAAAATTTCTGTTTGAAAAGTTGATTGTTTTCGAAATTCGATTAAAAATAAGCCCAGGGTGTAGCTAATTTTTCTAGCTTTTAAGTTATTGCAAAAATAGTGCACATTTTAATGTTTTCTTGAATTTTTAATAACGGCTGAAATAGTCAACATTTTACAATGTTCTTGGGCTCATTTTGAACCTTTTTTTTATGTATCATAACAGCACATGCGTATAAATCGTAAAAACTTTCTTCTTGAATTGCTCAAATTCCTTGATTTTTTTACTTAAATTCTCTGAATTTCTTCAATTCTTTGACATTCTTGAATTATCTGAATTCCTCGAATTCCCGGAATGCCTGGAAACTTTGGAATTCCTTAAACTCTCTGAATTCCTTGAATTCCATCAACACCTTGAATTTCTTAAATTTAATAATTTCGATAAACACCTTGAATTCTCAAATTCCATGAATTCGATAAATATCCTGAATTCTCTGAATTTCCTCAGTCTTTGGGATTCCCTGTACTCGTTGAAATTCTGAAATTCTAGGTAAAACTTGTATTCACTGAATTCTTTGAATTTTAGAAATTCTTCTTTCGTTGCATTCCTCTAGTTCTCTGAATTCTTTGAACTCTTCAAATTCTTTAAACTCTTGGAATTCTTTGAATTCTCTCAATTCCTTTAGTACCCTGAATTCCATGAGTTCATTAAATTCTTGAATTCGATGTATACCTTGTGGTCTCGCAATTCTATAAATTTTCCAAATTCTTCCTTAAACTCTGAATTCCTTTAATTGCTTCAAGTCTCTGAATTCCTTTAGTTTTCTAAATTCCTTGAATTTGTTGAAGTCTCTAGATTCGGTGAAGTCTTTGAATTCGTTACGTATTCTGTATTTTCTTTATTTTCTGAATTCCTTGAATTATCTAAATTCCTTGAACTTTTGGAATTCCTTAAACTCTCTGAATTCCTTGAATTCCCTCAACTCCTTGAATATCTTAAATTTAATAATTTCGATGAACACCTTGAATTCTCAAATTCCATGAATTCGATATATATCCTGAATTCTCTGAATTTCCTCAGTCTTTGGGATTCCCTGTACTCGTTGAAATCCTGGAATTCTAGGTAAAACTTGTATTCACTGAATTCTTTGAATTTTAGAAATTCTTCTTTAAACTCTAAATTCCTTGAATTCGTTGAATTCCTTTAGTTCTCTGAATTCTTTGAACTCTTTAAATTCTTTAAACTCTTGGAATTCTTTGAATTCTCTCAATTCCTTTAGTTCTCTGAATTCCTTGAGTTCATTGAGTTCATTGC
Source organism: Belonocnema kinseyi (assembly GCF_010883055.1). NCBI lineage: Eukaryota > Metazoa > Arthropoda > Insecta > Hymenoptera > Cynipidae > Belonocnema > Belonocnema kinseyi. The sequence continues at coordinate 140,413,762 of NC_046661.1, read as the reverse complement.
TTTAAGTCTCTGAATTCCTTTAGTTTTCTAAATTCTTGAATTTGTTGAAGTCTCTAGATTCAGTAAAATCTTTGAATTCGTTACGTATTCTGTATTTTCCTTATTTTCTGAATTCCTTGAATTATCTAAATTTCTTGAAATTTTGGAATTCCTTAAACTCTCAGAATTCCTTGATTTCGTTGAATTCTGTGAATTTCTTTGAAATATTTGAATTCGTCACGTACCTTGGTTTTTCCTGGATTCTTCGAATTTTCCAAATGGTTCCTTGGACTTTAAATTCCTTTAATCCTCTAAATTCTATGAATTACTTGAATTCTACGAATTCGATGAATTCTTCGAATTCGATGACTACCTTGAATTCTTTAAATTTCATAAGTTTACTATATTCCTTAAATTCGATGAATACCTTGAATTTTGTGCATGCCCTTAGTCCTCGAAATTCCCTCAATTCGTTAAAATACTTAAATTGTATGTATAACTTGTATTCTTTGAATTATTCAAATTTTCTGAATTCTTTGAACAAAATTTTTCTCGCTTTTGTGCCTGAAGGAAAATAGAAACCTTTCTGAATAGATTAATTCTGGACTATAGGAAGAAGAATTGTAAACGGATGAAATATTTCTGAATGTTCGACTGTTCAGCAAAATGGTTAAAATTGTAATTTGTCTTCTTTTTCTTAATTCAGCTTTTTCAAAATTTTCCTTCAAATGAACTACGATTTCGTGATTTTTATAAACAGGATTGTAATCAAAAAGTATGAAGCGACACACAGGAGACATTTTGGCTTCAAGGTTCGACTATTTTGTAAAAAAAATTTGTTCTATTGACAGTTGATTTTTTAAAATTAAAATTTACCTTTCATTTTCCGTGAAAAACTATCCTTTCTTAGGACAAGAATTTTTATATTTTGTTGAAATTTTACACTTTTCAAAATAAACTAAATATTCCTTTCTTCTAAATGGAACTATTTGATTGAAAAATTTTATATTTTATTAAGGATTCATCTTCCTTAGTAGAAAATTAATCGATATAGCTGAATATACATATTTTTGGTTAAATTTTCTATTTGCCTACAAACTAAACTGTCATGAAGAAAGTTCGTCTTTCTGGCGTGAAAATTGGACATTTTGTTAATCAATTTTTTTATTGATTGAGAAACATTTTCTAGTTGGAAATTCAAGTTTTGTTAAAAACTCGTCTTTTATTTATTCAATTCAGTTCTTTTTTACATTTAAAATAAAAATCTTTTATTGGTTAAAATATCTACTATTAAATTTTTTGTCAATCTTTTTCGGTGTTCTTTTTTACATTTAAAATAAAAATCTTTTATTGGTTAAAATATTTAAATTTTTTGTCTATAATTCATCTTTTTCGGTTAAAAATATATATTTACTGCAGAAGATTAACTTTATACCAAGAGAGGTGAACTTTTAAATCAGAAAAAAATTTTAATCAAAAAGAGGAATTTTTAATAAGAGTTAAATTTGCAATCAAGAAAGTTTTTTCAATCAATTAAGAAACAAAATATCATTGAAGCTGTTGAGGTTTAACCAAAAACACGAATTTTCAACCATTTACATAAACTTCGAACTAAATAGTTAAATTCCAAGCTGACAATATGAATCTTCAAAAAAATCGTTAATCAGAAATAAAACAGCTAAATTTACAGTTCTTTGTCCGTTAGTCCAGAGAAGACAGATTTCACGAATTTTACAAGAATAAATAAGCTTAATGACCTTAGAAGTCTTATGTTTTAATGTAGAGAAGTAGAATTTTTGAAATCAGGGAAGCAATAAGGAGTAATATTCGACCCTAAATTGATTTCGAAACTCCATGTAGACGTAACGGTGATAAAAACTAAGATGTGTTTTTGGCCTTAAGACTCAGAATTATTTACTGGTTATATACTACGATAATCAGTCGCAAGATAGCATACTTGTTTGTATAAACAACCTGGTTTCCAAGCACATAACCAATCAGTATCATCAAACACCTGGAATTCAGCCAAAGAATTTTCTGCTTGGCGATTACTATTTATTTGAAAACAACACCAGCAACAGCTCATGTGGTAATTCTGATCATCCTGCAGTTGAACCTTTTTGTAAGGAAGATGGCAGCAGCGGTATGTTTACGAAGTTATCCTTCACAAAACTCTTCAAGGTCATCTTCCCAAAAGGGAAAAATGGCATGATGGAGAAGGAAGGGAAACCCAGGGCTGAGATAAACACATCACTGGGCACATTCCGTAAACGTTTTTAGACCAAAATAGTAGCTATTTAAGCTGATGAATGAATGGATTGATGAATTTTTGGATTATGGCTTTAATGTATTTATGTTGATGTTTGTGACCTTGAAATTTCTCTTCTTTTTAAAATTCTCGATGGGCCCGTTTGTGCTTCTATTGTACAATCCTTCTATGATGGTTCTTCTTCTTTGCCTGAGCCCATTTCTTCCTTAGTTTGCGATATTTTGCTAATGGTAGCTTCGATTTCTTTCTCTTCTTCCTCTTCTTTGGAGTCGCTCCAAATCCCAGCAATGTTTGAGAATTTCTGCTCGCTGATATTCATGAAGATGGTGAAACATTTCAGCACTGCCATCTAGCAAACCATATACTAAGACGCATTCTTTACTGCATTTCCAGGAGATTAATTTGAGAAAAGTTTTAAGAGCACGATCTTGAGTCTATGTGACTGGAGTTAATTTAGTCGTGCTGCTCTTCAATCTTTATTCTTCTAGATTTTCTTGAACATCATACTAAGTTTAAAAATGGAGGTATGTTGGAAATGAATGCTGTTCCAATAACCAGTGCGAAATGGGCTGTTCTCCGTTAAAGAAAGTAGTTAATATACGATTTGAATGTTGTTGCGTAGAAGTGAACATCTTCTACAAAAAGTTGTTGATTTTATCTGGCCCTGGCACTAAAAAGATCTTAGTTATAGCGATAACTTTCTTCACTTCTTCAGCAGTAACTAGTGGACACTCCTCCTCTGGACGCGGCAACAGTTGCCTTTGGCACATCAGGGAGGTCTCTCTGCAAAGGTGGTCTTGCCATAACGGATGGTGTGTTCTCTGGAGAATGTTTCTCTTGTTCTTGATAAAGAGCTTCATATTCTTCTTCCCGTAGAAAGGATACCTGATCTTAAAACAATCATATTTTTAAAAGGCCCTAAACTGTTTAATAAATTAGAATTTCACACAACTAATTAAAAAAATATATGTGTCGTTCAACTATATCCATTTCTATTGTATTTTTACAGAACCAAGTTCAAATGGAGTTAAAACCAATGGTGGAGCTGGAAATTTTGCACTTCCTGGAATTTTTTTTCCTCCACCTTATGGAAGAACAAGACTTGACCTCAACGAAGAAGAAATAGGAACTGACGGCATGATCCTGGGAAAAGTCAACGTCAAGGATCGTGTCGTTATTCCATACAAGTGCCCAGAGGGATTTCTTACATTTGAGGCAAAGAAACATAAAATTACCCGCATGCTTATTATCCTTAATGAAAATGGTATTTTCAATACACCTTTAGAATGGCTCAAGCGTATCGAAGCTTATGCTGAGAAAAAAAAGGTTGGTACATTGTAAAAACCTGAGTTCTATTTTTGCATGGTCTTCTTTCTTACTTGTCCTGTCGAAAAAGACAAGAGGATCCCTTGATGGGTGATTTAATTTTTAAAAGGAACTAGAGATCTCTAACGCGACTATTTTAAAATGGGATTTTTTGCCAGTAAGCTTTTAAATTAATTTCCATAACACGCGCATCGAAAGTTATATTTCATAGCTACATGCGAAGGGTGGCTATGTCTGACTCGTTTGAATGGCTGCCTTCACGTTCTTCGAGTAGCAAACATTACACTCATCAGAAATCGCAGCCTTTCATCCCTAGCTGCGTGATGTAATATTGTAGTTAAGGAATAAATATAGACAGTCGAACTCCAAAGATACGAGCAGCTCGTGAATTAGGAACTCCAAAGATGCAAGTGTGAAATGGGCTCTCACTACGCGCACGCGAAAGTCGAATTCAAGGCAGCGCTCACTCTGAAGCACCTGACTCTCTATAGGTTTGGCGTATAGGGGAAAAACTTCGCAGTAGATACTTCAATAAAATAAACTCTGGTGATTTTCTAATCACCACAAACAAAATTATTTAAACAAACATAACGTTTATAAATTTCTATTCCTTTTTTGATTGTTTGATGTATAATAATGCGTCTCGTCCATCTTTCTAGAAGATTTTGCCATTTTAAGAAAATTGTTGTTCTCTTATTGCTTAAACAAATTATAAATATTTTAAACAGTATAGTTGCCTTAATGATTTTTGTGCATGATTAGAAAATCTCAGAGATATCTTCTGGAATATTTTTTTGTTCCAGCTATGTGTCTAGATATTGAAATCCATTTGCGAAGGCTTTTTTGGTATTCAGTGACAGTGGAGGGGTTAAAAACAATATTTCACTGAGGAATTGTTCACTACTAGTGGTCCATTAAAGTTGAAAATGGTATTATCTTTTTTTTTATTTTGAGTTTATTTAGTGTTGCTTCACATTATTGTACATTAAAAAATGAAAAAAATCCTATTTTTAGAAAATTAGGAACTTCTGGTTTCAAACAATTGACTCTATCGCACTGAAGTCGTTCGTCACGATATGGTGACAAATGTGGTAACAAAGCACTCTCAGAGTAGAGCTGCGTCGTTTCTGCGGTAGTTAGACATCCGGATGGTAAAATGCGATCAGGCTATATTAAGGTGAAAAAGATACCATCCTGTCATGCGAAAATAAAACCCTATTTACCTGTGATAAGTCCCAAAGGTCCAAATTCATTTTAAAGTGTTGTAGTTCTTCTAGGGTTTCGCTGTTCACACCATCGTTATTAATATCCGAATGTGGTTCTAGTGGATCCAGTATTTGATGTACTTATAGAAAAATTGTAAAAAATTGTAAGCTCTAGCAGTTACGATCATACTTCCCGGGAGCAACCAATCCTCACGCAACCAATCCTCACCCTACCAACCTTTTTACAATGTTAGGAGGAACAGTGTTGACGGACTAGATCAAGTGATCTCAGAGGAACAGCCTTTTGCATCTGTCTCGAGACAGACTGAGTCTGATGCTAGCAAGCCAGTATTTTCTTTAGTTGGCCCAGAAATGAAGTTTTCATGCCTCTAAGGCACCTGATTATGAGAACCAAGAGACGGACTTTGCAGCCTGGACACAGCCTGCTCAACTCGAAAAAAGAGCTTGATATTCCGCCCGGTTTTCTACCTCCTTTGTCGTGCTATTACCATTAGCTAGTGCCAAGAATTTGAACATGTAAATTATTTTGGTCTTCAGAACTTGGAGGACAATATCGGGCTTATAGCACTGATACGTTGAGTGGTGGAAAAAGAGAAATTCCAGTAAATCTTTTAATGATTATTATTTACAACGGACTCCAGCCCCCCTGGGCACACGGCAAGAGGGGCATTAGAACAACAACATAGTAGTTGCCGAATATAATAATATAACACTTTGAAAGGCTCATTGTGTCTCTTTATGTACACGCAGCGTGCCTACTTTGAGCATCCACTGGAGAACATTTTCAAGTGTTTCTGGCTCTTGCTTGCACTCTCGTTGTTTGGTATCGCCTACAGGTACATTTATTATACGCTGGCGTTAAACTACGGTGCATATAACGCCGTTTTGATAGGCAAATGAATTCCCTCAGTCTCCGATCTCAATCCAGCACATTTGTGAAACATGTTGGAAAGACCCATCGATAGTTCTTCTCTACGTATAATGCTGTAGAATTTACCATTATCCCGAGGTTAAATGGTATTTCCACCTGTACGTCGAAGCTTATGCCAGTTGCTTTAAAGTACCTATTAAGCCGTCACAAGGATTTTGAGGTCCTATTTTTAAAAGACAAAGAGTTTAAGGTCGTCCATTCATGAAACGTGGTTGTTCTTGAATTCTCTCCTGTCTAGCAGGCCATACAGGTATCCAGATCTTTTGCTTTAAAGCACAATAGATAGAGGCTAGAGGGAGAAACAGAAAAGTACCGGACAAATTTTATCCGCCACAAGAGCGTGAGTTCTTTCGTACATCTCATTATTGTTTAATGCACCTCCAGGCATTCAAGGAGCTTACAAGTATCTCATAGTCGCTACCTGATAGAATCCTGGGTAATACACCTGTCTATTTAGAAGCTCTCTCTGCAACCAGCCAGTCCTCTTTTGCATTCGCGTTAATCAACTATTGCACTATATACTGGCTCGATAGATGTTAATATCCTCTCTTTTAAAATGCCAGTGAATACATTGTTGCTAGTGTTTAAACATCCTCTAGTTCAGTAGTTCTTTGGACTTAATGAATCTCCAGTCTTAGGGATCAGTGCCGTGTGTCCTTCCTCTAACAACTGCGGGATGGGTTGTTCTTCGTTTAAGAAAATCGTTAATATGCTAGCTAGATCTAGAACTAGAACTGAAACCTAGAAATAAACTAGAATATTTCTAGGTTTCAGTTCTAGTTTTCAGTTCTTTTTCTTTAACGGGCATTGTAATGTATCTATAGAAAGTCATCCATTCTGTTAAAAGTCCTAGGTTTAGGTCAAGTTGTTAATGCACAATGCCTGGTCTACCAAGTCATGATGTAATACGTGTTTCCGATAATTTCTGGTACTGACAACCTTGTCGTGTATCGCAATGATGAATCAATCCTTTTCTGGATACAGAACCCCCTTTCTCAAGCCCCCTTTCCGTGGATGGCTTTCTGTCTCCATTGTAATTATAATTCCTCTATAGTTTCTGCCCTGATATTCATAGCCTTATTTAAGGAAAAATTTAAGGGCTCGTAGTCTAGAGTCGCCTTATATATTGTGCTGTAAATCGTAACTTCATACCGACGCACATAGTTCTGTTTAACCCTTTGAGGTCGGTGTTAGACCACTTGATGAAGCTGAAGGAGTTCTTGAGGACAGGGATGACATTAGTGTCGATGGCCCTGAGTTTGTTTGCCAACCTAAGAAAATTCTTCATAAGCAATCTGAGTCTCGCAGTAAAGGCAGTCGTTAGGCTTGTCCTAACTATTGTATGCTGAATACTCTTACATTCAAGAATATCTACATATTTATATGACTCGCCCACAGCCATTGCTTCGATGTCATTTTCAATCTCGTTCATCAACTCTGCGGTCCCTAATTTCCCTCTAGTTAAATGTACTGCTCTACATTTATCTAGTCCAAACCCCATAAGACATGTTGTTCAGTGTTTTTCTTAATGGGTTCAACGCTAAACAGAAGCATAGTGCAATGAAGGAGTCTTCTTGAAATATACCCGTCATCATATATGTTGATCTAGTTGTCCTTGGTCGTTAATGATCAAAATGTGGGTACTCAATGATCTTTTAAAAACACTTTTGCAGCGCATAATGCACACTCTTCAAGCACTTGTAGCAGAAGTTGTGCACAATGTCTGAACCTGGAGCTTTCTAGTTTCTTGCCCTTTTCAAGACCGCTGAAACGTCTAAAGCTGTGATGTTTTTATCTGCGTTTCAGGGCCCTTTCTTTCTCCAGTTTGGACCACGCTATGTTCAAATTGCATTTGCTCTTTTTTCCCAAGATGCCATACTTAAACAGCGGTCGCGAGCTAGAGTCACTAGGAATCAATTAAAATTTCATTCTGAATAATTTAGTTTTTTAGAAATCCCTTGAAATCATTGAAAATATGAGAATATTTTTCGAAATCACTTAAAAGTTTTTAATGCCCTTGACATTTTTTCAAAGGCCATCAATTCTTGAAATTCTTGAAAACGTCACAGCAATAGAATGTCCAGTGTTATCTTATTTAATGTCATTTTTTTGGTATAAGGCAAGGATAGCCTAAGAATAACCTTTCAATTCATTCTGTATGGCGAAAACTTAGCTATCTCAGGGATATCAGGTTATCCGGGATGTTTGTCGGACATTTATGGGATTTTCAATTGTATTACGTCGGATTCATAAAAAGTTTTGATATCCTACTTAAGACATTTGAGTATCTTGGAAATGTCCCTCAAACATCCCGGAAATTCTGGGTATTTTCCATAGATATTCAAATTTTCCCCTTGCAAAATATTAGGCCGTTTTATCTTTGCGATAACTTGGAAGTTAAAACAGATCAGTTTGAAAAATCCAGAATACCTTATTATTTCCAGGAAATCTCTTTCGTTTTCTTTCAATTCTTTTAGAATTCTGTACAATTCCTTCATATATGAGGAATCCTGTGTAATGCCATGAAATTATTTGAAATGCTGTTTTAATCACGATTTTAAAACTATTCATTGTCAAACTGATTTTCTATAATAATTTTGCTAGAATCATGAAAAAATTATTAGAAACTTATCATTGAAATATCATTGCAGGACGACACTAAAGTTCCCTAATATATTTTTGTCCAAATGTGACCTGAATTTCGAAAGTAATTAGAAAAGTAACGATAGTCATAGTTACAGTTTACAAAAATGTAGATGGTTACCAAGTCGGTACTCATTTCAAAAACTAGCTCCTTTACAACTATTGTCACCAAAAGAAGTACCTAGTTACAGGAACCAGGTAAAATAAACAAGTTTTTTCGTCATTGTAGCTACGATCCCACAAATGGTCTCATTTTAGTTCCACTCGAGATTGCTTTCTGCGAGCGTTATCTTAGTATCTTAAATGAGCACTGAAATAATTTTTGTTTCAGAGGTTCTGGGTACTTGATAGTGCTAAAGTTCTGGTTAATGAAGTCATTAAGGCACAAAAGCGTGACGACGCTCTTCATTTGGCACAAGAACGTATTAGACAAAGAGTAATCGCCTCTCATCCAGGTGCTCAAAGTGGCACTCAGAATGGAAATTCCCGTTTCCATAAGCTTGACTCTTCTCAAGAAGCTTCTAAACTCTCTTCTTACAGGTCTCCACAGGTCGCTTCTTACGGATTTTCTCAGATTTATCCTAACATGTCAGGAACTAATTTTCGTAGCACATCCATTTCTCTTCCTGATTCTACCCCACGTTCGTTATCAGTCTGGTCTAAAATAAAGAAAAAAATCTCATAAATCAATAAAAAATTGGTTTAAAGCATCAAACAGTACTTTTGCGCTCGGTCATATGCATATATACTCAGTCTCCACAGGTACGCGAGGCTCGGAAATCGAGATCACCAAAGACACGACCGTGAAACAGGCTCCCACTCTGCGGTGCATGTGAATGGAGGAGAGTTAAGTTTTCGATAAAAATAATTTAAATTGAAATTTGTTAATAAATTTATAACGGCAAAAAGTAATTCCTGATTAAAAGCAGACAATGTAAAAAAATTAAAAAATTAAAATTTTTTCAAATTTTGTATTTTGTATTGTTTCAAGCCAAATAGTATAATGTTTACCATTTATTTCAATCGCTTTTATTCCAAATTTTGATTTAAATATCAACCCTGATTATTTATTCAATAATTAATTGCATAAAATATACACTATTTAAAAAAATATATTCTTTACCTTATTATTAATATTGCTGATTTCTGCGTATTAAATCATATTAATATTTAGTTCCATAACAATAAAAACTATTACCGCAATTGTTATATTTTATTTATAAAAAGCTGTTATTATGATGAAATTGACTATCATACGTTGCAGATATGTTTCATTCTTGATGGTTTTAAAAATTTCGTTATTTTGTTTTAATACTCCAATGGGATATAAAAACTAGCACATTAAATAGATAATTTAATTAGTTAACAGAACTTATGAAAATTTTGGTCAATATTTTTCAGATAATTGGTGTTCCTACTTTTATATTTTCAATAATTTAATTTATTCTGACAAATGGGACAACTGAAAAATCCCGAAAAATAAAATTTCGGATACTGTAAAATTCTCGAATAATAAAATCCCCGACAAAAATTTCCGAATTAAGGCAATTAAAAAATATTGTTTTTAAACAATTTTAAATAATAATAATTGTATAAAAATGTATAAAGTTATAAATTAAAAATCACCTTCTCCTTGAACGAAAACAATATACTTCTCACTAAATTTTCTCGAAACCTAATAACATTTTTCAGAGAAACTTTGTATGATTTAAATTGGCACTGATTTACCTCGAAGCCTCTTTTAATTTTTTTTTTTAAACTAACAATTCTATTTTTGAGAAGATTTTTTGTTATTTTTTTCAGCACTATGCAAATTTTTAAATAAAATTTTTTATTCAGCAATATATTGTATTCATTTATATTTGTTTTTAATTCTAAAAATTATTTGATAAATTTTTTAATATAAAAAATACATATTTTTGTTATATTTAAATTAATAAAAAATATTTATTATAAAATTTTTTAATTGTTTACATTCTGGAATTTTCTGTTGCGGGTATTTTATAATTGGGCAATTTTCTGTCGGAAGATTTGTTCTTCAAGAATTTTTAAATACGGTCATATTATAAACTGCCATGAATTTTATTATTCAGGAATTTTTCAATTTAACATTTTTATATTACGAAAATTTTATAATTTTTGGAGTTTCATTTCTTGAAATTTTTTGGTTGCCCTCTGACAAACTCTAAAGTTTAAACTTGAAATCAACTTTTAATACAACTATCAAATTGGCTAGAAACGCCTTTTAGTGCTTTAAAAACACATTTCCAAATCAGTTCGATCATGTTAAAAATTTCTTTAAAGATTAAAAAATGTATTAATTCAACCTATTTGTATACGTTCATGAATCATGTAAAAATATTTTATATATTGAAGAAGTTCAATAAATTAATAAATAAATAAAAAATAAATTTAATAAATTTCTTTAAAGATTTAAAAATGTATTAATTCAACCTATTTGTATACGTTCATGAATCATGTAAAAACATTTTATATACTGAAGAAGTTTAATACTTTTGGTTCAGTTTAACTATACTTTTCAGACATTTATGTAATTTTTTAAAACATAAATTTATTTTTCACACAACAAGATTTTTTTTAATTAAAAATTTTCACATCCCGTGCAGGAATCCAATCAGGGATCCGGCCTGGTCCCAGTCGGATAGCCCAGCTTTAAGTCGGGCGCTGGTCGCGGACTTAACAAAATTTTATTCCCTGATGATAGAATCTCATAGCCATTTGGAAGCCACGTGGTGATTTAAGGTTAGGAAGGAAGAAAGTAAAAACTATATACACAAGACTACAATTTAATTTAAAATAATAGTTATTCGCGCACTAAGTGGTGGATTCAAACTAATTACTTAAATAAGGTTTATTTTAACTACGAGTCTTGATTTTATTTGCGAACTTCGAAGAGGCGACGCGACGTAAGTACAAGGAGCATTCTCGTTCCAGGTGCGAAACTGAAAATTGCTGTGTGTCTATGCAGACGACAGACAGAGCAGGCGCTATATATGGCGGTAAATTTGAAATTGTGCAGGCTTTTCCCCGTATTCTAAGGCTTTCTTTTAAATTATGTGTATGTTAAAATTTTTTTTAATATGTATCTATGCGTTGTTTTTATTTTTATCGCTTATATTTTTTAATAGAAAAAATGGTTTTGCATTACAGGTCACGTGCACTAAAACAATCATAAAGAAAAAAATTATGTCAGTATATATTATAATATTGTTATTATTTATGTTCTTTTTTATTATATGCTATATTTATGTATTGTCATTATTATTTATTTTTACTATTATTATTATTATTATTATTATTATATTATTGCTATTAAATAATTGTTGAATTCACAAAAAGTTATTTTTTCGTTGAGGTCTTACACCATGGGTCATGCAGGCGAGGCAGTAGTTTGTGTTACCTGCACTGGATGATCCTTCCTTTTTGTATGAAATTAAGGCCTATTACAAATACACAAATTATGAGGAAATAGCTTGATTATATTTGAATTAACTTAATCGACTTCTTCATGAAATTAAATAAATGTAAAAAAAGATTGATGAAAAGCAGTTAATTTTGCCAGTAATGAAGGAAATCTTTGACTGCAGGATGAATTACCAGAACTCTCAACCGAAGTTGAAGATATTATCCGACTTGGTTTTTTTTTAACCTGATAGACAGAAAGTCAACTGTTTCTCTTGCGTTTTAGTATTTTAAACAAAACGAAGGGTTGCCACCCTGCCGCTTCCCATAAAGTGCAAGCAAAGTTTGGGAAATCGTTGCAGACAATCAATTTTTGAATTTTACTTAAAATAAGTTAAAATTGCATTTAAAGTTATTAAATAAACAATCTTTTCAATCATGCGATAAAGCTCAGAATAATTGTTCCTATAACCCAGTGGGAAAAAAATTTGGCGACGTCTTTACGACATCGTTACGACATCTTTACGACAATTTTACGACATCCTATGTCCATGCCCTTTCGGTGTCTTTGCGATATCATAAAGACATTGTCAGATCATACGATTCATTTACGATATCGTAAAGATACCTTAACGACATGGACATAGGACGTCGTAAAGTTGTCGTAAAGATGTCGTAACGATGTCGTGAAGACGTCGCCAAAGTTTGTGCCCAATAGGAAGACTATTTGACCTTGGACTTTTTGTATTGTTGTGAATTTTGAAAGTCTTAGTAGTGAAATTGAGGTGTGTATTAAATAAGCTAGGAGGGTGAAACTTCTCTTAACAATCCTCCTGTATCAAACAAATTATCTTTCTGCAATATTGACATAGTTTTTCGTGTTTTTGAGAGGCGTGGAAGATAAAGATGTTACGTTGTTTCTATGAGGAAAACTTTTAAACAGTTTTTTATCGTAACGAAATTCGGGATTGACATTTTGATGACTATGTTTTTATTTTTAAGAAAAGCTTTTTGACATCAGCAAAAGGAATAAGTATAGGATAGTTATAGTTACCCTGCATTAATAAATAAATTTAAATGATAAATTAAATAAACAATATCAATTTTTTTAAGAAATGAAAGATAACTATTGTTTATTTTAGAAACTTTGACATTTTTATTTGAAATACACATGTTCATGGAAAGAAATAATTCAATTCGCCTAACAGGCAGATTGTTTTTAAAGACTTGGGAACAAATTATATCTTACTATGAGTGTAGCAATTTTATCTGACGAAAGATCAACTTAATCTGACGAAAATATTTATTTGCGAAATGTGATATGTCAAAAGACTGCGCCTAGGTTCACTGAAAAAATTTCCTGCACAAAACTTTTTAAATTTAAGATAAAAAATTGGTTCATTAAGCGTTCAATAATTTGAACATATAAAATCAATTTAATTTGAGGATATTTGACAAAAAATAAATCAATTCTCCTAAAATTAATTCTTTAGATGAAAAATCGCTTTTAATTTCCCTAGGAATATGAAGAAAATTTGTTACTATTTGAAATTCTTTTAAAGCCTTTGAAAAGCTTTGAAATTTTATTTCGAAATATTCAAAAGTGTACATTTTATTTTAAATTTTTTGGAATCTTTCCAAATTTTAAATTATTATTTAAATTTTCAAAAATATACAATTTATTTTTCATATTTGCAATTTTGGAAATCTTTTGTAATTTTCTTAAATATTTTCTTAAATATAATTAAAGAAAATATATTCAATTTTCTTAGTAATGTTAATGAGCATCTTAATTCTAAAAAAAATGCTATATCAAAATTTGTTTAAAAATATTTTCAAATAGTCTCTTAGGACTAACTCGAATTTTTCAAATTGAATACTCGAATAAACGCGTACAATTATTGTGGAATAAAAATGATGTTTATAAAGCCTAATTCAAAAATTATATTTGAGTAATCTGTAAGGCTTTCGAAAATAAATAGGTCAATTTTTAATGTTAAAATCAGTAAATTATTAAATTTTGACAGATTCAAAATTCTCCATTAAATCTATAAATTATTGTTTAATTTCCCATACTAGAACTACAGCTTAATATTGAAATCATTAATTAATTATAATTTACAGCAAATTAACTTCAAATGTTTGTTTACCAAATAATGAAAATGTTTTTGTGAATTAAATTTTATCAACTGTAGAGCAAGTAAAAGAATGTTTAAGGTCGGAAATTGGTCAATGAAATCTAGATCGTGTTACTATTTTTGTAACCAAAAAGAAGATTCTTTAACATTTTATTGCTTATAAATCAAATACTTTCGTCAAAACTTACACGTTGGATAATAGTTTTCTGAATGCAATAAACTTTTATCCTCTCTTACATATTTTACCACCTCTAGGGTCTAAAAGACCCTAGTGGGTATTATAGACCCCCTAGGGTGAAAGAGCCTAGCTAACATGGGCCCTCTGCATCCCTGGGTTGAGGTCCCTCCTGGACTGATCTCTAGTTTTCTCAGGTTTTTTTCCCGGGCTGTTGAGATCACTGTAGGGTCAATTATAAGACATGCTAGGGCTAGTCTGACGTTGCGTTATGTTCTGACGGCATGGAAGGGTTCGAGACTAGTCTTCATTTAGAAAGCAAGCAGGATTGGCTTACTTTATCGAAGGATTTTCGTCCCATTAGCCTCTCATATTTCCTGGTAAAAACAGTTTAAAGACTAGTAGACAGAAATATCCGCGATAAGGTCTTGTCAAATAGGCCTTTTGCCAATAAACAAGACGCCTATAGGGCCTGTCACTCGACTGAGACGGCCCTAAGCACAGCACTTAACCTAATTAAAGGATAACTAAAGCAGAAAGGCCTTGCGATTGGGATCTTGATGGACATCGAAGGAGCCTTCGAGTAAACCTTTGGAGAGGTGATTAGAGTGGCCATGATCATACATGTTGTGCCTATTGCAATCGTAAAATGGATCTGCCACGTGTTGGCCAATAGGAACCTAACCACGCCTAAGGGTGATGCCACTTTATGTGGAACATTTGACTTGAGATGTCCGCAGAGAGGTGTTTTATTGCCCATGCTGTAGTACCTGGTAGTGGATGAACTGCTTTATCTACTCACGAGCCAGGGCCTCCATGTTGTAGGCCACGCGGACGATATACTACTGGTTATTGTGCGCGGCCAGCAACCGTATGCGCTCTTCGGAGTAATGCAGCAAGCACTAATAATATTAGATTCATGGTGTAAGAAGACTGGACTATCAGTTAATCCGCGTAAGACGGATGCGATTGCATTTACCAGAAGGCATACATGGGGAACCACGAGTACGCTGAAACTGGATGGACAAAACGTAAGAATCAAGGGACAAGCCACATATCTAGGAATCATTCTGGATAAGAAGCTGTCATAGAATGATCACCTGGAAAACTAGTGCAAGAAGCTAGTAGCGACTCTTTGGCTCTGTAGGAGAGCCCTAGGGAAAATCTGGGTATTGAAACTGGAGCTACTTATGTGGATCTACATAGCGATCCTGCGACCCAGGCTAACCTATGGTGGCCGTGGCTGCGAAGGCGGCCTGGAGATTAAATATGTTAACGATAGCAGTATCTCGACGATAGTGTGGATACCAATCGACATCGCGAGGAGGCCGACATTGAGCATACTCTGGGACGAAATGTCCACGTGTCGCTACATCTTCGACAAGCAGTACCGAGTAAGCCTATTTACGAAAAAGGAACGGATTGACGGCGAGACATACCTGTCCAGTGATGGATATAAATGGTTTGCTGATGGCTCCAAGAACCAGGAGAACGCAGAGACAGGTGTATATCATAGAATAATTGGAATGGGCTTCACAATTGCAATGGGGTCCTATGCCACAGTTCTACAACCTGAGATTATGGCCATGCTCCAGGGCGTTTATAAGGCAAAGGTGTATTTCAATAAAAGAAACATTTGTATATGCTCAGACAGTAATGTTGCTATAATGACCCTGAATGAAACAACGGCCACGTCACTACTAGTCTGTGAGTGCTTTAGGGCACTGAATAAGCTAGCGACAGAAAACCGAGTCACTCTGCTCTGGATCCCTGGACACAGCGGAATCAAGGGCAATGAGATATCGGATAGGCTATCAAAGTTAGCAGCAAAAGAAAAGTTTACTGAACCTGAGACAATTGTAGGCATTTCCAGTAGGTTAGTCACTAAAGATATCAATAGTTGGTTGACTGACGAACTTCAGAATGAGTGGGGTTTGGTCCCTGGCTGGGGAAAGGCTAAAACACTTGCGGGCTTAAAGCATAACTCTCACCGCGCGAAGGGATTACTCGGGAAAGGATAATGAGACTTCTACTTACATCATTTGTCACTGCCCTGCGATTGGGGAGAAACGTGCAACACAGGCAGCTTCTACATCAATGAGTCTGAAAGATCAGTAAATAGCGTGGCTGCGGTCCTCTCCCTAGTGATAGGGCTTTGGGGCAGAGCTGCCAGAGCGATCCTGAAATTTACCCCCCACCATACCTACCGTTTGGGAGCCGCAAAACAGAAGGTGCATGAGAACCACTGTATGTTCGTTTGTAAGCCGAAAATGCACGATTCGACTTCGGTTTTCTGCTCCACGATGATTGCCGATCAGAAACCTTCGGAAGATTTCGGTGGTTTTCTATTTATATCCCGATCCCAATTTGAAAGAAATGGAAGAAATTGGCTAATTTAATGTTTCGCGTGATTCTTCTTTTCAGGGAGAATAGACATAAGGAGACCAAACTAGTGGAACTGAAAATGCGCAACTTTTTTGTTGCTAGAAGTACGCACACACACATGTACAAAATCACTCTTACGTATAGTTCAAAACTTTCCGAGCGTGGCGTGCCAATCGCACTCAAAAAAATATGAGGCCGCCGATGTATAAAAGACTTTCAGAGTGGCGTAAGCAAAGATATTATATCTTTCACTGATTCTCATTTATTTATCTGTTCAAGCGACCTGTCAATACAAAACAATGGAGGCGGGCATTTTTTTAAAGTGCGGTTGGCACGCCACGCTCGGGAAGTTTTGAACAATACATGAGTGTGATTTTTTACACGCCCGTCTCATTTTGCAGATGTGTGTGCGTACTGCTGGCAAAAAAAAAGTGACCGTTTTTGATGAAGCCATGCATTACAGTTTGGTCTCCTTATATCTATTCTCCATGCTTCATTTCATATCTGAGTCGATTTTGAGGTTATATTTTTTATGTGTATATAGTATGAATATAATTAGTATTATATATTATTAATGTTAGTATTATAATTATAAAAAATAATATTAATTTTAATTAATAGTTAACTAAATTTTAATAGAAAAAGTTGAACTTTCAACTAAAATAATTAGTTTTCGCTCTAAATTGTTGAAATTAATTGAAAATTCCTTGGAATGTTTTAAAATATCCTAAAAAAGTTTAAATCCTTTAAAATCCCTTGAAAATTTTTAAAGCTCTTGAAAATTTATTGCATATTTTAAAATACCCTTAAATATTTCGAATCCTTTAAAATCTCTTTCTAAATTATTGAAATCAATTGAAAATTCCTTAAAATCTATTAAAATATCTGAAAATATATCAAATCCTTTAAAATGTCATATTGAATTACTGTAATCAATTGCAAATTCCTTGGCGTCTTTTAAAATTTCCTCAAATATTTAAAATCCTTATAAATCTTTTTAAACCTCTGAAAATTGTTTAAAGCATTGTTTAAAGATGTTTTAAAAATGTCAAGGAATTTTTTACTTAATTTTATAATTTTAAGGAATTTCAAAGAATTAAAAAAATGTTAGAAGGGTTATTGATAAAAAAGCCAAAGGGCGTTAGAAATCTTAAAAAAAGTTGAAGGTATTTCAAAACATTTTGAAGAATTTTACAAATTTGAGAGTATCTTGAAATGTTCCAAAGAAATTTATTCTGAAACAAAAACAAACAAAAAATTCTAAAAAATAGTTGAATTTTCAGAAAACAAATTTTTTCAACCCAATTGATAAATCATGAACCAAAAACAAACTAAATTTTCAACAAAGCAGTTCCACTTTCAACCAGAAAAGTTGAAAAAAAATTAGTTAAAATTATTCGAAATTGCTTTGAATTATTGAAATTTTTTGAAAATTCTTTGGAATATTTTTAAACCCTCTAAAATATTCAAAATCTTTTTAAATCTTTTGAAAACCGTCGACATCTTTTAAAGATTTCTAAGGTACTTTGGAGTTTTTTTAAACAACCCTGCTATAATTGTTAAATTCTTTGAAATTTCTTTAAATTATAAGAAATAATTAAAAATTCATTGATTTAATAATTAACTAATCTATAAACAGTTACATTTTTTATCAAAAAAACTTTTTCGGTTTCTAAATTTCAGTCAAAAATAATTTCATTTAGAGATTATCCAACTGAAAAACGTACAATTAAATTTTTAATGCATTCAATTTATTTATGATTATCAATTTTTTATAAATAAACTTCCAAGTTTAAAATTCTAAATTTGAAGAATTGAATCCCATCAAGTTGAAAATTATTCTTATTGAATACTTGAAAATTTTAGCAAATTAAATTTCGAAAGCTTTGAATTTTTATTGATTCCATTTTTAAAACTCTAATCTAGAAAAATTTCAATATTTAACGTTTTGACACTTTTCTCTTTTTTAAATTTTAATCTGACGCTTTACAAAATTTCAAGAGATTTCAAAAGATTTTTAAGGATTTGAAAAAATTGAGAGAATTTTAAAGATTCCAAGGAATTTTCATTGATGACAGTAATTTAATATGATGTTTTAAAGAATTTAAAATATTTTAGGGAATTTTCAAATTTTTAAGGAATTTTCAAGTGCTTTAAAAAAACTCAAGAAATTTCAAAACATTTTAAAGGAATTTTAATACTGGTGAATGTTTTAAAAGATGTCAAGTAATTTTCAATTTATTTTTATAATTGAAAGCATTTTTAAAGAATTTTAAATATTTTTTTTTATTTTTCTGGTTGAAAGTGGAATTGCTTTGTTAAAAATTTCGTTGTTTTTTTGTTGATTTATCAATTTAGATGAAAACATTTGTTTTCTGAAAATTTAACTATTTTGTAGAATTTTTGTTTTTGTTTAAAAATTAATTTCTTTTAACTACAAGAAAATTAATCTTTTTTGTCGAAAATTTAACTATGATTAAACATTAATTTTTTTATAGAAAATTAGACTTAATGCAAAATACATTTTTTTTGTGCAAAGTTCATGTATTTTATTAAAAATTCCTTTTTTTCGTATACACTGAAAAAAATTTTTGAATCAAATTATTTCTTTAATGTCGGGTCAAACAAGTGTTTGTTTGATTCAAATCAATTTTTTGTTAGTCCTTATATGTTTGGTCCACATAAATGTTTTGTTTGTTTAAATAAATTTCCAGTTTAGAATAAGTAAAGTTCTTGTTTA
>NC_046661.1:140359788-140394427 GCF_010883055.1 Belonocnema kinseyi | reverse complement strand
ATTAAAGATTTTGTTCAGTGAAGTGACTTTTTTACACTTAACCTCAAAATGGACCTTCAATTATATCCAAGGTAAAAACCCTAAACTTCAAATAGTTCCTAAACTAGAGATAATGCGTCCATTTTTAAATTAATTTATCATTTTATAGTCATTCAGAACCTTTAAAATAATACAACACTGAAAAAAATACGATTGCCATAAAATAAATCACATGATCAATTAGTTTAGATTCTAGGTAAGTCCCTTCGAAACCGCCGGCAGCGCTTTAGCACGCCTAGCGGCACTTTGCAGTACTGGTTTCTACTGCATTTTTTGTTTGCATCAAATAAATATTTTTATGAATTCGAATATACAGCTTTTGAACAAATTCATTGTTTAATAAATGTTAATTTTTTATTTAAATCAAACAAATTGTACTAAACAAATTATTTGTTTTAATAAATACGGCAAATAGATTTCATTTCTTAAATCAAATAAACAATCAATTAAAATTAATGTTATATTTTATAATTATAATATTAACATTAATAAGATATATAATACTAATAATATTCATACTATATACACCTGAAAAACATAACCTCAAAATCGACTTATGCATGAGCAGCTCTGCTTTGGATAGAGTTCTGAGCTGATTATATTACTTTGAGAACGGTAACGAGAATAAGAATATTACCGAGAATATAACCGAGAAATAAATTCTCTGAAAATTTATGAGAATCTCAGAATTTATTTTAATTAATAGAAGATTGCATTTTTTCGTTAACTTTTCATTTGAAAATTCAAAATTTTTTTTTAAAGTTTGTCTTTTTTATTTTAAAGGTTACCTATTTGAGGAGAAATTAAATCGTTTTTTTTTTTTTGATAAAAATGCAACTGTTTGGTTAGAAATTTAACTGTTATACTATTTTCTTGAAAACTGAAGTACAGTGAAACATTTCAATAGCCCTCCCTTCTATAGCCCTTCCGAAAATCGACGCCGAGCCAAATGTCGGTGTGACAGGAGCTACGCGGGGAGCGCGGGATATGCGGCTGTCACTTGAGCATTAACAAACAACAACGAAGCGGGCTATAATGAGTTAGTTCCCACCCACCGTCAGCCCCAAATTCGGCGCTATAGAAGAGTTTCAGTGTATTTTGTAGAAAACTTACTTTTTGTTTAAAATTTATATTTTGGTGTAGAAAAATGAACTGAAATATTTTCTGGATATTAAAAATACAATTTTTGTGGTAGAAAATTATTTCTTGTTAAAAAATACATAGTTTGATCGTAAGAACTCGAATTTAATATTTTCCAATTCAAAATTTAAGTATTTTTTTGAAAATTTATCTTTTTAATTTAGAACTTCATCTTTTATAGAAGAAATTTCATTTTTTGTATGAAAAAGCAACTTCTTGGTTAAAAATCGTTCTTCTTTGCTTGATAATTCAGCTAATTCGTTTAAAAGATTTGGTTGAATTGTTTTGTTAAGAAACCACTTTTTTGTTAAAGATTTATATTTTAAGTTGAAAAGTTATCTCGTTGGATAAAAAGTTAATTATCTTGTTCAAAATTAATTTTTTTCATTGAAAATTGAACTAATTGGGTCAAAGTTAAGGTAGATGGTGAATTTTTTTTTATTGAAGGCTTATGCCAGGTTGAAAATTTAACTGTTTTGCGGAAGATAATTATTTTTTTTGTTCACAATTCATTTTTTAACAGAAAATGGAACTTTTCCATTTTTTAAGATTGATATTTTTCAGTTAAAAAATCGCGTTTTTTAAAATTATTTTTTGGTTTGAAATTTCCCTTTTTTGCTTAAAAATGCATCAGTTTCGTGGGAAATTAATTTTTTGTTGAACAGTTATATTTTTTGTTTGAAATTTGCATTTTTATAAAGAATATTTGTCTTCTGGGTTGAAGGTTCAATAATTTAGATAAACTTTTATTTATTTTTTGATTGAAAAATCTTTATTCGTTTGAAATTCGTCTTTTTAGGTTTAAAATTCTTTGCCTTGTTGTATAAATTTCATTCTTTTTTATTAAAATATAAACTATAACACTTTTTTGTTGACAATGTGTCTTTTTATGTTTAATATTTAACTACTATGTTAAAAATTCAGTTATTTCTTTGAAAATTTCAGTATTTTGTTAAACAGTTATCTTTTAAAGTAGAAAAAACTTTTTTTTTGTTTGGAATAAATTAATACATCTGAAAATTGTTAAGTATATGAAACACTAATTCCTGAACATGCCTGAGCTAGAAAATAATGTATATTAAACTACTTATATAGCCTGAACACTAAAAATATTGTTAAAAATAATAAATTCTTAAATTCTTTTAAATTCTACTAAATTCTGTCAGATTTTCGGTTATATGACCAGAACTTAAATTCTCGGGCATTTAAGAACTCTTCCCAGTGGGCACCAAATTTGGCGACGTCTTTACGACATCGTTACGACATCTTTGCGACAACTTTACGACACTGGGTAGCTTTGTGGCCATGCTTAAGCTTATGAGGCAAATTGAAAGAGGTTTTTGGAATTTAGCGCCCTCTACGGTCGCTCAAAGAAGTAAGTGAAACGAGCGCGAAATTCGAAATGTTTAGTTTATGAGAAACCAAACAAGGATTCATTTTATTAGGATATGCAAGATAAGAATATGAAGAAACTAAGAAATAAGTATATTCTTGGTACAGTATATACGTATAGTATATGAGAATGAATCAAATTTATTAAAATATTACTTAATGAAAGGAATCAAACGACGGGAAAGAATTGTGTTGGGACTATTATTTCGTTGAAAAAGTAACAATTAAAAAAAAAATCTTTTTGGATGAAAATTTGTCTTAGACAGCAGAATATTAACCTTCTTGATGACTAATTCTTCTTTTTTTAAATTCATTTCTTCGGTTAATAATTTAAATATGAGGTTGACAATTCCTTTCAAAAATTAAAAATTATGTTTAAATTCCATGTATTTGGTGAAACATCTGGTTTCTTCTTAGTGAAAAATTAATACCTTTCGTTAAAAATTCATGTTTGTGTTCGAAAAGTCATTTTTGAACAGAAAATCATTCCAATTTAAAAAAAAAACATTTTATTTTTTATAAAACTTTAACCTTCTTTGATAAAGACTCATCTTTGGAATGGAAAAGTTACGTAAATTGGTTGAAAATTGATGTCCTTAATAAAAATTCAACTACTCTAAATCGATATTTATATGTTTTGCATACAATTTTAGTTTTTTTTCGATGGAGATTTATTTTAGGTTAGGTTTTTAGTGGATTGGGAATTTCTTTAGAAATTAAAATATTTGCTTGAAATTTCATGTATTTTTTGAAAAATCTTAGTTTCTTGGTGAGGAAAATCAATCTCTTCGGCAGAAGAATAAGTTTTCATTTGAAAATTCATTATTATTTCATACTGAAAACAATTTTTTTTAGAACTTGAATCTTCTTGGATGAAGATTAATGTTTTGAATAGAAAAGTTATCCAAGTTATGTAGAGTAAAAACGATTAAGAAATTCAATAAAAAATGTTTCTTACAAATGTCCAGCGGAAATAAAAATTGAAATACAGAAATAAAGTGAACAGGTGGTAATTCACAACTTTTTTATAGAACCAGATAAAGAGATTTTATGTTTGTAGTAACGTTGCTACAAAAAAGATAAAATATTAATTATTTCTTCTGTCAGTTAAAAACAGATAATCTATTTCCATCGCATTTTCGATTTATTGAATTAAAAACATTGATATAAGTCATACCGTAAAAACTAAAGGATATTATTGTTAAATATTATTTGTTGAAGAACTAATAAAATTCGTATCGCTACTTCATAAATTCTATATAATCGTTTAATTAGGACTTGATTTCATTTTACTAAAATATTCAATTAACTGAAATAAAATGATTTCTTTAGAAGAGAGCATAAAATGCACGAAATTTATTTAAATACCAGAGTTTTCACTTACGTTTTAAGTGATGTAGTATAGGAATGACAAATTCTCTCTTCCTCATCTCTTCCGTAGATGACAGAACTACCATTTTCCGATTAACTTCTTTCAAGTGATAGTTTCGTAATAACCGTTCCTTATCCCGAAAGCGTTTACATTTTTTATTTTCTTCGTCGGAATTCGTTTCCTTTGGTTTAAAAATTTATTGACCTTGATAACAGTTTTATCTAGAAGCATAACTGCGTTCTTTGCAGACAATTTAAAAAGAATAAACTCTTTTAATTGCAAATTTTCTACATCAATGCCTTCACTCTCGGAATTAAAAGCAATTAGGAAACGTTTATTTTTGAGCCTGTTAGCCTTAAGAAATTGACACAATCCTTCCTACTCCATTCCTCTTCCTCCTTCCTTCTCTTCTTCTCCATCTTACCCAACACCCCCTTCACCCATGCTACTGCCCTTTTGTCACCCCTTTCATGCAACAATACCTCCATGCTTATCCTACTCCTTACCACCTCTTCACACTCCTCCACCCAGTACTTAATTTTTGCTTTCCCTTTCCCGCACAATTCACACATTCTCTTCTCTCTAGAAAGCCAGAACCTATTAAAACCCTTCATGCAACCGCATCTTATTCTCGCTATAAGTTCCTAACTTCCTTGATCTCCTTTCTCACACAAATATTGCGCTCTCTTCCTTGAAATAAGCCACACATTGTTCCGGTTGAACCATGACTTTCTTATTTTATCCTCTCCTTCTGCCTTCTCTTTCTCCATGCCATTCTTTCGAACCCACTTATATATCTTCCGCCCTTGCTCGTGCATTCTTCTCACTTTATTTATCTGCAATACATTTGTTCTCAAACACCTTTCCCTTTTCACCTCCATCTTCGCACCCCTACTTCTGCTCTCCTTCTTCCACCCACACTCCCTTACCAGCTTACTTCCCCTCCTTCCAATCATTTCTCCTCATATTTACACGCTTGACTCCCCGTTATAATCGCTAGACTCGTTCTTCCAGTCTCGCTCCTGACAATATAGTTCGGTGTACTGCTTGCCAACCCCAGTGTCCACTTTGAATACCTCTCCTGTATCCTAATCACCTCCTCACTTACCTTCCACCCTGACACCTCTACTGCATAAAATATGACACTCAGCATGAGCGAATCAAAGGATTTCATTCTCCATACAAATAATCTGCGAACAACCTCTTTCCCAGCCCCAAAAACTGCCTCATCTCCACATTTGTCCTACTCACCCTATCTTTTCTATGACCATCCACTCCCCTATTCCTCCGAAACAGGAAGCCCAGGTATACAAACTCTTTCATCTCCTGTACTGGGTTTCCCTTCCACTTCCACTCCTCTCTCTTATCTCTCCCACCTTCTATCCTGAACACCATAAACACCAGCTTGGTCTAATTTAACTCTAAACTATCAATCCCTGAATCCTCATCACAAGACACGTTCTCATCTTCGAAATTGCGAAAATCTGTCGAATGTTCGTTGGCATACTCTGACATACTCTAACATAAAGATTTAGGTTTTAATTAAAAATTTGTTTTCAATTTCTAGATTCATTTAAGTTTTATTTTTTTCGTCTTATCACATGTTATGCTTTCTGTGTCATATTTAGATTTGTAATTTTTTCCCTTTATCGTTTTAGAATATAGTATTATTAAGAATTTTAATTTCAATTTCAGTTCCTTCCATAAATGATTTCGTTTTTCAGTATTTTTATATTCTCATCAGAATAGGTATTAGATTTGTGTAAAATTTGACCGCCCAGTTTTTGTCAAAAGTCTACATTTTGAGACCCCTGAATCCGAAAAGCCTACAAGAATATCATAACGACTTAATAATAAGATTTTCAAGAGGGTTATATAGCCTAATTTTTTAATTAAAATTTGAATTCTTTTACAAATAAACAAATATGACGAAAAAAATCACAATTTTTTCTATTTGACGTTCCCGGTGTTCTTTAATAACAGGAAAATGGTTGTAATCGCTTTAGTTGCATACAGAGATATTAGTTTAGAATATTCCAATTAATAAACAATTTACAAAAAAACTTTGTGAACAAATTATTAGTTGAACAAATTTTTTCTACGATTTTCCATAGATTTTCGTTTTTTTCAAGTTATCTTGCAAAAGATTCGAATGACCACAATATTATAGAAAACAATTTCTCTGATGGTTATAATTTTTTATATCCTAAACAAAATTAATGTATAAATGCAGTAACCAGACATTTTTCGACAGAAAAATTCGTTGTTTTCGATGTAATTTTTTTAACTAGGAAATTTGTGATAATTTTAGCAAAATTCGCAATTTGTTGATTAACCTTAGGCAATTTTTAGACAACTTTAGTTAACAAATGCATTACGTGGGCATTCGTGGGCAGAAAAAGTTGGCTTTTTCAATGCCAGTCTTTTTGGTTGGGAACTTTATGACAATTTTAGGAACATTCATAATAAGTTGTTAAACTTTATTATTTCTTTGAACAAATTAAATCAACGAATGCATTAATCAGGTATTTGTCTACAGAAAAACTCGGTTTTTTCTATGTGAACTTTTTTAATTAGGAAGTTGATTATAACTTCAGCAAAATCCTTGATTTTTTTGCGAATTTTATAATTTTTTTAAACAAATGAATTAATCAGGCATTTGTCGACAGAAAAATTCGTTTTTTTTTTCTATGTCAACTTTTTTAATTGGAAACTTCATGAAATTTTCAGTAAATTTTATAATTTTTTGATCAATTTAGTGATTTTTTTGAAAAAATTCAATAAAGAAATGCATTAGTGGGGCATCTGTCGACGGAAAATTGTTGTTTTGTTTCGATGTCAGACTTTTAATTTAGATCTTTATAATATGAACAAATTGCATAAACAGATGGATTATTCGCAGGCATCTGTATTTGTTGATTAAATATGTTGAAAGCAATCATAAAATTTAAATACTTATCATGAATGTTTCTTAAATTCTAATAAAGTTCCCAACTGAAAAGACTGGCATTGAGAAAGTGACAGGTGGTGACAGGCGGTGAGAAGTTTTTACGAAGTTTGTGTGGAAGGTGTAAGTGGAGTGTAAGGGTGGAAGTCTAGGAGGTGAGTACGGTTGTGAGGGGTACAGTGGGAAGATAAAATTTAATTTACATTTTAGTTGGGGGGGGGGGAGGCGGGATTTGGCTAAATAGGGAAAATGAGGTAAGGTTTGCAAGGGAGAGGGGTTGTATTGTGGTCAGGATTTTGGGCCTTCCAGACAGACAAGGGTGGTTCTCGTAGTGCTGGGGGATGTTAGGGGTGAAAAAGGGTGTCTGAAGGGTGTAACGAATTGGACCAGTGCAAGTGAGGGGGGAGGATCCCTTGAAGACGAAAAGGGAAAGCAAAGAGTGTCCGGAGAAATACTCGCTAGTATAAGTATAGGGGTAAGAGTATAAGAGTATAAGGGTAAGAGATGAGAGATGGGAAAAGAAAGTAAAAGAGCTGAGGCGGGAAGTAGAAGGATGGCAGAGGGAGTTGAAGACAGTTACGAAGAAAAAAGAGGATAAAATAACGGAGATGGAAGAAGATATTAGGCGCGGAATGAAAGGGCGGAAAAAAAGGCTGGAGAAGGTGGATGGCGGGTCGGGAATGAAAGCAGCTGACAGGGGGGAGGGTGAGAAGCAAGGTATTTGAGAAAAGGTGGAAAGTGTCATAGAAGAGAAAGTAGGAGAGTGTAGGAATGAAAAGGAGGGGAGAGCGGATAGGGAAAGGATAAGAGCAATGGAGTTGAGGATGAAGAGAAGAGAGAAGACAGATAGGAGAAATAATATAGTAATAAGAGGATTGAAGCTGAAGAGCGGAGAAGAACGGCAGGGGCTGAAAGCGCTGCTACAGATCTGGATAAAGTAAGAATGGAGGGGAGAAAGGAGAATGAAGTTTAGTGGTTAAATTTGAGAGCTGGGAAGAAAAAATGGGGGTAATACGTAACAAAAATAGGATGAAGGACAAGAAGGTTTTCATCGATCAAGATTTGGTAAGAAAGGAAAGGGATGTTCAGAGAATGCTAAATGACACGGCTAGGAAGGAGAGGTGCGAAGGGAGAGCGGCGAAGGTAGGGTATCGGAAAATAAAAATCGACGAGAAAGTGTGGGAATGGGACGAGGAGAAGGAGGTGTTGAAGGAAGTGCAGGGAAACTCATTTAGGGGTGGGAGGTATTTAGGGGTACGGAGGTGGGAGTAAAGCAGGGTGGAGGAGTGTTAACGGGGGAGATACCTTTAGAAAGGGTAAAATCAATCAATTTTAATGAATTTTTTTTAAGTTGATTAAATAACTAGATCCTTTATTAATTTTAACATCTTTTTCTTACATTGTTAGAGTGTAAAAAAAAGATTTTCTTTTTTTTTACAAAATGGCGACCCTGCAGAATATTTTTTTGAGCGTCTGCTCCGAGGCAACGAAAAGTGCTGCAGCGGTCAAAATTTTTTCATTCATCTGATATAAAAAAGGTTTTTTTGTTCGATTACTTATGTGTTAAAGGGAAGGATAAACCTATAAAATGAAAGAAAAAGTTGAAAATTAAAATTTATATCGGCTGTTTAATCGAGGCTCCAAATTTTCGACCATTTTTCCAACAGTTTTGACCCCAAGAAAATTATTTTATTACCCGATATCTTCAAACTTTTAGGAATGTCCTTCCGATAGTATCTAAAGAGAAACCCCTAAAAATTTCAGCTTAATCGACCAATAACTTTTTAAGTTAAAGTACGAGCAGTTTTTGAATAGACAATTTCGAGACAATCACGGTTAAAGATTCATTACGGTATAACTATTAGGTTCAGTGACTTTCCGATCAATCGACGATTCCGGGTTCACGTGATAAACGTAGTAAACGTAGTAACGTAGTAATCAGCCTTCCCAGAATTTTTAGGACGAAAAAAAAAATATTTGCAGACCTATTGTGAAAGAAACATTGCTCCGGCCCAAGCGCTCCGAATACCTGATTAGTGGCGGTATAGGGACTCTAACATTTTTGACAATATTTCCATAAATATTTAATATTTACCTTTTTCACAGCAAAGAGCGAAGAGGCTTTAAAGGAGATGATAAAGAGGTTAAGAAGATACTTGGACAAAAATAGGTTGAAGCTAAATGCGGACAAGACGAAGGTTATCGTGGAAGGGAAAAGCGATGCAGAACGTTAAAGAGTTTGTGTACCTGGACTTCCTGTTTCGAAGGAATGGGGGAGAGGATGGTCATATAAAAGAGAAGGTGTGAAGGGCAAATGTGGTGATGAGGCAGGTGTGGGGCCTGGGAAAGAAGTTGTTCGCAGATGATTTTGTAAGGGCAATAAAATTGTTTGATTCTCTAGTGATGAGTGTCTTTTTTTACGGAGTGGAGTTGTGGGGATGGAAGGTAAGTGAGGAGGTAAATAGGATACAGGAGAGGTATGTAAAGTGGACACTGGGGCTTGCAAAAAATACGCATGGAGAAAGAGAAGGCAGAACGCGAGGAGAGAATAAGAGAGTCAAGGTTTAACGAGAATTATGTGTGGATTATGCCAAGGGAGAGAGCGCAATATTTGTGTGAAAAAGGAGAGCAAGGAAGTGAGGAACTTATAGCGAGAATAAGATGCGGTTGCATGGAGGATTATAATATGTTATGGCTTTTTAGAGATAAGAGAATGTGTGAACTGTGCAGGAAAGGGGATGCAAAAGTTAAGCAATGGTTGGAGGAGTGTGAAGAGGTGGAAAAGAGTGGGATAAGCATGGAGGTATTGTTGCAGGAAAGGACTGACAAAAGGGCAGTAGCATGGGTGAAGGGGGTGTTGGGTAAGAAGGAGAAAAAGAGAAAGAAGAAGAGGCATGGAAAAGGTAATATTTTAAATGGGAGAGGAAGTACATGTAAGAAAACTGTAAATATTGTAAATAGTAGCTAAGAATTAGGTGTTACCCGCGGGGACAGAGGCTCGTAATACGAGGCGTAGCGAGAAAAGAGAGAAATGCGTGCGAGGCGAGGTGCAGCGAGAAGGTTAGGCTATAGAAGCGAGCTATTAAATTTGTTTTTGAAAAATTATACAGTTCATCAACAAATTATGAACTTCGCTCAAATTATTATAAAGTTCCTTATTTATAAAAATGTACATTAAAAAAAAAAAGAATTTTACCGTCGAAAAATGCCTGATTACTGCATTTGTTCATTAAATTTGTTGATAAAATAAAGAAGTGTAATTTTAAGAAACATTTTTTTTTAATGTCATATAATTCTCATTCAAATTTCTTGAAA
The DNA here is from genome assembly GCF_010883055.1 of Belonocnema kinseyi. NCBI lineage: Eukaryota > Metazoa > Arthropoda > Insecta > Hymenoptera > Cynipidae > Belonocnema > Belonocnema kinseyi. The sequence goes on along the minus strand of NC_046661.1, from coordinate 140,384,222 downwards.
TATAACCAAAAAAAAACGTATAATTATAAAAAATCATAGAAAACATTTTTTCAACAAATAATTTGTTTGTAAAAAATTGTCTCGTTTGATATATAATATTGGAACATCCTTAGCTAATATAACTCTATGAAACTTAGGAGATTTCAAAACTTTTCCTGTTATTGGCGAGTACCGGGAACGTCAAATAAATAAAATGGCCATTTTTAAGTCATATTTGTTTATTTATAAAAAATTAAAAACCTAATAAGAAATAAGTCTCGACAACTTTCTTTAAAATACTAACAGCTTTTTTTCAACTTTTTTGTTTGAATCGCTTAATATTTCTTTGTTGTACGTCATCAGTGACGGACGCATTTTTATAATGCAATCAAGTGATCTGATGAAAGCAGTCTGCCCAGACATATTGGACAACGCCCGGTTTTTACCCGATCATTGAAGGACTGGGTTGCAGACAAGTAAACGATGGGGGGGACCTACAGCTTACGGTGGGTTCCGAACCACCAGAACCTCGGTAAAGGTACATTGAAAAATTTCTAGAGGTACCGTCTCAAGGATCGAAGCCCGGACCTCTGAGGTGAAGTCCCAGTGTCTAACCCACATTAAGCCATTTTCCCTTGTGGGGTTGCCTTTTTTCACTCTGTGAGGAAGGAAATCATCTGGAGAATGAGGTATATATTTTTCGAATGATCTAGAATTCTGGTGTTAATGCGTCATTTTCTTGTTTAATTTGTTTTACTCCTTTATTAGAAAATTAAATGACATATTAAATAAGTTCAGCAAGAGAGCTCGTGCCTATATATTCTATAAATAGATAACGTCTGATTTGAAAGTAAATAACTCTAACTTCTGGCCTTAAATAAAAGAAAATTTAAAACTAGGCTCAACTTAATATACAACCATTTATAAATCAAAGTTAGGCAATTTAAAACATAATTATGTATACCAATATTTCTTTGTTTTTTTTTATAAACTTTTAATTTTCAACGTGAAAATCAATTTTTTTAGTGATTTAACATATTTTAGTTCTAAACGTTCCCTAGTAGGAATGTTTTTTTTTATTTTTCGTATTACTATTTTTCTTTTGTCTGAGTTTTCACCAATCCGAAATTTTTTCGGGCATTTAAAATGTTTTCAAATAAAAATTGTTCAATACAAAATTTTAAATATCAAACGCTTTTAATTTTAAATTTTCAATTACCGCTTATCGGTCTCAGCATTTATTAAGCTCAAAAATGAAGTCTTTTGAATTATAAAATTCTAAATTGTTTCCATTTTCAATAATAGGAAATAAAAGGCGCCCGCGCTTTTCGGAGGTGAATTCTTTTAAATAATTTTTCTCGAGTCTCCTTTTTTTTAGACTTTGGCTTCAGTCAGTGAAAAAAACATGTTTTTAGTAGAATTGAAACCCCCCTCCACTCCTTGTGTCGCAGCAAAGTATTTTTCCTTGATAATTAAATTTTTTTTTAAGTATTTGCAATATTAACAAATAACTGAAGGCAATGATAAAATGCAAACATTAAATATATTTATGACGCCGTGCCCCTTTCATGTATTCACGATGATTTGGAAAAATCAAGATAACGGCTTCAGTATATAAGTCGTTAATCGCGGCAATTATTTCTTTCGTCATCAGTTTCAATCTTCAAGAAATTCTTAATCAAATTGGATCCCGTATTTTTGGAAGATAAGGAAAACCATGGTAATTCTGCTGATAACTGCAGTAGTTTCTTGCTGCTGCATTAGTAAGTAGAATACATCAAATAATTTTAACAAATGATTGAAAATTTGTAATTAATTCTCTTAAAAAATATTTCATACTTAAATTTTATCTGCGAAAAATGTTCCCTTTCCTTTGCTCCGAGGGGAAACGAACCCAGGTCTTCCGATTGACGTTCGGGTGCTTTATCCACTAAGCTACTATCGAAGCACCTGCGGATCAAATAGGAAGAATCTTTTTTTATAGATTTAAAAAATATTTTTATAATAAAGATTTACAATATTAAATAGTATAGAAAACGATTTATATTTTTTTTAATTTGAAATAATTCGAATTTTTTAAAAAATTTAAATTAGATTAAAATAAATTTGGATAACCAGCATAAGATGATCCCATTGCAATTTCAAAAAAGATAACAATTTTTCGAAAAATTTGGCAAAAATTTAGACAAACACCTTAAAATGATCCCATGGTACTTTGAAAAATGAGAACATTTTTCCTAAAAATTTGGTCCAGATTTGGACAACCAACATAAAATGATATCATTCTAATTTAAAAGAAGATAACAATTTCCTAAAAGGGAAGAGCAAAAAATTTCTTGTTTGGACAAAAAAGAAAAAGAGAGACGGAAATCGAGAAGGCACATTTTAGTATAATTGTCCAAATTTGTACGTTGGAATCTGAGGTTCGAAAGCTCTAAACGTCAATGTACCTATAAACCCTTTTCTTACGACTAGATTGAATTACTAGTTAAATTAATATAATTGGAATCAAATCCTGACGTGCTCGAATTTTTTAGACTACGGATTCGGATTCAGCGATCCCAAAAACATATAGTAAGCATTGTCTGACCTGCGAACTCTAAAAAAAAAATTGTATGAGGTTTTTCAAATTTATGTCTGAATCCTGCCGTGCTAGGTTTTTTAGATCTGGGATTCGGTTTCAGGGACCGCGCAAAATATAATAAACATTGTCCGACTCCCTGACTAAAAAAAAATTATGAGGTTTTTTGAGGATATGTCAGAACCCTCCTGTGATACCGTTATTTGGTCTTTGGATTCAGATTCAGCGGCTCCAAAAACATAGAATAAACATGGTCTGAATCCCACTCTCAAACCAAAGTTCGATTACGTTTCTTGAGGTTATGCCAAACCCTAGCGTGCTGGGGTTTTTTGGATCTCGCATTCGGATTCAGCGACCCTGAAAGCATGGTCTGACCTCCAGACCTGAAAAAAGATTTTTTTGTGTGACTTTGTAATTAATGTTTCAATAAAAAGGATTGTGATTTTCAATGAAAAAACTGTTAAATTAAACCAAAAAATATTAATTTTCAACAAGAGCGTTACATTTTCACACATGATTTTTTATCAAAATAGTTGAATTTTTGACTTGAAGAGACAAGCTTTCAACAACATAAGAGAATTTTCAACTGAATAAATATCAATTTACAAGCAAAAATAAAATTGCTACATTTCATATTTAAAAATTCATTTTTAACAAAAAAACGAATTAACAACTAGATTTATTAAATTTTTAACTGGAGAAACATAGAATGTGACTGCCACCAAAAAAGACAGATCTTCAAGAAGATAATTTTCTAACCAAAAAATAAAATAGTTTAATTTTAAGTCAGAGAAATAAGTTTTTACCCAAAAAAATAAATTTTTAACAACGCAGTTAAATTTTCAGGACCATTTCGCTGGCTTAAAAAAATAAAAAATCAGCTGGCTTTTTTTCTTAGGGACTTTTATAATGTGTTTGTTAAAACAACTAGGGGTTGATTATAGGGGGTTTTTATTTTGCTCTTGGATTTAAAACTTAACCTAGAGTTTTTTTCAATTAGCTGAGTGATTATTTTCAATTAAAAAATGGTCTGATATTTTTACTTGGTAAATTTTTCGAATTTTTTTGTAAAACAACTAGTGGTGGTTTTTAAGGGCTGTTAAATTTTATTGTTTTATTTTAAACTTAACTTGTGGGTTTTAAAGGAATAGCTGAGTGAACATTTTTATTTCAAAAATATTCGGAAATTTTTCCATGAAAAATTTTTCTAAAGTTTTCGTGCAAAAAACTAGGGGCGGATTTAAATGGATTTTAAACATTATTGTTGGATTTAAAACTTAACCTGTTTTTTTTTGGCTGAGTGATTATTTTCATTTTAAAACAGTCTGACACTTTTACTCGGACAATTTTTCGAATATTTCCCTAAAAACAACTAGGGGTGTTTTTTAAGGGATGTTAAATATTATTATTCGACTTAAAACTTAACATGAAGTTTTTAAAAGGTTAGATGAGTGATTAGTTTCATTTAAAAAATAGTCTGACATTTCTGCTTCGAGAATTTCTCGAACGTTTGCGTAAAAAAAACTAGGGGTCGTTTTCAGGCCTGTTAAATATTATTTTTGGATTTGTAACTCAACCTAGAATTTTTGAAAATTGACCTAAGTAATTATTTTCATTCGAAGAATAGTCTGACATTTTTACTTGGAGAATTTTTCGAATGGTATCGTAAAAACAACTAGGGGTGGTTTTTGAGGGCTGTTAAGTATTATTTCTTTATTTAAAACTTAACCTGGAGTTTTTTATAGAGTAGCTGAGTGATTATTTTCAATCAAGAAACAGTCTGAAATTTTTACGTGGAGAAATAACGAATGTTTTTTTTAAAACAACTAGGGGTAGTATCCACGGGTTTTTGAAAATTATTGTTGGATTCAAAACTTAATCTGTAGTTTTTTAAAGGTGACCCGAATAATTATTCTCACTTAAAAATCTTCTGGATTTTTTTCTTGCACGCCTTTGGAATGTTTTTGTTAAAACAAATAGGGGTGACTTAAAAGGGTGGTTTATATTATTATTAGACTTAAAACTCAGCCAAGAGTTTATAAAGGTGAGTGACGTAATTTTTTAACCTAAAAATTCGTCTATTTTACTTCGAGAATTTTTGGAGTGTTTTCGCTATAACAAATAGGGGTGGTTTCCAAGGGTTGTTTCATGATATTGTTGGATTTTAAACTAAAACTCGAGTTTTTGAAAAGTGACCTAAGTGATTATTTTCAGTTGAAAAATTGTGTCACTTTTTTAATTTGAAAATTTTTAGAATTCTAGTTTTGGTTGAACTTTGAACAAATTCTGCACTAAATATTTAGCTCAAAAAAGGTAAATTTGTGTGAGTGGTGGGGCCAGAAAAATAGTGCTAAAATTTTCAACCAAACAGATACATTTTCAACCAAAAACGTTAAATTTTCATTAAAAGAAGATCTTCGACGAAAAATAGAATAGTTAAATTTAAGTTTAAAAAATAGATTTTCTATTAAACAATACAAAATATATGAATCTTCGGCTCAATATTTTAATTGTTTACCAAAAAAGACAAATTTTCAAAAATATAGAAAAAAATACAGTATCAAGAAGATAAATTTTTGAAAAAAATTGAATAGTTTAATTTTCAGTTAGAGAAATTGGTTTTAAACAAGTTGTATAAATTTTACATAAAATTGTTCAATTTGCAACAAAAAAAGTTTAATTCTTTATCAAAAAGAATAATTCTTTAAAAGAAAATATCAATAGAAAATGTAGTTAAATTTTTAGTTAGGAAAATTAATTTGCAATTAAAAAATAATTTTTAACTAAAGAGATTAATTTTAACCTAAAGGGATTAATTTTTTATAAGAAAATAATCATTTTTAACAAAATACATGATTTTTCGAATTGAACTGATTAGTTAAAAATTATATTTTCTCTTAGAATCCTACTGTTTTGCAAAAAATTCGAGTTATTTCTCTTAATATATCAAATATTTACTAGACAATGCGCTGTTTTTGATGAAAATTATTTTTATAACAAAAATTGAACTATTGCATTTTTAGTTGAAAATCAACCATTAGTTTAAAGAAGTGTGTATTTTGTTAACGATTTATCCTTCTCGGTGGGAAATTAACCTTTTTTGGCGAAATATTATACTTTTTGTTGAAAATTCATATTTTTTGTTTAAAATTTAATCACTTGATTGAAAAGTAAAATGATTTTCAAAAAGCTTTTATTTTGCTGCAAAATTCAATATTTTGAATGAATTTTTTTGTTCTTTATTGCCAACATTACTTTTATCGTTAAGAATTAATTTTTTAAATATTTGTTTGACAAAAAAATAAACAGTCTGTCATATAAAATAAATTTTTAAAGTAAAAAAAGGAAATAATAAGAGTTAACTTTTATTAAAGCAAAATTTCACAGACAATAAAGAAACATACATTTCATAAACAATGTTGAATTTGAAAGCTAAAAAGAAGACTTTTTAACTAATTACGTAAACTTGGAAGTTTTAAGCTAACAAATATATTTTCATTAAAAAATGAAATAGCTGCATTTTTGTTGAGTAAATTAACTTCTATTTGTAAGGAGAACAAATTAATAATAACAAATAATAACCGATACATTATTTGTTAACAAAATTATTGTTTATAAAAAAATTATTGTTCAAACTATCGTACAACTTTCATCCACTTAGTTGAATTTAAGCAAGAAATATAAATATTTTTAAAAAAATGCTTGAATTCTCAACTAAAACAAATTTATTTTGAACCAAGCTATTGCATTTTTCTAAAAAAAAAATTCTGTTACAACAAAAAAGGTGAATTTCCAACAAAATACATAAATTTTTATACGTAGTTAAATTTACAACTAAAAAAATAAATTTTGTAACAAAAATGAAGTAGTCAAATTTACAATTAAAAAAGCTAATTTTCAAGCAAACAAAAAATTAACTTTTAACATTTTAGCTAAATTTTCTAACTTCTGTGTTGTTTAACTTTTGACGAAATAGTTTAATTTTTTACCAACCTACTAAATCTTCGAACTGAAAGCACGATTTTTTTTACTAAAAGTTTGAATTTTTAAACCAAAAATGTAAGTTTATAACAAAAAAGTTAATTTTCAACCAAAAATTGTGAATTTTTAACCGAAAAATATTAAATTTATACAAAATAAGATAAATATTCAAATTAAATAGACGACAGTTTTTCAGTCAATGAAGAAACAAAAATAAAAATCAAATTTTTGAATTGCTAACAAAAGAGTCCATTCATTGAACCGAGAGGGATGCATTATTTAGGAAAATAGCTGAATTTTTTAACAAATAATTAAAATTTGAAACAAATAACGATATTTGGTACTGAAAATGTGAATTCTAAATTAAAAATGTAGTGGTAGGACAAAAAAATGTACTGTAAATAAAAAATGATGAATTTAATGAATGATGAATTTGAATGAAATTGAATGAATGATGAATGATGAATTAAGAATATTATTACTTCAAATTTCATCATTTTTTATTTACAGTACATTTTTTCGTCCTACCACTGGGACAAAAAAATGCACTGTAAATAAAAAATGATGAAATTTGAACGAATAATATTTTAAATGTTTGTATTGGGTTTTATTACTCCTGCTCGAATGTTTTTAATTTTATAATTTTTAAATTAATGTATTCAATATTTTCGCCTTGATAAGCGTGCTCCATCAGTGCCGAAACGTTCTTGATTACTTTTTACAAATGCTTTTTTATCGTCATTTGATAAAAATTAAAATAAAAAAGAGAAGGAAGGGGGATGGGTTTGCTGCCTTCTCATTTTTCTTTCCCCTATTTTTTTGTTTTTGTACAAAAAATAATATGTTTCTTTTCTTCCTCAGGAACAGTTCGATCTTTTTCAAATTTCATTAGGAATATTTTATAGTTGTTGTCCAAATTTGGTCGTTAGATTCTTGGTTTTATTTTGAGGAATTTTGCATATTAATTTGCATATTGGATGTTAAATTTGATTTTGAATTTGATTTTAATCTGACTTATATTTCTTTAATTTTAATTATTAGGTGCACCAAACTCTCTCTTTTAGTTAAGTGTTGGGTGTTGCCTTCAAATGGCCTTGGACTGATTTCGGGGAAACAAAAATGTAAACAGTGAGGGCTGTCTGACTCCCCAGTGGGCACACAATTTGGCGACGTCTTAACGACATCGTTACGACATCTTTGCGACATATTTACGACATCCTATGTCAATGTCGTTTTGGTGTCTTTGAAATATCGTAAAGACATCGTCAGATCTTACGACCTATTTACGATATCGTAAAGACACCTTAAAGACATAGACATAGGATGTCGTCACGTTGTCGTAAAGATGTCGTAACAATGTCGTAAAGATGTCGCAACAATGTCGTAAAGACGTCGCCAAAGTTTCTGCCCATTGGTTTCTTTCCAATTGGAACATATATATACACTGTTAGAAATCTTCGGAAAATTTTGACACATTTAAGATACTAAAGTAACTGAAATTTACGAAGCCAGGTTGCTGAAAATGAAATTCCGTAACATTTATAGTAAATTTACTGAATTTGTATTTACCTTTAGAAACGGTTTCAGAAAATTACGAATGTTTTCTAAAAATTTCTGAATGGCAAGGGAAATATAAGGTATTGTGACGTAAAGAAATGCGCAGTTGCATGCGCACTCCTCGTTTCTGGAGCGCGTGCGGCTTGTAGACGAAGCATGGAGGTTCAGTATTGGTCTGAGATCCTCTAGGTAGAGTCAAGACTCAACCTCACCCAGGCTCACACAGACTTTCCACTACGCATCGCGATTAGTCCGGAACCAAGAGCAATATTTTTTTTACCCAAAGAGACGATTTTTCAGCAAAATACATGAATATTTAACTAAAAAAGATCAATTTTCAACCGACCTGGGCTCATCTTCCGACGAAGCTAGGGAGCATTTTTTTACAACCTTAAGTTTGATCAATATTTTAACAATATTGATTAAGACCAGTAGACCAAACCAATAACATCTAAAAATCAAAAATGGAATATTTGTATTTTCATTCGAGAATATTAATTTTCAATGAAAAAAATTCAATTTGTTAATAAAATTATGAATCTTCAACCAAAAAGATTATTTTTTTACTAAGAAAGTCGAATTTTCAAAAAAAAAGGTAAATTTTATATTTTCAGCAACAGATGAAATAGTACATTTCTTTAGTAACAAAATTTATTTTCAATCAATAATGGCGAATTTTCTACCGAACAGATCAATTTTAAACATAAAAATATTTATTAAAATTTTTTTTACTAAATCTTCAAGGAAAAATATGAATTTTTAACAAAATAGATCATTTATCAACTAAAAAGATAAATTTAAACTAAAATTATGAATTTTGTCTACAAAAAAATGAATTTGTAATAATTTGGTTGAACTTCTAACCAAAAAGATAATCTTCTCACCAAAGACGACAAATCTCTAACAAAATATATTAAATTCTAACCAGAAAGATCAATTTTCTAATAAAAAAAACACATTTTCAATAAAAATTATCAATCTTTACCCCCAAAACTAAATTTTTGAACAAATAGTTGAATTTCTAACCATAAAGATGAATTCCCAACCGAAGACATTTTTTTCCTTTCTGAAAGACGAATTTTCAATCAAATAGAATTTTCAAAAAGGAATATTAATTTTTCACAACAAAATTAACTTTTGAGAAAATCCATTAATTTTCATTTAGATGGTTAACTTTTTATCTAAAAAAAAATGTTAAACCAAAAATCGAATAGACTAAAAAGATTAAGTTTCTACCAAAAAAGACGAATTTTTAAACAAAAAGATTAAGTTTCAACCATAAACATTATTTTTCAAAATACATGAATTTTTAATCAAATAATTGAATTCTTAACTACAAAGGATTACTTTTAAACCAAATGTCGAATATTTTAATTTACATTTTAAAAAACTCAATCCAATAAAGTACGAGTTTTCAACAAAATATTGTAACCAAGAATATTAATTTTCTATCAAGAAATAATAATTTTAACAAAGTATAAGAATGATAAAAAAGGTATATTTCTAGTTCCAATCTTGTACAAAACTGGGAATTTTGGTCTACGTTTATTGATAATTTGCGAATGAAAAAATTATTTTTTAAACGAATAAATAAATTTTTAACAAAATAGTTAAATTCTAAACTAATAATATTAATTTTCTTTTGAAAAAGACAAATTTTTATAAAAATACCAGGATTTTCAACTAACAAAACTAACTTTTAAACACGAAATGGAACAGTGTTCTTCTCAATATTTCTATTTTCACATATTTCATAAATTTCTGATATATTTATATTTAATTTGATCTTCTAACTGATTTTATTATTTAAAATTGTAAATTTATTCTAAATTTTGTTTAAAAATCCCGCGCTTTTCATCGCTTCTGGTTCCGGTTTAATCATAGCCAATCAAAGCAGTGGGAAGTTGACGCAGAACTCTACCTAGAGGATCTCTATATTGGTGGTAATTGGCGTGTTCGAAAGATTTTGTTGTGATTTGTTACGTAACGGGGGCAGTTTATTCGTGTACAACATTTTTCGGAACATCACACGCTGAAAAAACCTGTGAGTAAAAACGAATCTGGCTGACAAAAATTTTTTGTTTAAAGTCAGGAAATTTTATGGGTTAGGAAAACTGTCAAGTACAATAAATTATAATTTTTTTCAATTTTAATTTGAAATTATTTTATTTCGTTCAAAAAAGAATCTAGGTTAAACGTGTTACAAGTTTACTAAAATTGATCAGTCTAAAATTAGAGAAAATTAAAAATAAGGTTTTGCGGTAACCCTTGCATCATATTATTGTTAGTGATTTGTTTGTCTCTGAACATTCATACAGAAATTTCTGACAATGTATAAATATATAAGAATCCTATGTCGCAATGTTTGTCACCACTAAACTCCGAAACTACTTAACTGATCTCGATGAAATTTTGTATACTATGTGTAATTTGGTCCAACTTAAAGGATAGGATACTTTTTATCTCATTTTATTACCTCAATATTTTTTCATTGCAAATTAAATGTTTTTATTTGTATACTTTATAAGTTTCTAACACATAGCGGTGTAAGTTAAGCTTTTTTGACCGACACTTCAACATTTCACGTTATCTCAGGTGAGTAGGCATCCAACAGATGGCGCCAAGTTTACTATTATTATTGTGGGGTTATCTAGGGTACTATATGAAAGGTAAATCGCCACTGATTAAGAACACATAACGAGATTTTATTCTACCATACAAGAATACAGTGCTACTGTCCTGTGCCGAAGGCCAAACACATGTGCTGTGCGCAGACAGCCCGATTCGCGCAACCTCCCACTCTCTTCGGCACAGATTTTATAAATTCAACGTATTATAACTGAGCCACAGCAACGCGTGACCGGGTCTGCTAGTATATAATATAGAAACCACTCTCGCCCTACTCCCCTGAGAAACTGCTTGAGCCAGCAGCTCTAGGAAGGCTGAGAACGGGGTGACTGAAAGCGAGAGTTTGGTGTACTACTAATATCATTAGGTTCAAATTTTGTTTGTAAGTAATTTTTGTACGGCTCCCAAGCTCTTTAGTAAATTAGCATGTAACAAAACCAATATAAAAAAATTGCCATCTCGTTCAACATTATACATTTTTATTGTATTTTTACAGAATTAAGTTTACAATCACCTACTGGACACAAGATTCATGAACCTGATGTGAGAGAATTATGCCTTGGCAATAAACTTATTTCAAGAGCCAACTATGATGATAAATTTGTTATGCCATACTGTGACTACATGGGATTTCTTGAATACGAGCATGATCCAAATAATCCGGAACATCCATGGAAGTCTATGTCTGTTCCGACAAAAGAATGGCTAAAGGATATGGAAGCTTGTTCTGAAGAAAAACAAGTAGGTACACCAGAATGTTTTTTATTCATACTTAGTGCAATTTTTACATTCTCAACAGAGAAGTTATGAGATTTTTGTAACATTTGACCCCCGACAGCATTGATGACTTCCTCGTTGCTCTGAAAATTTTTACCTCTGAGCCATTTTTGAAGGTTAGGGAACAGATAAAAGTCGCTGGGAGCCAAATCTGGCGAACATGGTGGATGAAGGAACAATTCCAACTTCAATTCGTTGATTTTAGCCATCGTAACGACCGACCTATGGGGAGGTGGTGCGGTCTCGTGGTGAAACAAGATTTTTTTCTTCGCCAAGTGAGGTAGTTTGTTTTTCACTTCCTCTTTGAAACGTTGTAATAACTTTGCGTAGTATTGACCTGTGATGGTTTCACCCTTTTCCAGGCAATCAATAAGGATAATTTCTTTCAAATCCCAAAACACAGTCGCTATAAACTTATTGGTCGATAAAACTGTTTTTGCCTTCTTTGGGATTGGTTCACCTGGTCCAATCCATTATTTCGATTATTGTTTACTTTCTGGAGTACAGCAACGAATCCAACTTTTATCCACAGTTATAAATCGACGCAAAAATGCACTGGGGTTTCGCTTGTGCAGCACCAAATTTTCGATTAAAACCGTTTTCCGTGTCAATTATTTATCGACTGTTAGCAAACACGGCGTCCACCCAGCACAATGCTTCTCCATGTCCAAATGTTCATGTACAATATTGCATACACGCTCAGTTTACTTCCTAGTTGCCTCAGCTATCTGACTTACCTTTTATCTGCTTTAATCCTCATTTTATCCATTTTTTCGATCATTTCGGGAGTTGCGACTTCAACGAGGCACCCTGAACGTGGTTCCGCAAAAGTGCTCGTGCGAGCTTTCTTAAATTCAGAAACCCACTGTTTAAGCTTCGAGTATGATGGAAAAGAACCTTTCAGTGTGTAATCCATTTCTTCTTTAATTTGAAGTGGTGTTAGGCTTTTAAATAGAAGTATTTGTTGACCGCTGGTTTCTCTGATTTTTCCATTTTTTCACAAACAATCGAGTTGAATTGTTCCGTAGGCTCTCCAATGTATCCTAATAGAATAATCGATTTGAAAATTTATATACAAGCTGAGATTTAGTACTATAGAATACAAGCTAAAAATTAGACCAGCTGGCGCCATCTCTAGGTCAGGCCGGAAAATTTTTACCCCGCCCTCGTATTTAATAAGGGATATAATATGTATAATAAAAATTTATCTATATTCAAAATTTCTCTATTTCAATTTCATGATTTTAAAAATGTTTTCGATTAATGACTGATTGATTTTTTCTCAAAAAGCTGAATATGAATTGTGTATAATTAGGTCGAATAAATTCATTATTTGCATTAAGGTTATGTAATTAAATATTGGTTATTATTTCTATGACAAAATTTGTTTTTTTTTTTTTAATATCTCTATTAGAATAATTTTTTCTGAAGCTTGAAATATTGGAAAATTAGTATCGGAATTCATTTTTAAAAATTATATTTAGATGCACATTTTAATGAAAATTATTATTAAACGATTTTTATGATTTTTACTCATTAATTAATTATTAATCGATGCTACTAAAATTTATACTTTCTAGAATTAGATGAAAGCTAATAATGAATTAACGTTAAACAAAGACAAAAAATGGTTTAATACTCTTTTTCTTTTGGAATGATTGAATATTTATTTAATATTTCGGTTGAAACTTTAATTTGCTGAAATTATTTTTTAAGAAATAAATGAATTAAAATTTAAAAGAATATATAAAATTAAAAATAATTTGATTTTTTCAATGAAAATAATTGCTTGAGGCTTTTTATGTTGTGAAATATTCAATTAATCTTTATCTGAATAATTTTGACTAAAATATTGAATTAAATAAAGGTTCAATTTAAGATGTTTTAAATTAAGTAACATTAATTGATTATTTGGTTTCAGATTATGTAATTAAATATTAGGCATCACTTCAAAAATAAAAGTTTATTTTCTGTTTAGAATAGGTCTATTACAATTATTCGATTTTTCTGATGCTTGTGAAGTGAAATGAGTATCTGAATGCAATTTTGAAAATTATAAATAAATAATTTTAATTTTTTCAAATTTATTTTTAAAGGTTGTTGATAAATTAAACATATAGAAACGCTCTTTTAAAATTAAAGAAAATATAATGTCAAAATTATTAGCATGATGCAATGAAAATGATTGTTTAATGATTTTAATGTTTTGCACTGATTAAATATTAATTGATTCTATAAAAACTTCTTATTTCTGGAATTAGTCTAAAATGTTATTAACAAATCATATTTTAAGAAATAAAATTTCAAATTTGAAGAAAGATATCAGGTAAAAATGATTTCAATGCTTCAGTGAAAGTTATATTTAAATGCTTCTCATATTGTGAAATAATTAATTAACTATTAGCTGAATAATTTTTTTAAAATATCAAATTAAATAGAAATTAAAATACAGTTTCTTAAAATAAGGAGACATAAATTGACTATTCAACTGAAGGTTATATAATTGGATATTGGATATAGTTTGCATAAATATATAAATGCGTTTTCATTTTTTCTAAAATTAATATAAAAATTTACTAGTAAATCAAATTTTCAAAAATGAACGTGAAAAATTAAGAAAAAATTATTTCAATTTCTAAATAAAAATTATAGTTTAATGCTTTATACGTTATGAATACATTAATTAATTATGACCTGATTTTTTAACAATATTAAATTATCTGGAGATTAACTTGTAATTTAAAAAATTTTGTAATTTAATTATTTATATATCGCTCCCTATTTGAAAGAAATTGAATAAATTGGCGATTTTAATGTTTCACCTGATCCTTAATTTAATGCATGCGCCGATTTTGAGGTTATTTTTTTAGGTGTATTCAGGTGTATGTTAATATTATGATTATAAAATATTATATTAATATTCATGACTAGTTGACTAAATTTAATAGAAATAATAAAAATTTCGAATAAAACAATTAGTTTGCAGCAAAAAAATTGAATTTTAAATAAAATACGTAAATTAAAAAAAAGAGTTAAATTTGCACCCAAAAAGCTGAATTTTATACTAAAAAAAGACATTTTTAATCAAATAAATGAATTTTGCACAAAGAAATTTATTTTCCACGAATACTATTTTTCTATAAAAAAATTAGTGTTTGATCATAATTAAATTTTCGACACAATATATTAATGTTCTACCAAGAAAGAGAAGTATTAAATAAAATACAAAAATTTTCAACTAAAAAATATCACTTTTCAACAAATCATAGAATAGTTCAATCTGTATTTAAAAAAATTAATTTTAAACAAAAACAAAAAATTTAAAAATCGTTGAAATTCTGTTAAACCACTTTAATTGATTGAAATTAATTAAAAATTACTTGATATTTTTTAAAACATTCTCAATCATTTGAAATCCTTAAAAACCTTTCGAAATCTCTAGATATTTTTGAAGCCTCAGATTGAAATTTTGGAAACAGAAAATTTCAAAATGTTTAACATTGAAGTGTTTGTAAATTAGAGTTTTAAAATTGGGATCAATAAAAACTTAAAGTTTTCGAAATATACTTTTCAAAAATTTACAACTATTGGACAAAGTTCCAGATCGATGGGATTCAAGCCTTCAAATTTTGAATTTTGGACTTCGAAGTTTATTTATAAAAAATTAGTAATCATAAATAAATTGAGTGTTCAAAATTTAAAAGTATGTTGTTCAAACAAAATTTATACAATTATATACGCAAAACGTTTTCAAAATAGTTCAAATTTAACCAGAGTAATTTCTATTAAAACTTCAATTTGATATGTTAACTAATCTATAAACATTTAAATTTGTAACGTTTTGAAATTCTTCTGTTTTCTAAATTTCAGTCTTAAATAATTTTATTTAAAGATTCTCCAATTAAAGAAAATACATTTAAATTTTGAACGCTTTCAATGTATTTATGATAATTAATTTTTTATAAATAAATTTTTAGATTTTGAATTGTAAACTTGGATTATTTACAAAAAAATAGCCATCATAAATAAATTGAAAGTGTTCAAAATGTAAAAGTATGTTTTTCAAAAAAAAGTATATAATTTTATAATTATATACAAAAATCTTATTAGAAATACTTAAACCTTCACTCGAGTAATTTCTATAAAGACTTTAATTTAATAGTTTAACAAATCTACAAACATTTAAATTTGTAACATTTTGAAATTTTTCTCTTTTCTATATTTCAGTCTGAAATAATTTCATTTAGAGATTGTCCAATTAAAAAACATAATCTAGATGTTTAACCCTTTTAATGTATGTATGACTATTAACTTTTTATAAATAAACTTTTAAGTTTACAATTCAAAATTTAAAGCCTTGAATCCAATCGAGTTGAAAATTATTCTTATTTAATACTTGAAAATGTTTGAAAATTAAATTTCGAAAGCTTTGAATTTTTATTGATCCTATTTTCAAAACTCTAGTCTACAAACATTCAAATATTTAACGTTTTGAGTTTTTTCTGTTTTCTAAGTTTAAATCTGATGCTTTACACAATTTCAAGAGATTTCAGAGCATTTTTAAGGGTTTTAATACTTGAGGATGTTTTAAAAAATGTCAAGGAATTTTCAATTTATTTTTATAATTTAAAGGAATTTCAAAGAATTAAAAAATTTTTAGAATTGTCATTTAAAAAAATTTCAAAGTTCTTTATAAATCTTAAAAAAAGTTGTAGGTATTTCAAAAGATTTTTAAGGATTGGAAAAATAGGAGAGTATTCTGTATTCTGGTCTTTTTTGCTAGAAATTATTAATATTGGTCGGATGAAATATCTATTATTATTGGTTAATTAATTTTCAATTGATTAAACAAATGGAATTTGTTTAAATTTTTGTTTTCAAACTTTTTTTCCCTTAAAATTATTACTGTTAGTCTAGTTGAATATTTAATAACATTAGTTCATTAATTTTTAATTGTTTAAACAAATGGAATTTGTTTAAATAATTTCGTTTCGATTTTTTAAAAATAAAAATTGTTACTGTTGGTCTAGTGGAATATTTATCAGTAATAATTAATAACAAATTTATAATTAATTTAATAATAATCAATTTATCAGTGATATTTAAGTTATAAGTTTTATTACAAAATTGTTTTCAAATAAAATTAATCAAACAATGTTGATAAATATTCCACTAAAGAAATATTAATTAGTTGTAATAAAAAAAATTATTTACAGTAATTCCATTCGTTTAAAAAATTGAAAATTAATGAGCTAATGTTAATAAATATTCTACTAGACCAATAGTAATAATTTTTAAGGAAAAAAACAAAATTTCGAAGAAAATTGTTTAAACAAATCAAATTTGTTTAAATAATAAAACATTTATGAACTAACATTAATAAATATTCTACTAGACTAATAGTAATAATTTTTAGGAGGAAAAACAAATTTTCGAGAAAAAAAATTATTTAAACACATTCCATTTGTTCAAATCATTGAAATTTAATTAATCAATGATAATAATTATAACCACTAGACCAATATTAATAATTTTAAGTAAAAAAACACAAGAATACAGTGTTCAAAAGGTCGATTTCATGAAAAATTGACATTTTTGGTTCTAAGGGTAGGTTTTAGGTACTCGTGGGGGTGTGTTAGGGATGTCAAACCCATATGTCTGATAGATGAAATTCTTTGTTGAATAATCCTCTATAGGCCCCCATACAAATAAAAAAATAAAAAATTAGGGAATTTCTTTTTTCGACTTTGGAATAACATGGAGGGGGGGGGGGGGATCGTTGCCCTCTAGCATGCAAAAAAATTTTGCCATGTTAATATAATATTTTATGATTATAATATTAAAATACACCTGAATACACCTGGAAAAAATAACCTTAAAATCGACGTATGCATTAAATTATGGATTACTCGAAACATTAAAATCGCCAATTTCTTCAATTTCTTTCAAACGGGGACCTATATGTAAATAGAAGGGTAGAAACTCAAATAGGTAACTAGTCTGGTTCCCGACCATTCGACCCCACTTAAAGTCGGAGGCTAGTCGGGTCATCTGACTAGCCACCGACTAGTAGCATCACGGTAGATTAGTCGGGGGCTAGTCAGGCGACCTGACTTATCCTAGTCGCGGCCTGATCAGGGACTAGAAGGGGTCATATGATAATACATCCGCGTGGAATATTAACCAAACTCCCCAAAATTTGTGTAACATTCCCTAAAAGTTTGTCAAAATACTTCTAATTTACGGAAATCTCCATAACCTTTTTTGAAATATTTAAAAGTGCTCAAATTCACCCAAGATTTAATGGTGAAAATATTCTACGCTTAAAAATGCATGAATTTATGTAACTAACATTTCCCAAAATTTGTGGAATATTAATTTTTAAAAAAAACTTCAGCTGGGGCGTAGCAATGGAAGAGCTTCGATGTGAAGGAACCGGCATGTTGGTCACGGTAGTCTCTGCTCCAGGTAATAATGCTTCGTTACGTGTGAACAGCTGTCTCTAACACTCGACGCGTTATTTCTGTTGCGCGAGAGGCTGCACGTCGCGCCCTTCCGGATTTTCTTTAAAGCTACCACTCCAGAACCGCAACACTCAAATGAAGGTGGTAGCGAAATCTGAACTGTACCGTGCTTAATAGTTTACTACTAGTATACTGCTCTTCACTGATTAATCAAAAACTTTTTCTCTTTCCAATCTTAACTACATGAAGGATTAGACTGTATTTACATATGGCAAACCTTTCAGATAAATATATAAATAAGCATCTGTACAAATTTAGAGTCTTATGACTTATGTTGATTTTCGTACAAAATTATTAACTCAATAATTATTTATTAAGTATGTTCGAGATAAATTTAACATTAATAAATCTTTTCTCCAAAAAACGGTGTAAAATTATTGTTAAATATATTCTTAGTGTTTTAGAATGAAGAAATCATTACGCTTTTATAGATATTATCTTATTTGATAAGACCTCGCCAAAAACTTAAACATAAGAATAACCCGATCAGAGACCCACTAGCTCCAGACCAGAGCCTGAAGATTACCCACACGGAAATTAGTGAACAAAAAGGCCCAAATAGCCCTTAACCAAGCACCGACCAGGCCCCGCCTGAAATTTTGACAAAAAAAGCCCAACTAGTCCCCGATTAGTCCCCGACTGGGTACTTCGTCAAAATTAATAACCCCACTAGCCCCCGATTTGTGCCCGACTTGTAGAGGGCCAAATGGGGTTATATCCACACGAGTTTCAGTGGTAATCATGCGCCTTCTGTTTTGCGGCTCCCAAAAGGTAACTATGGTGGGGGTCAATTTCTAGCTTGATCTGGTAGCTCTGCCACTACTGGTGGGATCCCACCAATGTTCTCATTTTGTTTCTATTAGATACATGTTTCTCTGATTCTTATTTTAATTAGAATGCACCCTAAAATAATATTGTTTTACAGTTGCCCTGGATATTTGAAAGTGCTAAAATCAAGGCTGATGATTTTTCTAAGAGCTTTTCTCAAGGGCATGCTCCAAGCGCTGCTGCCGAGGGTACCGTTCGTGGGGGCAGGAACTTCATCGCTAACCATGGGGCTTTAGGACTTGATTTGTCTACATTCCATTTGGGTGTCGCAACCCCTTCAGCACCAGGTAGTTCTTCAATTAATTCTCGTCGACGACCCAGCACCTCCATGATGAATAGTGAAGAGGAACGAAACATGGGCGAGCGTGTCGTGCATGGGGGCAAAAACTTCTTCGCTGAATTGGGAAAATTCGGATTTGATATGCCGAAATTTGAAGAGGAACGAAACGTTCGCCATCGTACAGATAAAGGGGCAAACTAGACTACTGAACGCGTGCTTATGAAAGCCAAAATAATTATATACGACACCATTGTTTATTATTAATTAAAAATTAATTGCTTGAAATATTTTTTATTTTATCATTTAAACTTTCCCAAATTTACATTGAGTCCCGTGTTACAGTTGGCATCACTTTATAAATTTATTTAATTTCAGGCGCGCATCCAGAGAAGGGCTTAGAGGGGCGAGCACCTAAAAATTACCCTTCCCCTCCACACTCAAAGAGGAGGCTAATAATAATTTTAACATTATTTCTCGGCTTTAAAGTTTTATATACATTATATAAATATATTATTCATGAATGTTGTAAATAAAATATTTATCAAATTTTTTATGTCAAGCATGAACTATAAAAAGATTATTTGCAAACAGCAAAATTTAGGCGTCTATTTCCACTCATTTGCACACATAAAAGTGCGAGACCTGTCAGACAAAAATGTATCATCTGAAAACCTTTTAAAACACCTAAAAAGTTACCGAATTATATTTTAAAATCTTTAAACACCTACGATTGTATTTTATATTTTTTGAAATCTTTACAAATTTTATATTACTATTGACATTTTTTTAAACTTTCAAATATCTTTTGAAATAATTCGAATTTTCCCTAAAAGTTTAAAACCTGCAAACTTAAAAGAAATTGCCTTAACATTTTACAGAGTATTATTTTTACAATTTTGGAAATATTTAAAAATCTATTTAAATATTCTGCGGAAATTAATTTTTAAAATTGAATAATATTTTTCAATTTTTTCGAGAAATCTAAATAAATTTTTTGATTACTTTGAAAAATTTCAAAATTCTTGAAAATCTTCTACATTTTTTGTTTGGAATTTCAAAAAATTTACATGTTGTTTAAATTTTTTTGACATCTTTTCAAGTCTTCAATTATTTTGAACATGTTTAAAAATTTTAAACATCTCAAATTCATAACTGTTCAAACGTTATTAATACATCAAAATTTGTTTTGAAATATTTTAAAACATTTTCTAAATCTATGATTTTTACTAAAAAAAAATAACTTTGAATTCAACCAGGTACCTTAAAAAAACTATTATTTCGAAACCTTTCAAAATACAAAAAAAAAACTACCAAATTTGATTTTCGAATCTTCAAAAAAATTCTGCATCTTATTTTGAATTTTTTAGAATCTTTAAAAATTTCACATTATTTAAAAAAAATGTATAAATTTTTAATATAATTTGAAATAATTCGATTTTTTGACAAAACTTTTGATAAATCTTGCAAAATTAAAAGAAAGTTCTCAAGAACTTCTAGACTATTATCTTTACAGTTTTAAAATTCTTTTAGAATCTTTTTAAATATTCTCTTGAAATTAATTTTTCAAAATTAAAAACTATTCTCAATTTTTTCAGGAATCTTATTTAATTTTTGTATTATTTTAAAACCTTTCAAAATTCTTTTAAATTATTTCTTTTACATTGTGCGAGATTTGTCATCGAACTGTCAAGGCCGATTAAAAAATTTGTTTATTCATTTAATAACAAGAAATTTAAAAAATTGACTTTCGAAGTATAAGAAGTATAAGTGACATACGATGATTCCTCTGGCGCATCGGAGAGCTCCCTTTCGTGTCGATTTTATGCTTGACAAATTTGCCAACCACCGCAAATATCTATCATGCAAATCGAGGACGAAACCGAACTTCTCGGCATAATCCATGCCTAGTATGCAAGTATCAGTCAGCTCAGGTATGATTTTAAAATTAATTAAATGGGTGGTTCCTGAGAAAGTAACGGACAAACATTCCTCGCCAATGACAGACTCAACAGTGCCATCAGCTATCATGACAGCGCCTGCCTCTGAATAATCGATCTTATAAACACCCGAATCGAGTATCAGTAACCCTACTGATCCTAGATAAGTTCCCGAAGAATCAGCGTCTACTTAGGAATCAATTTTAGTGCCCCCTATTTGTAAACTGACACAGGGTATACAGTTGGTGCCATTCCCTGATAGACCATCAGATACGGTTTCAGCACAATTTATAATGAGTCCAGCACTTAAAGATGGTTACGATGTAGAACGAGAGAGCGATTTTAAAGAACGAATGGAAAAATGAGTTTCCAAATTCAATGGAGTCTTCCTATGTCACTTGGAGTGCCGTTCTATGATGCTGCCAGGGCGGCCAGGCCTGACAATTATATCGGAAGCATTGCAGGAGTAATTTTGCTAGAATAAATTCAATCTCTATCATTAATTTCTCATCAGTAAGGCCTAAGACCGAACACTCCTCCTCTACCCTCGATAAAATGTTTTCCGCACTAGTGTCATTGTCCCCAAAGAACATGATACCCTAATTTTTTACGACATTTTCCACGGTGTTATGGTGAGACCTAGTATGGGAATACTAAGTCAAAGGGGAGAAAGCCCTCTTGACTGATTGGGATGTGCAAGAATGGTTGAATTCGGTAGTAAAGTGGAGTATGGCATCTTAATGATGACCCGCTAGAACGTTGTGTTAAGCTTCTGTGGTCGAGGCGCGAAATTTTAAAGGTAGCGCGAACAGACTGCACTCCCATTCCATATTTGGATTTATAAGTGTGTGATAAACACCCATTTGGGAAGTAGGAGCGTGAATGGCTATTGAGGATAATTAAGATTTCTCATCTTGTACACGAGAGAGTGTGGGAAGTCTTGGGGGTTAGGAATATATTCGGAGTCATGGACCTCACTAGAGCCCAACAGGTTCGATGCTATATAAGGGGTCGATGTCGTCACTGGCCACGCATAACAGAATACGGAGGACATACTATTGACGGAACTATGAACGCTAGTAGCCCGGGAAAAAGACGAAAGAGGTTGAGATTCAGGGGGCCTAATGCTTCATTGCCTCCCTTTCCCACATGCTATATTCTGCACATTCAAATAATAATTGTTACCATTTTATTAATGGCCTCCTGTAACTCGGTTGAGCGATGCCCGTCGCCCAAGTCCATTCCTAATTCGTAGACCGGCGGTTATGACACTTCCGGTACCGAAACTTTATTTCTCACGGACAGTATGATCCGACCCTGTAGCACATTCAAGGCTCCCGATATGTCCTTCCCCATCTCGCCTAAGTATCGTCTGATGTCATCCTAAACCATTAACAAGCCGTATGGTGGGATCTCAATACCCCGCTCGTCCAAAATTTTGATTCAAAATTATAGTTTTTTAGGTATCCCCACATTTGCTCTAATTTATCAGTTGATTATTATTCAGACTGCATTGAGGTTATCTCAATGTTGCTATAATGCAACCCTAGTGTTTATTTGTTTATTAATTATTAACACATCAAAAATAATAAATAAACAATTCCTACGGAACCTATAAGCATTTTGGTTTCAGTTAAATTTAATTTCTTTTAAAAAATTATGTTTCAAGCCAGCCAACCCAATTAGGCGATGCTTAGGAGGCTGCCTTGAGGTTTTGTTATTCTTACATTAATATAACCCTATTTTAGTTTTGTTTGATTATCCTCGACACTACAAAAAGGATAAAAAAGCAATCAGAGGCCCGTTCGTATTCAATTAAAATTCATGGTGACGTTAAAAGCTTGGAGGAATTCCGTTTCCAATAGAGAGCTGCCACGAAAATTCTCAAGAACTCAACATGCTTATTTTACTGTTTTATTTTTTACAGTGACCGACAAGTTACAAAAAAATGGTATGTGTTTCGACGACAAGTCTGAATTGTGTGTGATTTTAGATGGTGGAACTCGCACAGAATAATCGGCATTTTGTATAATTTGCTTATCAATTAAATTTGTTTCACCAGAGGTGTCAAGGATGTAATATCTCAAAAACTTTTTAACTCAGGAAATTTTCATTTACATATTTGAATTCTTGAGATCCTGTTACCAGTAATTGGAAATCGATTGGGTCTACCAGACCAAGTATATCCCATAAGGATTATTTGGATACTCTAGACATTCAGGTTTAAAATGTTTATTTTATTTTGCTTAATTTAGTTGATCAGCTTGCTTACCAACATCCGACTCACTATTTAACTTTAAGATGTGGTGACTTATGTTCTATTTATTATTCTCGCTCACCTTAAACTTGAATACAAATTATGAAGATCACAACTTTTTTTATTTTAATTAATTTGATCTTCCAAGATTTTATTTTTCACCGAACCTCCTTTTGTGTCACTCAAGCCATACGTCGGGAGTCATTTATAAGCCCATTTTTGCTTTATTTCTACATTTATTTTTGATTTAATGGTAGTTTTAAGTTTATTTGAACTAGCAAATAAGTCCAAAAACGAGCCTAAAGGGCGCCAGGTAATGTTAGACCAAAACTACCAAAATTTTTAATTTTACATTTCAACCAATCTACTCTGTGGGTGAGTGATGTTTGGCAACTTCGTTGAAGTGCCGGGATAACGAGTCACGTGAAAGGGAAAGGTTAAATAAACTAAAACACTAGAATGTGAAATTAAATTTAGAAATATAATTAGGTGAGTCGTGGTATTGTAATTGGTACATTGTCGACTCGTGTCCCAAACCGAATGTCATGCTATGGACACATTTACGTTATTTTCAATTTAGTTTACATTGGTGTGGTACGAATGACTACTATATTGAGTAATACCTTTTACAGGCTCGACTGGCAAATTAATGGATGGAACGCTCTAAAAGTCTGGTCGAAACTCTAAATTCTAGATAAGAACAAGAACACTCTCTCAACTATTTAAAATTGTTCAACGAGGACTATAACGTTGTCCGGGGTCAGCAGCTAACAAGTTTCGACATGTGCCTACAACTTCGGCACATGGCGTTGAATCGCAACACCTTATAACAAATTAAAACAAAGATAATGACTAGAGCATACTTGGCAACTGCCAGCATCCGCACGTGCTTCCTCTCATGGTAATTAATTCGCAATTAGCTTCAGTTTTATTTTCGGTTGTCTCTTCCACGCCTTCGAGGTAATACTCAACCTACGAGCTCAGAGACACGAATGAAATTCAGAGTAGGGATGTTCGATTCCGATTCGATTCTTAAAAAAATCGATTTTTTTGGTTGAACGATTCGATTTTTGAATCGATTTTTTGCACTCCGATTTTATCGAGA